>NC_133771.1:99363790-99429847 GCF_003597395.2 Chelonoidis abingdonii
CCTGGAAACCCTGGTGGGGGAGCGCAAGCCACCCGACCTTTGTGAGTGGCCAAGCAGAAGATGTTACAAAGCGGCGCAAAGGTGTGACCTGCTGGAGCGTTGCAAGCAGAAGGGGTGCAGGGGGCTGCACAGAGGGAGGCTCACTGAAGACCAGCTGATTGCCCAGCTGGAGGATGGAGACCGCTTGAATGAACAGAGCCCTGTCTCTGAAGGAAGCAGCCTGGCAGATGCAGCGCAGGCACCAGTGTCTGTCCCTGCTGGGAGTGGTCAGCTGGCTGCTGAGGGCTTCCTGAGACCCCTCATTCCTATGCGTAGGGGAAGAGCGGGGAGGAGCCCAGCGAATACCGAGGGCACCGTGACACCGCCAGCCACCAGGGGATCGTCCCGGCGACGCTCGGCATCCGTGGAGCAGAAGCAGCTGGAACGGAAGAGAGAGCTAAAACTGAGAGAGCTGGAGGATCGTGAGAGACAGAGAGAACATGAGGAGAGACAAAGACAGCGGGAACTGGAGGAGAAAGAGAGACAGACAGAACATGACTAGGAAGAGAGAGAGAGACAGAAGGAACATGAAGAACGACAGCGTCATCATGAGCTAGAACTGACGAGGCTGAGGGGCAGCGGGCCCCTGGCTGCGGGGAGTGGCTACCGAGGGCACCGTGACACCCCCAGGGGATCGTCCCGGCGACGCTCGGCATCCATATATCAGAAGCGGCTGAAATGGGAGAGAGAGCTAAAACTGAGAGAGCTGGAGGATCGTGAGAAACAGAGAGAACATGACTGGGAGGAGCAAGAGCAAGAGAGAGAACATGACCGGGAGGAGAAAGAGAGACAGAGAGAACATGACCGGGAGGAAAAAGAGAGACAGCATCATCATGAGCTGGAACTGGCGAGGCTGAGGGGCAGCAGGCCCCCGGCTGCGGAGAGTGAGGGGGGGCCCAGGACTGCGCAGAGCTTTGATAAGTGCATCCTGGCCCAGCGTAAGGAGGGGGAGGACATGGATGATTTCCTGGATGCCTTTGAGACGGCCTGCGAGCTGCAGCAGGTAGATCCTGCGGACAGGCTCCGGCTTCTCACCCCCTTACTGGACCCCCAAGGCCGTGGCATTGTACCGCCAGCTGGGAGAGGAGGAGAAAGGGAACTATGAACTATTCAAGCAGGCCCTGCTGTGCGAGTTTGGGCTGACTCCTGAGATGTGCCAGGAAAGGTTCCGGAGTCAACGTAAAACCCCTGAGGTCTCATATCTGCAACTAGTCGTCCGCATGGAGGGATACACCAGCAAGTGGGCAGATGGGGCCCAGACGAAGGGGGACCTGGTTAAACTGCTGGTACTGGAGCAACTGTATGAGCGGAGCCTGAGGCCTCCCGAGCTGCGGTGAGCTGAGAAGGGGACCCAAGCCTACAAGAACTTTGAGAAAGCGCTTGCTGCCCCGCGTAAGGAGGGGGAGGACATAGATACCTCTGACGGCCTTTGAGAGGCTGCCTGCGAGAATGCCTGCCACGGGGTTGGCCCTGCAGACAGGATCGCAGTTTCTCCCCCTTACTGGACTCCACACGGCCGTGGAGGTGTACAGCCGACAGACTGCCCATCCAACCTTGAGGCTGTGTTTTGAGGACCAAAGCAGAAGAACCCTTAGACTCCATAGACTCATAGGTCAGAAAGGGACCGAATTATGATCATCTAGGTCTGACCTCCTGCACAAAGCAGGCCACAGAACCACTCCCATCCACTCTCTATAACCCCTAACCTATTTGTCCGGAGTTATTGAAGTCCTCAAATTGTGGTTTGAAGACCTCAGCTGCAGAGATTCCACCAGCAAGCCGACCCTTGCCAATGTGCAGAGGAACGGCGAAAAAACCTCTGCCAACATCTGCCCAGGAGGAAAATTCCTTTCGCCGACCCCAAATATGGCGATCAGCTAACCCCTGAGCATTGAGGTAGGACTCACCAGCCAGCACTCAGGAAAAGAATTCTCTGCAGTAACTCAGCTCCCATCCATCCAACTCCCATCCACAGACCATGAGCAGACTTATCTCTGATAATCCAAGATCAATTGCCCAAATAAACTATCCCATCATTATCATCCCTCCATAATTTATCAAGCTAGTCTTAAGGCCAAGATATGTCTTTTTGCCCACCACTACTACCCGGAGTTGTTTCAGAACTTCATCCTTAATGGTTAGAAACCTTAGTCTAATTTCAAGTCTAAACTCCTAATGTCCAGTTGATACCCATGTGTCCTTGTGTCTACATTTAACTAAGCTTAAACATTCCTCTTCCTTCCCCAATATTAATCCCCCTGATTTATTTATATAGAGCAAGCTATCCCCCCGGCAGCCTCTTTTTGGCCAGGCTAAACAAGCCAAGCTCTTTGAGTCTCCTTTGATAAGGCAGTTTCCATCCTCGGATCATCCTAGTAGGCCCGTCTCTGGACCTGTTTCCAGGTTTGGAATTCATCCTTCTAAACATGGGAGAACCAGACACTACACCACAGATTCCAGGTGACGATCTCGACCAGTGCCTGTTATAACGGTACTACACCTCCTTATCTGTTGCTGGAAATACTCACCGATGCATCCTAAACCACTTTGCTTTTTAACGGCCATATCACCATTGCGCTCATAGTCATCCTGCGCATCAGCCAATACTCCAAGGTCCTTCTCCTCCTCTGTCGGCTTCCAACTGATGCATCCCCAACGTATATCTAAAATTCTTATTATTAATCCCTAGCAGGACCTTGCACTTTTCACTATTAAAATTCAATCCTATTACTATTACTCCAGTTTTTAACAAGGGTCATTCCAGATCTTCCTGTATGGTATCCCGTGACATGCAGGGCAGCTGCCGATGAGTTGGAAAGCCAGTCAGGGTGGCAGGAGAAGTCCCAAAGAAACAAGGCCCCACCGCGGTGCAAGAGAGAGCAGTCATCCTGGGACATCCCAAAGGGCGAATAGGGAGACCCCCTCCCAAGGGAACGCCCAGCGTCAGGACAACTGGCTGGTTCGAGGGGGACCAACAGCGACATGAGCTGCTATCAATGTGGCCAGAGGCGGCCACATACAGTTCCCGTGCCCCCCAGGTCAAGGACAGACTGATGCAGACCACCCCACACTGGATTAACTTGGTAGAGACCAGACTGGACGAGGCGGCAGCGTTCGCAGGAAAGGGGCGCCTGGCCAGCCCGTACCGCCTGGCTAAGGACGCGACAGAGGGCCCCAGGGTCAGCTCCTCTGGGGGCTGGAATGCTCCAGGCTCGTTGGTTACAGGGTGTTGCATTGGGCTGCCTCCTGGAGAGATGCCTTGTTCCCCTGGAGGTTTAGATGGGAGGAAGGTCACTGTAGGTGCTGGACACGGCGCAGAGGTGAGGCTGCCCGGCGCCGAGGTGGTGCGCCTCAGATCGGATGGTTGCCGACCCTACCTGAACCCTGATGGCGTGGGCGGGACCCATTCAAGGTGCCATGGCGAGTGTTACACCCTGAAGTGGGGGCCAAGGAGGGCGTCCGGCACAACTGGGCTCAGCGTATCCACCTCCAGTCAATGGGCTGGTGGAAAGGTTCAACGGGACGCTGAAGATGATGCTAAAAACATTTATGAACCAAGCACCCGCAGGATGGGACAAATACTTACCTCACCTGCTGTCCGCGTACAGGGAGTACCCCAGGAATCTATTGCGTTTTCGCCTTTTCGAACCAACAGGATGGAAGGCGGGTAAGGGCCCCTAGACCTGCTGAGAGACGAATGGAGAGAGGGAGCCCTCCTGATGGCAGAGTCTGTTGGTGGAGTATGTCCTGATCTTCCGGAAAAAGACTGACCTGAGCTACATGGGGCCTTGGCCAGGGAAGAATCCTGCCCGAGGCCCGAGGAGCAGAAGGTCTGGTATGACCGCAGGCGCTGGCTCGCGCTTTGCCACGGGAGAAGGTGATGGTTTCTCCCCGTTGAAGAGAAAAAACAAAACTCCAGGCTGCCTGAGAAGGGCCCTTCAAGGTTAATCAAAGCAACCGAATGAGGTAAAGTATGGGTGAGCTGTCAAAACCGGGCAACATCCCATCGGGGGTGCTACCATGTGAACATGATGTAAACCATACTGATGACAGGGGAAGTGGTGTTGGCGTGTGTGGACACTGGGAGGGCAGGGAGATGCCTTTAGTGATCTATTCCCTCGCGGACAAAAGCTTGGTTCCCCGTGAGGCAATTTCCCCTCCTCTGATCAGCCTGACCTGGGCCCAGCACGCTGAGATCAGAGGTTGCCGCATCTTGTACCGACAGCTGTTTATCCACCCAGCCTGGGCGAACTAATTTGACTCCATGGTGAGAACGGGTCACATCTAGGAACAGCTAAGATACTGCGCAGAACCCTCAAACTCCCAGGCCTCTGGTAGAGGACCCGAGGTTGAGGAAGACACATACCACCCATAGGGGTGAGAGGGGAATTTTTTATATATATATATATATATAAAAAATAAGATTCAGGATCATTTTTAGCTGTTTTTTAGGTTATAGCTGGAAGTTTGTGTGTATATATACATATATATATATATATTTTTAAAAACTACCTGTTGCACCAGATCTATTCAGGATACCTCTTTGTGACAATCTGTACCTCAAAGTAGCACCATGGAACTCCCATTCACCACTCTCATATGATTATTATATGTTTTATACAAAGTATGCCTTGTGAAGTATCATTTAAAAAGACTTGATCTGTTGAACCTTAATATCCTGTTGGATTCTATGGACTATCATTGTATGTTAAGTTATAAAGTATTGCTATATGTGCTACTGAAATATGTTGTGAGGTTGGGAGGCGCTCACATCTGCCCTTTCAGTAGGGACAAAGGAGCAACTACCACCGGTCAGATAGGTATTAATGGCACATCAGGAAGAATCCACTATCCACAGAGGGCATGCATCAGTGGGAGCTGCCTGACCCCTGCATCACATCAAGGATTTTTCTAGCAGTTGGAAGAAAGTATAAAAAAGAGGGACAGTGACATTATCACTTGGCCTTTTTCTCCTCCAGACCCTATCTCAACACCTGGAAGCTCACCTGGAACACTTTGACTTGGGAGATTGGTCCAAGCTGGAAGGGAGTCCAGTCAGTGTACTGAGAACTATGAACTGCCAGTAATATCTACTGTGGTGAGAGACTGCTTCATTCAAATTCTGCTTAATCTGTTAAAGTTAGAATTTAGACTGTTTCTATTTTTAAGTAACCAATTTTGTTCTCTATACCTGCTACTAATAATCACTTAAAATCTTTCTGTAGTTAATAAATCTGTTTTATATTTGGTTGAAGTGCTTGGGGAATCTTATCTCAGATTACAAAGGCTGGGGCATGTCCACTTTCCTTTGAAGAAGTGGTGATCTAATTGATGAACTTGCACTGTCCAAGGGAGTCTTGAGCAGCATAAGACAGTATATTTCTGGCGAGCAAAGCTGGGGATTGGGGTGATTGGCTGGTGCCTCTTTCTATATGACTTATGAGTGGCTTTGGGAGCATTCATGCAATTTAGGTGGGTGTGGGGTTCTACGTGCTGGTGGCTGAGTGATCATAGCACCTAGAGGGCATAGCATTGTGTGAGACAACCCAGGCTGGAGCATTAAGGTGGCATAATGGTCCCACAGTTCCAGGCTGTACCCCAGGGATCCTGTCACATTAGAGACCCCAGAACAGGGAGGGCCAAAGCCCCATGGCCCTCTCATTTTTTAAAGTAGACGGGCCAGGCCTGTCC
Source organism: Chelonoidis abingdonii (assembly GCF_003597395.2). Lineage (NCBI taxonomy): Eukaryota > Metazoa > Chordata > Testudines > Testudinidae > Chelonoidis > Chelonoidis abingdonii. Next base: position 99,369,521 of record NC_133771.1, read on the forward strand.
ACTTTCTGCCATGGGCCCGGCCCCCTGCCCCTTCTCTTCCTGGCCAGCCTGGAAGCTGGAGCTTGGCCCAGGTAAGAGCAGCCTGGGGTGTGGATGGTCTGCAGCTCCACACAGCTGCCCAGGTGTCTCTTTCACTAGGGCTGAAAACTTTCTAATCATAGAAAACCAAACCCCCTTGCCCCACCCCCCTCCTCATGGCCCTGCCCCTTCTTTGAGGCCCCGGCCCTGCTCACTCCAGGCCCCCTCCCTCCATCACTCACTCTCCCCAACTCTTGCTCACTCGCTCATTTACACCAGGCTGGGGCAGGAGGTTGAGGTGCAGGAGGGGGCAAGGGCTCTGACTGGGGGTGCAGGCTTTGGGGTGGGGGGCTGGAGGTGAAGGGTTTGGGGTGCAGGAAGGGACTCCGGGCTGGGGCCAAAGGGTTTGGAGTAAGGATGCCCCCACTTTTAGGAAGAATCCATTGCCCCTGCATCACACCCTTTTACCAATTTTTGTGTAGACATCTCTAAAAGATTATCAAATGGCAATACTGTATTAGCTTTCTTAGTTAATTTGAGTTGATTGCAAAATCAATTAATTGAAATTACAGTGGCCCAGATCCTCAAAGGTATTTAGGCTCCTAACTTCCATTGATTTCAGTAGAAAGTTAGGAGCCACCTGGGGCAATGGACTAAAACCACTAGCGTAGACAAGATATAAGAGGAAGAATAAGCTCCTTTTATTAAATGCCTGCTGTACTTGCCACTACCAACACTGCAGATGTCCTAGAATGGGCTTTATGTTATCTGCTGTATCTGTGTTGATGTTGAGTTCTGAAAGATATTTTTCCTTCCTTTTCGACAGCCTTTGTAAACATAATGCACAGGCATTTTTTCTTCAATCCTCTTACTTGCAAATGACCAGACACACTGAATGTGTATTTATAGATTTGTCTGATTTTAATTATTTAAATTACTTTTGCAGATGTCATAGTATTGTTCAGATTTGGTGTGCCAACCATAAACCTAAATACCTATGGCACTAAGAGGATAAAGATGATGATTCTATTTTTTACTGTTTTCTTTGGGAGTAATTTTTAATTGGACGTTGGATTTTTATTCAAAATATATCACATTCAAAGTATTTTTATATCACATTGCAATTAAAAAGGGTACTTGCTTCCTATGAGTGTGCTAACTTTCTCTACCAATGTATCCGTGAACCTGGGGGTGGGGGGGTGTACTAGTGCATAGGTGACTATTGCTTTTTAGAGTGAGGACAAATCATCACATCTTTCTTTTTTAATGGAAGGGTGTGGAGGTGGTCATCTGATTTTTTTCTGTAAATTAGATTTACACAGATATGCTGGAGTAAGAATATGGAAATACTATCTTGTGAAGAACCTTAATGACAAACTCTCTTTCTTGTGAAAACTTAGTGAACAAAACTGTAAATACACAAAAGGAGCACTTCCTTTTTATTTAAATACTGAAACTACTCTGAAGAAACCTCAATGTTCATGTCAAAGATTGTTTAAAGTCCTTATAGCCTGCTCCTGCTATACTTTGAGTATGTGGTGGGGAGCCAGGGAAGCTGGTGTGATTGTATGTTTGAGTGAACGAGAAGGGCATTTTTAATGGGTGTGTGAGTGTGTGTGTTGGGGGGCAGAATTAAGAGGAGTAGGTATGAGAAAGAGGCAATGTTAAGGGGTCAGAGTGTGTGTGTAAGAGGGGCAGGATTAAGCAGTAGGCAGGAGTTTGTGTGTGTGAGTGTGGCAGGATAAAGGGGTAAGTAGATATATGTGAGACAGAAGCGGGGGTGTTTGTGAGGGGCAAACGTGAAAGGTGGGTGAGTACATAGGGGTGTATGTAAAGTAAGGTGACCTGACATCCCAATATTATAGGAACCTTCCTGATATTAGGGGCGTTGTCTTATATATGCAACTCTACCCTGCCCCCCCCCAAAAAGTTCTGCTATTTCACACTTATTATCTAGTGACCCTAATTAATGCAGGCGAGGAAGAGCGGTTGGTTGGTAGGTGGGTGAGAGAAGAGCAGCATTAGGGGTGGTAGGGCAGCGTTATCTAAGCGAGGCGCAGGCAAAGCCCCAGAGGGGAGTGTGAGAAAGGGGCAGGGTTAAGAGGTGCAGGAGGTGGTGTGTACGTGAGGGGCTGGGCGGGTCCCTCGTGTGGGCAGGAAGGGGCGGAGAGTGGCCTGGCCCGGCCCGGCCCGGCCCGGCCCGGCCACATGTGAAGGGAGGCAGGGGCCGGTGCGGCTCCTGGGGGGGTCTGCGCTGAGGCTGGGCAGGATCGGGCAGTCCAAGCCCAGCTCTGTGACTCTCCGGGGGCCGTAGGGCCGACCGGGGCTGCGGAATGGGAGCGGGGCCCGGCGGAGCCCCCGGGCTGCCTTGACCTGCGCAGCCCCGGCGGCGAGCGGCGGCCGCTTGCCCCGGGAGCCGGCGGTCCGGCGGCGGTTCCTCGCTGTGGACGCGGAGCGGGCGCGGCCCGGACCCGGATAGCATGAAGCGGGGCCTGAGGCGGCTGGATGGGAAGCAGGCGGGGATGGGAGAGCAGCAGAGTTCGCTGAGCACCCTGCGCGGCGGCCCGCCGCCGAAGTGCGCCGTTTCACCGGCCGGCGGGGCCGGGAGCGGGCGGAGATGCGGCGGAGCTGGGGAGCCGGAGGCCCAGGTAGCAGGCGGCGGAGTCGCGAGCAGAAGCCGCTTCCCCGGGGCCCCGGGGATCCGGAAGCGCAGCGAGGGAGTCGCCAGCCCGCCCCTTGACCTCCCGCGGAGGAGCCGGGGGCTGGCGGGGCAGCCAGGGCAGCCCCCCGAGGAGGGCCGGGGCGGGCACTGGGGCAGCAGGCGCTGCGCCATCCCCCCGCGGGCGGCACTTTATTGCACCGTGTCTGGTAGGAACGGACCGGGCTGGGGCCGGGCCGGGACCCCTGCCCGCCACAACCCCCGGGGCCCTGCCTGCCCGCCGCGCCTCCGTCGGAGACCCCTTGACGTCGGGGGGCAGCATCGAGGTGGACTTTTACCTGCTGCCCGAGCCCTACTTCGGGCCCCTGCTGGTCCTCTGCTGCCGGGTGTGCCTGGAGGAGAAGCCCGTCAAGCCCCTTCCCTGCTGCAAGAAGGCGGTGTGCGAGGAGTGCCTGAAGCGCTACCTGAGCGCCCAGGTAAATGCCCCGGCCCGCCTCACCTTTTCTGTGGCGAGAAATGCCCCGGCCCCCCTCACCCCTTTTGTGGAGAGCCCTGACCCATCCCACTCAGCACCCAGGTACACACCTCGGCTCTCCTTACCCTTTCGATGGATGGCCCCAGGGCAGGTGCTTACATTTAGGCAGCCTAGGCAATCGCCTAGGGCGCCAGGATTATTGGTGGGTGGCATTTTTCCGGAGGGGGTGGCAGGCGGCTCCGGTGGAGCTGCCGCAGTCGTGCCTGCGGAGGGTCCGCTGGTCCATGGATCCGGTGGAGCTGCCGCAGTTGTGCCTTCAGACGATCAACTGCTCCCACGGCTGGGGTGGACCTCCAGCAGGGACGACTGCGGCAGCTCCACCGGAGCAGCGGGACCAGGGCGCAGCGCGGCGAAATTGCTGTGTGCCTAGGGCGCTAAAACCCCTAGCACCGGTCCTGGATGGCCCTGCCCCATCCCGTCTTGGCTCCCAGGTACATTTCCTTGCCCTCCTGAGCATCCAAGCTGTCAGCCTAGTTGCGAGAGCCCTGCCATTAGGGCAAGCTTCACGCCCCCTTTCCTATCCCATTTCTTAGACCTCAAACATAGTTAAAACTGAGTATTTTTCTCTGAACTGACTGGGTACAGGGCTGCTCCTTCTCTCATGTGTAGCAGAAGGACTTGCTGTTCACTGGAGCTGGACATTATGGAGGCGTGCACACTCTTCCCCTCAGTGGCTAAAGGATTTGTGTGTGTAGATTGAAGATGCTCTAAAGTTTAAACTTATTTTCTTTAAATTTCTCTTGAATTATCCCAGGCTGATGATATCAGTAGGTCAGTAAAACATGAAAGAGACTGGTTCGCTCCTGCTTCTCTTGCCAGAGGCAAATTAAAACTTTGCACTCCGCACTGGCTAGTACATCAGTCATTTTGTATGGACCCTGTGACTTTTTTCAGTGACTAGTTGAACTGGGCTAGGCTTAAATGGGAAAGGAAACATCTCACTCTGCCAATCTCACTTAGGCCTTGGCTACACTGGCACTTTACAACGCTGCGACTTTCTCGCTCAGGGGTGTGAAAAAAACACCCTCCCAGCACTGCAAGCTGAACCCCATGAGGAGGTGGAGTACGTGCAGCGCTGGAAGAGCTCTCTCCCAGCGCTGGCGCTGCGACTACACTCACCTCAAAGTGCTCCCACGGCAGCGCTTTGAAGTTTCGAGTGTAGCCAAGCCCTTAGAAGAAAAAGATGACAGGATGGAGATCACTTGATCATTGCTTGTTAGGCTCACTCTCTTTGGGGCACCTGGCATTGGCCACTGCCAGCAGACAGGATGCTGGGCTGGATGGATCCTTGGTCTAACTCAGTATGCCATTCTTATGTTCTTAGATCAAAATATAATTTAAAATTGTTTTCCTACCCTTATCTAATGGCAAAAAGAATCTCCATAGCTGGATTTAAAACTAGTCTGTATGTATCAGCAATACTAGTAGATTTATCAGGTTTATTTCATACAGCATACTGCAAACAACTGTTGAATTGCACACCAGGGTTGATTTTTCAGTCAATTACTTAAAACTAAGGTGAAGCCTTATAGCCTAGTATAGAAACACTTTGTACTACCTTGTTCAAACAAAGGTATTTACCAAACTGCTTCCAAATTTGATGATTTTTTTAATTAATATCTGAGAGCTATTGGCTTATCTGAGAGCTATTGGCTTATTTTAGTATCTGTTTATTACTTAAATGCTGAAGTATCATGCACAACCACATGCTTTATCATGCTTCACATTTTAGTGAGCTTACACCATCTTCCTCTGTTTTTACATGTTCATATTGTTGCCTCCCAGTCTGAATTTAAAAAGAAAAGTATGTTACTTTATAATTTAAATTGCTTACTGTGACATGATTGACTTAATCTCCCCCAACCTTAAAACTAACAGAATTGCTAACTAGCTTAGTAACTATAGGGTATTTTCTTTGAGATGACTGCCTGACAGACATACTCTGAGGCATGAGTTCCAAACTTTGGTCCTCATCCTGCAGACCCTTACAGTCAACAGCACTGCACTCCCATTAGTGGATATAAAAGTGTTTATAACACAAACTACAGCACAATTCCTTCTATTAAATAAAAATTAGGGCTGTCAGTTAATCATAGCTAACTTGTGCAATTAACTCATTAATTGTGATTAAAATACTGTGATTAATCAGTTTTTAATTGCATTGTTAAACAGAATACTAATTGAAATTTATTAAATATTTTTGGATGTTTTTCTATGTTTTCAAATATATTGATTTCAGTTACAACACAGAATACAAAGTGTCCACTGCTCACTTTATATTATATTTTATTACAAATATGTGCACTGTAAAAATGATAAACAAAAGAAACAGTATTTTTCAGTTCACCTCATACAAGTACTGTAGTGCAGTCTCTATTGTGAAAGTGCAACTTACAAATGTAGATTTTTTTTTTTTTTGTTACATAGCTGCACTCAAAAACAGAACAATGCAAAACTTTAGAGCCTACAAGTCCACTCAGTCCTACTTTTTGTTCAGCCAATCACTAAGACACACAAGTTTCCTTACATTTACGGGAGATAATGCTGCCCACTTCTTATTTACAATGTCACCAGAAAGTGAGAACAGGCGTTTGCATGAGATTTTAGTAGTTCGCATTGCAAGTAAGGATTTAAATACTATTTAAAAAGTGAATCATTTAAATGATTAAAAAATATTTTGTTTAAGTGGTGAACCAATTAAAGGGCCTGCTGGCGTGGCTGGGGCTGCACTGGCTGAGCAGCATTGCTCCAGCCGGGCAGCGTGACTGGGGCTGCTTTGTTCAGCGCAGCACCATTGGGGTCGGTGGGCAAGCAAGCCATGAGGTTAGTGGTTAAGGCAGATTAACCAGTAAGACTAATGCTTACTGGTTAACCAGTTAACATTTTACATCCCTAATTGCAAGATATTTACATGCTAGCTATGCTAAACATTTGTATGCCCTTTCATGCTTCAGCCACCATTCCAGAGGATATGCTTTCATGCTAATGACGCTCGTTAAAAAATAATGCATTCATTAAATTTGTGATTGAACTCATTGGGGAGAATTGTATGTCTCTGGTTCTATTTTACCTGCATTCTGCCATATATTTCATGTTATAGTAATCTCAGATGATGACTCAACACATGTTCATTTTAAGAACACTTTAGCTGCAGATTTGACAAAACGCAAAGAAGGTACCAATGTAACATTTCTAAAGATAGCTACAGCACTCAACCCAAGATTTAAGAATCTGAAGTGTCTTCCAAAATCTGAGAGGAATGAGGTGTGGTGCATGCTTTCAGAAGTCTTAGAAGAGCATCACTCTGATAGAGAAACTACAGAACCTAAACTACCAAAAAAGAGAATCAACCTTCTGCTGGTGGCATCTGACTCAGGTGATGAAAATGAACATGCATTGTTCTGCACTGCTTTGGATAGTTAGTGAGCAGAACCCATCATCAGGGTGGACGCATGTCCTCTGGTTGAAGCATGAAGGGACATGTGAATCTTTAGCGCATCTGGCATGTAAATATTTTGCAGTGCTGGCTTCAACAGTGCCATGTGGACACCTGTTCTCACTTTCAGGTGACATTGTGAACAAGAAGCGGGCAGCATTATCTCCTGCAAACTTGTTTGACCGAGCGATTGGCTGACCAAGAAGTAGGAGTGAGTGGACTTGCAGGCTCTAAAATTTTACATCGTTTTATTAGGGAATGCAGTTTTTTGTACATAATTCTACATTTGTAAGTTCAACTTTCATGATAAAGAGATTCACTACAGGACTTTTATGAGGTGAATTGAAAAATACAATTTCTTTTGTTTTGTGTTACAAGTATTTGCACTGTAAATTGAGCACTGTACACTTTGTATTCTGTTATAATTGAAATCCATATATTTGAAAATGTTGAAAACACCCAAAAATATTTAAATAAATGGTATTCTGTTATTGTTTAATCGTGAGTTAATCCGTTTAATTGCTTGATAGCCCTAATAAAAAACCAATTGTAAGACTAAAATAATGCTGATAAGGAAGGCAGGGAGTGCAGGTCCATGCAGTCAGTCATTGTGAAGAACAATATTTACTGTGGTAAGTAAATGTTCCCCTTGTTTAAAACATAAAATTCTTGCCCTGTGTAAATAGCAAGTAATTAGGATACTCACTGTGATTATTTTTTAATCACAGGAGATGTTGAGGTGTCTCAATTTAACAGTGACACTGCTATTCCGATCATTCTGAGAGCATCTGATTTGGAGGTTAAGGTCTTGTCTACAATGCAGTTTTAGCCTTTGGTGTAGCTGCATCAACGCAAGCTCTTTGTCTAGACGGTGGTGTAAACTGTGACATGCACTGATGCAGTCTACCTCAGTACAGACATTCACTAAATCTAGGGAGTAATGGAGTGTAAAGGTACAGATAAAACTCTGGTTATTGGGTTTATGTAGTTCTATAATGGGAACATCTGAGATATGTAATAGGAACTTTTAACACCTGTTGGTACTGGAATCCTTTCTGGTTCATATAGCACAGGCAGCTATGCTGTGGCAACCTATGACACGCTTGCCGAAAGCGGCACGCACGCTGATTTTCAGTGGCACTCACACTGCCTGGGTCCTGGCCATTGGTCCGGGGTGGGGGCTCTGCATTTTAATTTAAATGAAACTTCTTAAACATTTTAAAAACCTTATTTACTTTACATACAACAATAGTTTAGTTATATTATAGACTTCTATAAAGAGGCCTTCTAAAAACTTTAAAATGTATTACTGGCACGTGAAACCTTAAATTAGAGTGAATAAATGAAGACTCGGCACACCACTTATGAAAGGTTGCCGACCCCTGATATAGCATATCAGTTTGTGGCAGTTTACTGACAACTAGAACTATCCCTTCATGCTATTAACAGTCTAGAGATTTACCCTAGCGGAGACATTAGTTTTTGTTTGTTTTTTGTTTTTGTGTTTTAGAACTTAACTAGCATGTTCTTACACTAACACAGACAGGCAACTTAGACTTTTTCATGTTCTAGCTGGTTAAGTTGAAACATAGACTCGCTCCTGAGCTTTAACTCGACCAGCTAATGTGTGTGCCAAAGTGCAGTTTGCTTCGTCTGTGCTAGTGTTGGAATGTGCTAGAGCTAAATGACATTTGAAAAACAAAACCTGAAATCAAGACAAAAGTGGAATGTCTTTAGGGAATAGTGTCATTTTGTTCAGATGGTAATAAACTCCACGTTGCATCTGATAGAATGAGAAGAATTTGAAGGAGGCACATATAGATATGTTTGTTTCCAGTCTAAGAGAAATGTATCCAGTAAGGATCCTTGATACTTCCTGTCCTCAGAATAGAACGGATTTCATTTTGCATTGAGTTCTACGGCAAATAGGTCCACCTGAAGAAGTTTTCTATCTGAGAGCATGGGTTTGCCACTTCTGCTGGATATTGTCCTTATAGCTGAGGTCATCTGTCAGAATGTTATCTTTGCCTTTAACGTGGAAATTTCCAGTTCTTCATAGCTTCCTGATTTGGTAGTTGTGCTGAGCCCCACTCTGACAGTTGACTTGGCACACAGCAATAGTATTACTAAAAGTTGTGAAAAAGGACACTTTGAGGCAGGATAAAAATGCCAGGCAGGCTAGACAGCATGACAAGCTATCAAGAACACGACAGCTGGACTCTTCCTAAGTCTAGAGACCTTGTATTATGAGATGTTTCAGCTGAGCTCTGCAATCTAAACCTGATGTGTCTATTATTTAGACTGTTGATGATGGTTGCTGAGGAGTTCCCTTCAACCCAGCCCATGCAGTGCTTTTATCCACAGCCATGGAGATTCAAGTTGCAGGGTGCTCAGTGCTTGCCATGATTGTCTACATTACAAATTGAGGCGGTTGAACTCTTTTTAGCTAATCCTGCATTGATCTCAACTAGAGTTTGATTACAGGAGCAGGAAGCCTTCAGACTGAGGAGTCTGATGCAGAATTTCAGTTGTCTGAGGATTTGTCCTGAGCTAAAGCAACTTTGAACATAAACTGTAACTAGTCTAGTGGGAGGTGCATGGTCTGGAGTCTGAAGCTGTCCCTGTTAACTACTCCATCTGCAGGAGAGTGGGCTTTTGAGGGATGGGTCTTAGGCCTAAGAAATAGAACAGCTAATTATCTTAGGAACCTAGTGTGCAGCCCTTTGAGGTGTGAGGTCTAGTATTGACTAGTCATTAAGAAATGGACATACACAAGCTTGGTTAGGGCTGCTGTTACTGCTGTACGCTCTGTGATGGGTCTTGGCGATGGCTATACAGAGTCCAAATGGCAGACACCTCCTCTCCGATTGTGTTGCTCTGCTACACAAAACCTGAAGTATTTGCTATCTTCAAATCAAGACTCTCAGACTAGTCTTCTGGATACAAGGATGTTATCTCAAATGCTAACATCACCATATAGAATTTCATCTGCTTGATAAATTTGTTAAGAAATCTCAAACACAGTGAGATGCAGTTCCCTCTTTTGGGACTCAGGAAATAACAAGAAGTAGTACTCCTTTTCCAAGTACTGTTAAAGGACCTCTCCTAAGACTCTATCTGGAATAGAACAAGTTTTGTCTTGAAAGCACTTCCTTATGAGAGGAATTTCTGGGAAAGAAGAGAAGGCAGGATGGAGTGGAAATAGTTCTTGGAAATTAGTTCAAATAGTGTAACCTCCTTCTAACTTCCCCATGTAGCAAGGGGAAAGGAAAGGCAGCTGGCAAGAAGGGAAAATGTCTTCCATCAAGTTTGGTTTGAGCCTCTTAACAGACATCATCACTACCGTGAGGAGTGCATTTAAGAACCTACACAGAACAGAATACAATAGACCTGTGAAATGTAGTGTTTTGGTCCAGTTGTTGTAGGAGCTGAACCACTGGCAATGACAGAGAGTCTCTGATGGTAAAATCTGCTCTTCTCTTCCGAAGATACTGATTGCCTCTGAATAAGTCCTTGCCTGGACAACGGGTGGAAAAATCCTGGTCTTTGAAGTTGTAAGGTGATAGAACATATTAGCAGAAATATCAAAGCCTAACGACTTCAGAATTGCATTAAAGTTTCTGCATAATTTTCCTATTGAGCAAGCGTGGGGCCTGTAGTGACAGATTTTCAGAAGTTTTTAATCATGGCTTCTGAAATGGTGCTGAACAGGGTTTTTTTCCTCCTACAATTGCAATTAAATGGTGTTCACTCATTCATTGCCAATGACTGTTTTCTGCTTTGTTTAATTTTGCTAGCATAGGACAAGACTTAAGAATCACAGCCACCCCCTACCACATATACATCAAATTCCACCTAAATCTGTCTCTGGAATATGCCATCTAATGCTTAAGCAGTCTGGCAGAGCACTTTCTGCCGATGGAAAAATTACTCTGCAACTGCAAAGTATTCTGTTTTACAGATGTAAAAACCAAAAGATGAGATGAGATTAATTTACTGGGAGTGAGTTGGGGACTGATTTAGTCATTAAAGTTTAGCAGATGAGACCAGAGTTCTGATAATGGTCCTGATATTGACTTATTGTACGTGACCTTTGGTAAGTCACATACCTTCTCTCTGCCTCAATTTACCAATCCAAAACTTGGGCATGATATTTAACTGACCTCTCAGGGAATCCTTTAGGGTTAATTAGGAACTGGTTGCCTGAGAAAATGCTTTTGTTTCCTATATCATGTTTACTACCTTTAAACAGAGCCATTGGGGCTATAGGAAGGAGATGATTGGAGTAAGATCCCAGTGCCTGTGTGCCAGGTGGGGGTGACCCTAGAAAACATGGATCTGGCCATAAGAATTCCGTGGCATGAGACCTGAAGAAGATGGCCACTTGCAAACCTCAGCATAGGTAGCATGTTGGGGTGGGAGTGGAGAGTGAGAGGGTGGAACTGCAGTGCTCTTTCTGGGCAGCACATCTATGGGTAGCCTTCTTAGTGCTGATTAAATTACCCCTCGGGCTGCTCCCCAGGACCAGGAGGCAATACGTGGCTGAAAGCTAGGTTAACAATCCTTCCCTTGGGCTGTAAATTTTGTTCTGCGTAGTGTAGAACTGAAGAGAAAAAGGGAGAGATTAGTGTACTTGACTTCTCAACCTCAATATTGTATTCATTCTGCTTCTCTTACATGTCATTCAGCTTTCTTTATTTTAGAAGCTGTGTGTACACGCACAAGCCTGATAAATGAATGATTCACTTCCTGCTGTCTGCTAGTGGTTTGTAAATCTGAGTCAGAGTGAATATTTGGTGTTTGTTTATTTGAGAATTCCCTCTAAAAACAAAACCAGACACAGTGAAAGCATTTGGTACAAAGATTTATGAATAACTTTAGCCATTCATAGAACAAAATCTTGGCTAAATTTGTTCTGGATGGATGAACTGCATGAAACTGAGGTGAAGAATTACACTTGTAGTAGAACCTAACTTTTTTCTCACCTCATTAATCTGTAAACTTGATAACTACCACACAAAACTGGTAATCTTATTGCCTAATTTTCAGCAAATATTAAAATGAGATTAGTGAGATTTCATTACTTCTATAAATTCTGGTACAGTACACTAGTAAATATGTGAAGTATTTTAATTAAATCTATACTATCATTTTCCTCATAAATGAACCAAGTAAATCTTGTGGTACAAGACCCTTGCTGTTGTTTTTATTGCTCTGTTTACTTGTGGATCATCAAGTTTTGAGAGTTAGATTTTGGTTCCCCATTTGTTAGTGATGTGTTTTACTTTGAGTTTGCTTGCGGTATTCATTCCTATGTTAAAGGAACATTGTCAGGTCAACTTAAGTGGCATACTCTATTGTGAATATTTTTATATAGTAAGTTGACCCCTTAAAGATCCTGCAAGTGAAAGAAAATGGAGGAAAAATAATTTTTGTTTCATTTTTTCCTCTATGCAGTCAGTCTGTCCCCTGTTTATGTGGGTCTTTCATACAACTGGAGGAAAAAAAACTGAAAACATGACTGTAAAACCATGTGGGCTGATGGGGAGGTGGGAGCAGGTGTATTGCCTAACTTGATCTTTAAAACTGACTAGATTTAAAGCTGCCTCCGTTGTGCTTGCATGAGCTTGATGTGACTCCTTATGTGCTAAATAGTCTTTATGCTTCTCTGGTGATATAAGGTGGATGCAGAGCTACCCAGTGTGAGCAGCTGAGAATTATGATTATGTGGGGAAATCATCAGCAGGTGTACAGCTGGCATATCCAGATCTAATCCAACAGCCCCTTCCTCATCTGTATATGGAGCCGGAGAGTATGTGTCCAGACTGTGCTGTGCTTCAGTGGTTGCTGGCTGGCATAACAGTCCTGGGGGTGTTAGGAGCTGTTTTAGCAGTCTTGAAACTGCTCTAAACTATGTTGGATTTGGGGGGTGGCTTAGAATAGATCCCAAGATTGGGAACCTACAAAGAGATCTGTTAATGTGGATGTTCCCAGTGTTTATTGGACATGGTTAAGGATTAAACTCAAGAACTTGAAAGTCAAATGATATGCAAAATAAAGCCAAATGTTGAGTATTTTTATAGCACTCTCAGATATGTAAAGAGATTTTTCCACATTTTTTTATTTTTAAAGGGAGAAATAACTGGTTTGGGATTAGGCTTGGAAAATGTTGACCCTAAAGGAGAATGTTTCTGAAAGTTATGCGCATATAAAAACAGAAGGTATTAATAGAACTCTGTATGTAATTGCCCTAATGATTGCATTAATTACCGTAAATACTAACAGAAAATATTGGTGAGTCTGAATTATAATCAGGCTTGGCAATCTAGCTCCCTTAAATCATTTGGCCCGTGCTACGTGGAATGCTGTTTCATACTCAACATTCTCATGGAATTTTGGCTAGCATGCTCAGATAGAATGCTGTAGGTTTCATAAATGTATATTCTGATGTTGATAAAGTTTGATTTGGGATGGAGGGAGATCATCTAGGTTACAAATTATTAAGTGACCAATGGGGTGGGGCAGATGGGGGTGTACTTAGGACAAAGCAGGAGGAAGGTTTGAGAAGGACAGGGCAAATGAATGACCAGCAATCCTGTGAGGCTGAGACTGACAGCTGCATGGGAGAACATACCAAATAATACTAGGAAGTACTGTGTTGTGTATTACACCACTGTTCTAAGCTCTTGTTTTTGTCTGGAAATAAAAATTACATTAAATAGAAGTTAAGATTGATAATACATTGTAACGGGGTTTAGGCCTTTTGGGGTGTCACCTGTTGTGCTAGGGTGCCACTGAGTCAGTCTGTTCTGCCAGGCTGGGTCCCCTTTACCTGGCCTTGCTTGGCTAGGCTCACAAGCCTCTTCCAGCCAAACATGCAGGCAGGGCCACACCCAGTTGCACAGAGAGACAGAGATCCATCCGCTCTGGAAAAATTCAGCCTTAGGGGCTCGCCCCAACACTTTGGTGCCTCTACTTTTAAGGGGTACAAACCCGAAGGTTTTATTAAATTTGCCCCTTCCCTCAATGTGGAGGGAGATATGCACAACTCCCCCCTCTGCCCCCCCCCACATTAGAAATCACCAGGGTGAATTTGATTTAAATCTAGTCAGGAAGACTTGATTTAATCATGGATTTCTACATAAAAGTGCATTCTTGTTGGTTGTTATAACCTTAATACATATTCTTCACAACTCAGAGATCGATGTAGGTTTCGTTTTTAGAAGGTACACACTATACATTTTTAAGTGATCTATTTTGAAAACTTTTCAGATTAGTTTTACAGCTATATCAGAAAATGGATGATTGTGTGGTTATTTCATTTACCAAAGGTAATTGAAGTAGATAGTTCACCTCCCAAAGACTACATAAATATTTCCAACTCAACAGGTTAATATTAATATTTGGAGGATTTTCTTGCCATGCTGTATTAGGAGGAGAACATCACCAGACAGACATCTGAATTTGTTTTATTTAACTAAAACAATGTTATGTATTCTGGACTTTTTTCTTCAGCAGCAAACATAATAATTTAACAAAACAAGCATAAGAATTTTTGAATTTAGTTAAACATTCAGGTTTTTTAAAATCAGGGTTGTTTTTGTTAAAGTTGTTTTTAACTAAAATAGTTAAATATTTAAAAAAAAAAACACAGAAATTAAATCGACTGTGTCAGCCAGGTCAATGTGAGAAACTTAAAATATTGGCTTCTGCAGCTAACGCAGTCGTCTTCATCTTCATTTTCCTGTTTGTTCGTAATCTGGAAAAGAAAAACAAGCTTTCCTGCTTTTTCAGGTTTCAAACAATTTTTCAGTTTGGACTGAATTAGTCCAAAGGAAGAATATATTCTCTCTAAACCGGCAGAAGAAGCTACTGTTGTTGAAGTGATAATCTCACTTTTAACAGTCTCTGAATCCAAGTGCTTAAGTGATTTTCACCGGTTCACTGGTGTGACTTTCTTTAAAACATCATCAGCAAACATATATTTCTTGAACGGTTCACCCTTAGCTCTGAAGTTTATTATTGTTGGTATTATGGTGGGATGATTGCTGGATGTCTATGTCAGAGCCAACTCCTCTTCTTCAGCAGTTAAGGTTTGACCCTGGTACTAAGTATTGAGAATATTTGCGAGAAAATGAGCTGGAGATAGTGCTTGTCCCATTTGTTTTTTTTAATGCTTGTAATTTAATTCTGTCAACGCATATTTCTCTTTTTGAGATCTCACTCAGTTCCTTCCAAATTTCAACAGCATCAGCAATAAAACAGCTATTTCCCTGCATTTTGTTCAAGGCTACAGAAATAGGCTTTAGGGTACTCAGCATGTGTTTAATATTTCTCTTAAGCCCAACATCTATTTTTTTCACGATTTTGTTCACAAATTGTCATCCAATTAGGTCAGTTCTTGATATAGTGCTCAAAACAGTCCACTACTGAGTTCCATTGCACTTCTGTGGGAGAGTTAGCTTGGTTCCTCCCAGTTTTTTCAGAGCAGGTGCTGCAAAGTGGTTGTTATGGAAGTATTTTGCAATTTCAACAACATTAGCCTTTATTTCTGGAACACTGAACTCTTAGGCTAGGAGGTGCATCAAATGAGCACTGCAACTGTACATTATTTGCTTTGGACTCTCTTCACTCTCTCTTAAATTTCTTCTCATCTTGGATACATTGCAGCATTGTCTGTGACCAAGCTGCATACTAGACATTTGAAATTTCTTTTCACAGTTTGTTATAGCATTTACTGCTACTTCTTGTAAGTATTCTCCTGTGTGTGCATTTCCTTTTGTATCAATTGTTTCTACATTGCCTTCTTCTGTTGTCACACAGGCACATACAACGGGATCGTTGTGGACATTGCTCCACCCATCAGGACTCAGGTTAACAATTTTACCCTCTAGACCTTTAGCACACTGCTCAATTTCTCTTTCATACACTTTATCCAGCAATTTGCCTACGACATCTGCTCTGTTGGGTGGACTTATCCTGGTCTTAATGACTGAACCATATTAATGAAGTGTGGGTTCTCAATCATGCAGAAAGGAGAGTTTGTTGCATAAACAAACCGGGCAATTTTTTCATCCATTACCTCTTTTTATAACCTGATGGTTCTTATCACAAACTTCTCTATGGTTATTTCTGCATGATGGAGATTTTTTTTTTCTTCTTTTGGCTACAAGTGGTATACTAAGCCGATATGACTGAAACACTATCATTGGCAAATAAATCTGAAACAATAGAAAATGATGGTGATCTTGAAAGTGGATAGTCTTCAGAATCCTGTATGTTGAGGATGGATTCTCCTAAACAAAAGTCAATTACCACCATACTGTACTCATTACACTCACTGACAATCAGTACTCCTTTAAAGGTGAAATTGTAAAAGGAAGATCTGCCTGTTTCAGCTATTTATTTTTTATCACAACTGCATCTAAAATGATAGTACCATAGAGTAACAACTATATTTTTTGCTCAAACGTGAGAATTCAAGAATAGTCCAGAAGGAAGACAGGCAGTCCTTAAGAAAGAAGTATGAAATAAAAAAGTTTACCAACCTGAAGTTCCTGCATGTTCAGACATGTTCCTTTCATCATCTTCAACACAGCTTCCTCCTGAGAAGGAACACTTCTCATGATGTTTCATTCAAGCAACCAGGCCTTGCATTTATTTGTTACACTGTTTGCATTTTGCATGCATGCCTTTTTCCCAAAGGTAGAGGAACTTCATTAAAATATTCCCAAACTGGGTTTCTTTTACAGCCTGCTGCCATTATAGGCTTTCCCTTCTAGTGAGAGAAAGGTATGGTAGATCTCAAATCAATGAAGGCTATACTCAAAAGACCTCAAGACTTCTGGAATATGCTGCTCAAACAGTTCACTTTTGTTTCTACTGCCAGTCCCTCCCTTCTCACATTTATCTCCAGACTTCTTCTCCTTGTCCAGACCTGTTCCTCCCCTAACTACCTTCTATTCATTGAACTTTTTGAAACTTTGTACTTTTAGAGAGAGGTAAGAGATTGACTCTGTGTACACAAATTTGCAGAGGGAAAGTAGGATTGAGGTCCGTTATTTCTCACCACCTGTATATTTTATTTATTTATTTAAAAACATTTTTGTTGTTAAGAAGCATGTTACCTGTGGAGATACAAATCCATAGTTTGAGAACTGCAAAACTAAGCATCTCTGATGGTATCTTCTAGACTGAGCACTGAGTCTCATTGGGTAGTTAGAAAGATTAACCTAAATCTATACAGAAGCCCCTGGAACCCGATAAAATTGGGTTCCTAATTCATAAACTATTGGAACTCATTTACAAAACTTCTCTTAAACATTACATTAATATATTGTTTCATACTATAGAATTAGAATTTATTATCCATATTCCATGATGAGATATCTTTGAGCTATAATGCATCCTAATTAAAGCTATCTTTAAATAGATTTTTTCCTCAAAAAGCATTTTATCAAAAATCTGATTTAAAAAAAATCATTGATTTTTTTTTTTTATCCCCCCTGGACATTACATAAATTGGATTATATTATAAACAAGAAATAAGTTTTTATTAACTAAAAAAGGTGAATTTTAAGTGAATATAAGAGATAACAGACAGGACAAAGCAGATTACTGAGCAAATAAACCAAAGTATGCAAGCTAAGCTCAATATACTTAAGAAACAGGTTACACAATGTAATTTCTTACCCTAAATGTTATTTTAGACAGGTTGCAAAGTTTCTGTGGTTCAGAGTTCTTGTTATATTCCTTTTCAGACTGGACCCCTGACTCAGCCACCTTCCCTTCCCTTCAGGTGGCTTTAGCAGTCTTTCTTCTTGGGCAGATAGACCATGGCGGGGGCGGGGGGGGAGTTTTGTTTGCCTTCCTCTCCACCCTTAAATAGCATTTACATAAGATGAGAATCCTTTGTTTCCTAAACTTGACCCCGTTTTCCATCCGGTGGAAAGTTACAAGAAGTCCCAGGTAATGTTTAGTATCAAGTGACAAGACCCACCTGACTCTGTAGTATCACAGCATCCATGATCTCCTCATATGGGACCTGTTCCAAACCCCTAATCCTCTTAGTTGTCCTTCTCTAAACCTTTTCTAATGCCAGTATATCTTTTTTGAGATGAGGAGACCACATCTGTATGCAGTATTCGAGATGTGGGCCTACCATGGATATTCTCAGTCTTATTCGCTATCCCTTTTTTTAGTGATTGCTAACATCCTGTTTGCTTTTTTGACTGCTGCTGCACTCTACGTGGATGGCTTCAGAGAGCTATCCATGATGACTCCAAGATCTCTTTCCTGATTAGTTGTAGCTAAATTATCCCCCATCATACTGTATGTATAGTTGGGGTTATTTTTTCCAATGTGCATTACTTTACATTTATCCACATTAAATTACAGTCCAGTCTCACCATTCTTCTACTGTCTCCAGGTTCCTCTAATGGCTAGTCCACATAGAGGATGACAACGTACTGCTGTTTCTAGTCACTCCGTTAGCTCAAGTGGCAGAGTTTTGTGCTGTACATGTAAAGGTTACAGCTCTACCAATGAAGCGTGTGAGAATCAGTATTTCTTCATGTGATGAAATTTCTGGGTTTCATGTGTGTGTTTTTTGTTTGTTTTAAACAAGGGTCTTACATGTGGAAAACTGTTAAAATAACATTAAGGTTGCAAAGTGAAGCATGAAAAGTTAGGAAATGCCAGTAATTGAGATTGCCTAGCAACCCTGATTCATCCCACTTGTGTGTATATATTATCATAAGTCTTTAATTACATGATCACATTTTCTCCACATAACTGCTTCCTCATTTGGTTTACACGATGGATGAATGGTACTCACTGAACAAGCCACTACTTGGTATTTTTATTGTTATTGTTCACTGCGTGGCCCCATGACTTAATTACTGCATTCTATTCAAACTCAGCTCTAAAGGCAGAACTGACTTCCTCCATGGCACTGATTACTATAAGATATGAACATTAATGAATCTATTTTCACAGCATTCCTCTGAGGTGGTGGCTTTCCAGGTGTGTGGATGAGGGAACCAAGGAAGAGAGAGGTCAACACTGTCTGCTAATCTTGAGTGTCCAATTTGAGATGTCCCCGAGTCTGATCTGTTTTTCAGAATATTTAGCATCACATAGCACAGTTCCCAGTTATTTCAGTTGCAGCTATGAGTGCTCAAGTTGAGCATCCATAAAATGAAGAACATTCAGTCAGTGACCACCTGTGAAATACTTGGTTAAGTGATTGACTAGCATCATGTGGATTCTATTCCTGCTTCTACTTCAGAGTTCCCAGTCTTCCAGGTCAGCCTTCAGGTGCCATGACCAGGAGACTGTTCTTTCTCTTCTTGGAGTTGCCTGCCTTATTCATTGCACATCTTCCCAGTTGTGCAGCAAATGAGGCAGGGATGCTACAGACAAAAGTCTCTTATTACACAGCCCTGAGTGATCTGACAAGCAGGTCCTTCTTGAGCACTGAATGAGGCAGGGATCCTGTGGAAAAATGTGATTATATAATTAGAGACTGCATCATTGTGTACACACAAGGGAGCTAAATTAAGTCTGCATAAGCAATGTTAATTCTGGCATTCTCTGATTTTTGAGTGCTCAACTTTGTAATTTTAGCATTCTAACAAGGGGTGTGTGTGTGTAATAGATTATGTAGTATGTCATGTCTCACAAAGTAGTCTCCTGCTCTGGTTTTCCTGAGCAGCCAGAAGGCCATCTTCACTTACTACCTAAAGATTCCACAGGGTGTAAGGGAAGGGAATCATCACAGGATGTAAGTCTGCTGTAGCAGTGTCTTTGCTGCATCTTTTCCAATGCAGGTGGTGATGTCAGCTCCTCTGTTCCCTTCTCCTGGCGCAAACACATGTCAGGCTGATCCTTAGCTTCTGGAATGGGACCATAAGCTCCTGGACACAAGAGCCAACTTTTGGAGAATGCTGTAACTTAGACAGCTGACTGGTCCAAGGAAGAAGAGAGTGTAAAGATTGCTTAAAGTTTAGTTCTTCCAGACCAGAGAATCTGGCCCAGCATCTGTAGAATATTATTTATTTTTACACACTTGAATGTAAGTGAATGCAGTGTGTCGTGATGGGGGGAAGCCCTTATACTCTTATATGGGGTAGAATCCTACAAAATCTGTTGCCTTAAACTCATGTAGCGTGTAACTTTTTAAAAGCATCCCCTCCCTCCCCCCATACACACACATTAGAGCATTATCTAAGACTTTATTATCCAAAATTTTAAAGTACATATAAACTTTGGTATGTGTCTTGATTTTAAGGAGTACATAAACAAAAATTAACAAGAATGATATCCATATTTGTTGACCTGCTTTTTGAGTAAGGCCCCAATCCTGCGAATGACAAGTAAGTGGAACTGTTCTCATGTGTAAAGGTAGGCATTGGTGTAACTGTTTGTTTGCAGGATCTGGGCTTCAATGTACAAAGCAAGTGATATGACTAGGAGCTAGCTGAAGTAGTGTGGCTATTATAGACATAATCTTTTAAAATTAGATTAAGTTTTTCCTTATATATCCCATAGTTCAATGTGCAAAACTTGAAACAAAGGCTCTATATAGTATATATGTGAGAGTCTGTGAGGTTCCAATTGACTTAGTAGGACTATTTTTTTCCCCAGTTAGAGTAGAATTATACAGCTCATACTTTCTCCACAACTGTCTGTGGTAGTATTTAGCACACTTGCATGTTTAGTACACTTCTATAAAATGGATTTCTGTGGAGGTGGAAAGTAGACTTCAGAGATTTTTATTATTAAAAACAGATTTATAATTAGGGTACACCATGCACCAGAATACAACAAAGGATCAATTTTGTTTTAATAAAATGTTCCGTTTAAATCTAAATGATTCCATAAAACACTCTTAAATTTTCCCTTGGTGCTGCTTAATGTTGCTTGGCAGGGAATGACTTGTGGGTTTAAAAAGTAATCTTGTGGCTTTGTAATGTTTGTCATTTACTAATTGAGTGACCAAGAAGTAGACTCTGTGTGTGTGTGAGAGATATTTATTTTCAGGGTCCCACGATTGCCTCTACATTATGGAATTGGCTGTAGAATGTCACCCTAGAAGCAGGATTTGGCTGCCACATCTAAGCTTTTATTTATTCTTTTAACTTTGATTTTAGCTCTTTATGGTTGTGAAGATAACTACCTAAATGTGAATTGATGTAATGTACTTTACTGTGCAGACAGCATGAAAGGAAAGCTTTTAGAGTAGTATGATTTGTTCCTGTTCACCCTAATAAGATGTTAGTCTGAAATTTACTCATGCAATTTTAAAGGTCTTGTTAACTTATTTCACTGATGGCAGTATTGGCAGACTGTCCAGCTGATGTGTTTTATCCATCACTTGTTAGCTGTAGTGGTGGAGAAATAGAGGGGGCCACAACAGGACATCTGGCTGTTGACCTGGATTGCTGCGGCAGGGAAAGGAGTCAAAAACCTTGCCCACTTCCCATAGTTTTCTTTCATCTATCCTGGAAAAAAATCAGGTGTGTGTGGTCTCTGCTCACAGGGGGAACAGAAGGAGGAGATGCATACTTTCCCAAGTACGAAAAATCTTAACTATCCTCATGGTGTAAAAAAACCCCAAGCCATCTATTGCCCTTTCCAAGTTGCCAAAAGTCCCATCTTGACAGAAGCCTGCAGGTTTTATGCATTAATTCAAAATCTTGCAGCATACTAAACAATGAAAATCTGGAGGCAGCACATATGGGGGAAAAAATCCATGGTTTTGTTGTTTTTTTTTTTAGTTTCATATTAAATTAAACTAATTCAGATAAATTCAAGATTTTGTTAATCTACTGCAGAAATTTCATTCTAATTCAGAATTAGCCCTATGTCACAGAAATCAGGATTTTGCTGCGGAATTGAGTTTGTGTGCCAGAGACTGTTCAGGCCCCTTCATATAATCTGATCCTATGGAGCCCTGAGGGTATCTTTGTTTCTTTCAGGTTTCAGAGTGGTAGCTGTGTTAGTCTGTATCAGCAAAAAGAATGAGGAGTATTTGTGGCATCTTAGAGACTAACAAATTTATTTGAGCATAAGCTTTTGTGGGCTAAAACCCACTTCATTGGATGCATGCAGTGGAAAATACGGTAGGAAAATACACACACACACACACACACACACACACACACACACACACACACACACACACACACACACACACACACACACACACACACACGATGTGAAAAAATGGGTGTTGCCATACTAACTATAACGAGAGTAGTCAGTTAAGGTGGGCTATTATCAGCAGGAGGAAAAAAAAACTTTTGTAGTGATAATCAGGATGTCCCATGTCCAACAATTTACAAGAAGGTGTGAATAACAGTAGGGGGGAAATTAGCATGGGGAAATAGATTTTACTTTGTGTAATGACCTGTCCATTCCCAGTCTTTATTCAAGCCTAACTTAATGGTGTCAAGTTTGCAAATTAATTCCAATTCTACAGTTTCTTGTTGGAGTCTGTTCTGAAGGTTTTTTTGTTGAAAAATTACGACTTTTAGGTCTGTAACTGAGTGATCAGGGAGGTTGATGTGTTCTCTGACTGGCTTTTGAATGTTATAATTCTTGATGTCTGATTTGTGTCCATTTATTCTTTTGCGTAGAGACTGTCTGGTTTGGTCAATGGCTTAAATAAAGATTGGGAGTGGAGGGGTTACTGCCAATATACTGTCGCTTCTGGTGCCGCCCATGCCAGCCACTGAGGTGCCCTGTTCGAGAGGTAAGCCTGCCTTGGGACCCTTCCAGCAGTCTCCATCAGTGCAGCACTGCTCCTTGCAGCAGGCGGTGCCTGGCCAATGCTCGTCGAATATAGCCGGTACAGCTAACTGCAGGCACGTTGACGGTCTCTGAGACTTTGGTCTTTTTGCTCCCATTCCTGATCTATGGAGCAGCACCACACTGTAAGTGTGACCTCCCATCTGATGGGCTGGCACTGCTTTTGGAACAGACAGACAGTAAATTACATGGCCTGAAAGACTCTGGGGCTACCTGGCCCCTTACATGCCGGGACTAGCAAGGAAGCGGTTTAAGCTGCAACAGCCACACAGATTCGATCAGAACCCATCCGCAAGAAGGGCAAGGGCTGTAAGCGCCTGCAGGGCCATCAGCCGGCACCCTCAGCTCCCTCAAGCTCTAGCAGTTACCAACTGGGCAACAAGCCGGCATTTTGAAGGCGTGCTCGAAGCTTTCACAAGCTTGTGTCCTGGATCCAGCACGCCTGTTATTGTCCAACCGTTCGTCCCCCTTCCTCTCTGCCTGGACCTCTATAACATCGAACCAGTGGGTCCTCAACACAGTGGCAGAGGGATATACCCTCCAGTTTGTTTCTGTCCCCACTCTCCTTCCCTGTCCCTCTTCAGAGACCCTTCTCTTGAGCATTTGCTCGCTTAGGAGGTGCAGGGCCTTCTGGGGGTGGGAGCCATGGAAGAAGTCCCTCTGCACTTAAGGGGAAAGAGTTTTACTCCCGCTATTTTTTGATCCCCAAAGCCCAAGGGGGTCTACGCCCCTTGACCAGTGGAGCTACAACAAGTATCTAAAGAAGTTGAAGTTCCACATGGTCTCGTTGGCCTGCATCATTCCTTCCCTGGATCCAGGAGATAGGTATGTCACACTCGACCTGAAAGACACTTACATCAATACATCAATATTTCATGGACACAGACAGTTCCTACGTTTCATAGTTGTGACTGTCCACTACCAATGCACAGTGTTCCCTTTTGGGTGTTCCCTCAAGGGTGTTTACGAAATGCATGTCAGTGGTGGCAGCCTACCTTAGATGTCAGGGTATCCAGATTTACCTATACCTTGATGACTGGCTCGTCAAGGGCTGGTCCAGGTCCAGTGCAGTGTTGAGACTTTGCAAGTCACTTGTCAAGCTCTGGGCCTGTTGATTAAACAGAAAAATCAACGTTGATTTCAGTCTAATCGATAGTTTATTGGAGTGGTACTCAACACTACCCAAGCGAGAGAATTTCTGCCAAAGGCCAGGTTCAGAGCAATGTCAGATCTGATTGTCAGTATCACTGCCCATCCGCTCACCATGGCCTGAGTCTGTCTCAGACTACTGGGGCACATGGCAGCATGTATGCACATTGTCGACCATGCGAGACTCAGGCTGCGCCCCCTCTAGATGTGGCTGGCATTGGTTTACTCCCCAGCCAGACATCGCCTAGACAAGTTCATCACAATCCCTCCGCAGGCACTTACCTCTTTGCAGTGGTGGTCCAACCCCATCCTGGTGTTGGAAGGTGTGCCGTTTGAGAGCCCATGACCCATGGTCTCCCTGATTTCAGATGTGTCCAGCCTTGGTTGAGGAGTGCTTCTTGGTGCACTGCATACTCCAGGGTTATGGTCTCATAACGCACTCGCATTGCATATAAACATCAGGGAGCTCAGAGCCATTCATCTGGCTTGTGGTGTCTTCCTTCCCCAACTGTCCAGCTAGGTGGTGCAGGTGTTGACAGACAACACTGCCTCCATTGGAGGCCTGGAACAAGAAAGGCTTTCTCCTGTTGTGGTCAGGAGACCTGATATACACCTTACCGCCAATGTTGCTCATCAGAAAAGTCTTCTCAAAAATCGAGAGACAAGGCACAGGTCATCGTGATCACCCCAGCATGGCTTCACCAGCATTGGTTTGGCATGTTTGTGGACCTGGCCGTACCAGCACTATGGCCACTTCCTAGCTGCCTGGACCTACTCTTGCAGGATCATGGTCGACTCCTGCACCCGAACCATGCCTCTCTCCACCTCACAGCTTGGATGCTGTGTGGCTGAATCCAGAGGAACAAGCTTGCTCTAGTCAGGTACAGCAGGTTCTCTTGGAGAGCAGAAAGCCAGAGCAACTTACTTGTCAGAGTGGAAGTGTTTCTCCTGCTGGGCATCTGAGAGAAATATCTGATTGACCCAGTCATCTCTGCAGTCCATCCTGGATTACCTGCTTCACTTAAAGCACCAAGATCTCGTCACTTCTTCAGTCCAAGTGCATCTGGCCATATCGGCCTTCCATCCTCACATCCAATGTAGATCGGTGTTCACGCGTGAGATGTTGATCAGGTTCCTGAAAGGCCTTGGAAGACTTTTTCTGCCGATTTGGGACCAGGTTCCTCAATGAGACCTCAGCGTGGTCCTCTCCAGGCTCAGGGGTCCACCCTTTGAGACTGACTTCTTGTTCCCTTTCCCACTTGTTGTTGTGGAAGGTTTCATTCCTTATAGCTATTACCTCAGCAAGACATGTCTCCGAGTTTAAAGCCCTCACTTTGGAGCCCCCATACACAGTATTCTACAAGGACAAGGTCTAGCTGCAGCCCCTTCCGGCCTTCCTGCCAAAGGTGGTGTCGCACTTCCATGTCAACCAGGATATCTTCCTCCTGGTGTTCTGTCCAAGGCCTCACATGACCAATGAGGAGTGGCGGCTGCACACTGTAAATGTCAGGCGCATCCTGACTTTCTACCTGGAGAGCACCAAGCCCTTTCGCAGATCGACCTGCCTCTTTATTGCGACAGCTGACAGGATGAAGGGCCTTCTGGGGTCCTCTTAGAGGATTTCGAATTGGATCACCACCTGCATCCGCACTTGTTATGAGTTGGCACAGGCTGTGCCTCCACCAATTAGAGAAGGCTCACTCGAGTAGGGCTCAGATATCTTTGACAGCCCTCCTCGTTCGTGTTCCTATCCAGGACATCTGCAGGGTCATGACTTGGTTTTCAGTACACACGTTTACGACACATTATGCCATCACCCAGCAAGCCAGAGGTGATACTGTATTTGGCAAAGCTGTGTTGCAATGGACACATCCATAAACTACCACCTGCCTCCGATGAGACTGCTTGCGAGTCACCTACAATGGAATGGACACGAGCAAGCACTCGAAGAAAAGATGGTTACCTTTAAGTGTTCTTCGAGATGTGTTGCTCATGTCTATTCCATGACAGAGCAGTTAACTGAGACAATACACACCAAAACCCCTGTTCTTTTAACAGTTACTTTACTCAGAAAATTGCATTTAAAGACAAATTTCATTTTTTTATGCAGCCAAAGATATTCCCCCATTGCATAACTGTCCCAGTAAGGAGCACATTCAAAATCAACACTCTGCCCCACCAAGTTATTGCAGGTAAAAGCCTAAACTTGAACCATACTTTGAGGGTTAATTTTAGCTTATGTTAGATCAAAAAGAGGAAGTAAATTTCAGAGTTAAGAGCCACGTAATAGGAATGTCATGCCACTTGCCCCATAACATTTAAATATAAGAACTATCCGCTTAGACTCCTCAGCTGATAACTTCTTCCCTGGCCAAAGGGAGAAACATAGTTTTATGACGAGTAAGCGCAGTTTCATATGTGGACTGCTAAAATTGAGACAGTTTTGAGCTACAGAACTGCACTGGAGTTGTGAAGATTTCTAAATGTTGTATTATAGAGGGGCAGTAGGTCTTGTTTGTCTGGCCTAAATTTAAATTGATTCAAATGTTTAAAGTTGAACCATTTTAATATTCTAGTTGATAACAAGGGCAGTGTGCGATACACGTTGCTTTGAGCACTATTAGCATGTAGTTTCTTAGGTTTAAAAGAATTCTGTTCCTATCTGCCTTTATTATCGTCACATTATTTTTAATGATATATGGATGTGACGTGTGTGTTTGTATTACCGCAGCACCTAAGAATCCTAGTTTTGGAGCAGGAGGACCTCATCGTGCTAGGCAGCAAAAGCATGCTAACAATTTATGAATGCTGCCTTTGGAAATTAAATAGTATAAAAAGAATTAAACTGGTTTACAGTGCCCTGTAAATGAAGAGATTATCATGTTCAGATTTAAACAGGACCTGATTCTGGCTAACCTCCAAGAAGACTGAGTTGATCCAGTAACCAGTCAGATTTTTAAATGGAGTGTGAAGACCATATCAGCTTTGGTGGTAGTTTTGGAATTGGATTTGACAGTCTGTGGAAAAGAGTCACTTTGAGATTTGAAACCCCCTCCCTGCAGACTCCTGTGTTTTAGAGCATAGAGGAATTAATTAACAAAAGACACTTGGTGCATGTAGTAGGAACTTCTACTCCAAAGCACATTAGGAATCCTGCTCTGAGACACCTATAGTTCATAGAACAGGGGCTCTCTCCATGCTCCTTCTAAATTGTTTCTCTACTACCCTTCTCTGGAGCTTGTCAATTTCAGTTCCAGGCTCCAAATGTTCTGAAGCAAACTGGAACTAAATTCTCAAGTATCAAGCCACCTTGAATCCTGTGATGCATCAGTGCAAAGTTCTGTAGCACGCACTTTTTAGGGGTCCAGTTTAGGAATTCTGTGGAAATCATAACTGAACTGTCTGAATTTTGTGCATGTAGAATATGAACCACAGCCTACACATCCAGCAGTTTGATCTATATATACACACAAACATTTTAAAAAATTAAATTTTGAGAAGTAATTTGTAAAATGATCAGTGTACCCATTCCCCTTTTCTTCCTTTATCATGGCTTTGTGGCTCAAATCCAAAGAAAAATCGAGGCAGAAAGGTGAAGAGAAGATCATCAGAAAAAATGCCAACAATACATTTGTTTGCAGTGTTTTAGATTTGTTGGTCCCAGGATATGAACGAGACACGATGGGTTCAGCTTCTCTTGGTGGAAGGGACCAGCTTACGAGCTTCACAGAGCTCTTTGTCAAGTCCAGACAAGGTAACCAGAGTGTCCAGGCTAAATACAAGATGGGACAGATCAAGCACAATGTTGTAGGAGACCATTTTAAAAAGAAGTGGACCGTTAACATCCTTGCAGTCATAGGACAGTGGAGGGTTAGTAGGCAGCAGGATGTGTTGCAAATTGTTGTAATGGGCCATAAAACCTGCACAACTCCTTTTACCAGCTGGAGTCATGATTTTCCCACTCTTAGACTTGGTCTCAGGCTGCAGTACCCTGTGTACTAACAATGCTTTCCCTGGTCCTACTGAACTCGGTACCTGCAACTCTCCTTTGGGAGCTATAACCAGTGGTATGTAAGGCATATTGGATTTACATTTTAAATTTCAAACTATAAATAAAGGTATAAAAACTAGATTAGATTTGGGAATTTAAACTGATGAGTGCACTTAAATGTGCATTATAAAATATTTAAAACATGCTGTTAGGTCCAAAAGGTCAAACTTTTGTATCAGAGGTGTATATGTAGCACTTTCTTCTTTACTTGCTCCCCACTCCTTGCTGTAAGCAGACTATATACTAAAATGTTCAAGAATCCTCTTCTCCAAGTGCCTCAACAGGATTTTTGTGTGATTTATGTCTTTATTTTTTAATCAACAGAAGTGTCTGAGGGCAATGAATATTGCATATTTATGTACTTATAAGGCTGCATGCCACCCCTGGAGGCCTGGAACAAGAAAGGCTCTTGGCTTAGGTTATTTCACCCCACTCTAGGATCACATGGGGCTGGAATTCCTTCCAGAGGCATAGTCTGAGCTTGGGAGGGGAAATGAGAGACTTTGCTCATAGAGATGCAGCAGCATGACTTGAACTCTCTCAAGATTGATCTACATACAAACTTGCACTGTAAAAATTAAACCTGTTCTAGTTCATATCTTGTGAGGGGAGGAGAAGGGTTTCAGGGAAAGTCTCTGTGGATGCTCTTAGGTAGGAATAAGTGTCCTGTTCTGATTTAGCATGCACTGAATTTTTACATATGTAAGCAAAATAGAACACATTTTAAAATAAGATGTAAATTACAACTGATTTAGTTACTGCAGTGCAAGTTTGTGTGGAGAAATTTTCAGTTCCTGAAACTCTGCCAGGGATGAATTACCCATATTTTCTTGGGACAGATTTTCCTCTTGAGAGGAAGGAGCATGATAACTCTAGTAAGAAGGCTGCTTTTTCCTATCAACAATATCCTACAATCTGGTGCATACATTGGGAAAGGAACTTAATGTATCTACTATGGAAAAGAATGAATAAAGGAAAAGTGAAAATGAAACGTAACAAAGGGATATAGTGTATAAAGAAATGGAAGATGGGCAAGTATTTTAGGTACAAGTATGTGTGGTCGGGGGGAATTGTAACAGAGGCTAAATTCTATAAAAAAAAATCACTGTTGAATCACAAGTTGCACATACAAAATTTAAATAATTGTACAATCTCTTATAGTACCATTGTCTTCTGTCTTTCTCCTCTGGTTTATCACCTGTTACTTCATGTCTACTTGGATAGTGTTAGCACAGTTCCTGGTGTGGTGGGATCCTGAGGCCTTTGAGAGCTACCCAAATAAATCTAAAAGTCATAAGAAATTTTAGTGGTGCTGACTCACAATTTTGGGGGGGGGGAGTGTTGTGATTTTGGTTCTGACTTGTGCCTGTGTAGTGAATTTGAGCCTGCAAATTGGCTGTCTGCTCCACTTGCTTGCCTCTTGGGGCAGAATAACTAATCAGAGCTGCTGCAGACAGAGATGTGTCTCTCCCTACCCCTCCAACTCCATAGCAACCCAAAGCCATTCTCATAGGAGGAGAGAGTGGAGGTGGCTCTGTACCCTCCCCTTCTGTGAGCCATGGGGACAGGATGGTTCCTCTGCCCCTGCCTACTATGCAACATCTGGCCTGGGGCGGGGTGGGGGAGAGAAGTGAAGACCCTATGGAGTGTCTTCTCCCGCCCCCACTCCCCAAAGTCTGGAAGCCATGGCAGTTTGGGATGAGGAACCTTAGGAGAAGCAGAGGTGAGGCTGTATGAGTGAGTTCAGAACTGAGAGCAGCTTAGTGGACTGAGCTGACGGGGGTGGGAGCTGGATGGGGGATGATTTAACTACTGGGCTGGGGACAGGCATATGTGCAGGGGAGAACTCTTTCAACGGGGCCAAAGTCACGTTCCTTTTTCTCTTTCACCCACAATGGACGGGGAATTAAAAAATCAAAAGACAAACCAAAAAAGCACAATATATATTCTTTAAAAGAAAATAAAACCTCATGTTTCTGGAGGTCTGCCTAATGATTTTTGATCTCCGGAGGTTGGCAATAGTGGGAAATATATAATGGAAAATAAAGGCCTTTTTTTTTTCTTCAATCTTTTCTTTTTGGATTATTATAGTGAGCAGAGGATTCACAATTTGAGGGGTTTTGTTCATGAGGGACGCTAGAAAAAATAAGAAATTTGAAGGTAACTTATTTCTTCCAGCCCCATATTCAACAGTATTAAAAGTTCTGCAGGCCAGAATTTTCCCTTCGCTTGCATTTGTGCAATCCCACAGTACTTCTTCCTCAGTAACATCTTAAATGGCTTATTCACGTGTATCAGAGGACAGAATTTGGCCCGGTGGTAGGAATTAAATTATTCCTCTAACGGGAGTCTAGATGTAATCCTGCTCCCTTTTCCATGTCTGTCTGCAGTCCTAATAGTAGCAAACGGCAGTAAATGGTTATTTTAGTCAGTAAAGTTAGCACACGAGTCTCAGAATACACAGCAAACTTTTTCAGTAAGAAGGTGTCATTTTTACATAGTCATAAATCGTCACCTTAGGCAAATCAATCAGGCTCCGATTTTGAAACTGATATAGCTAAGTGAGTGGAAAATGAGGCCATTTTGGTTCTTAACACTAGGTCCCCTTCTTTGAAAATTGTGGCTTTAACCTCTCTGCCTTTTTCCTCTGTGTGACGAGGGAAGCCGGGGCTCAACCCTCCCTGTGGAGGAGGGGAGCCACACCGGCCTCGTCCTGTTCTCACCGGGTCTTGTCCCTCAGGTCCACGGTCCGCTGTCCAGACGTTCGGTCTCTGTGGAGCGGGCTAGGACAGCAAAGTCAGTGGGGGCCCGCCTTGGATACAGGCGGACCCCAAACACAGTACATTAGACTCTGGCCCTTTGGGACCGGGCAGAGCAGAGACAAAGTTAATCGGGGCCCAGCCCTTGGGTCGGGCGGGGCCTCAAACACAGTACACCAGGCTCTGGCCCTTTGGGGCAGGGCAGAGCAACAAACAGTCATGGGGGGCTCTGGCCCTTTGGGGCAGGGCAGAGCAGAGATAAAGTTAATCGGGAGCCCAGCCCTTGAATCGGGCGGGGCCTCAAACACAGTACACCAGGCTCTGGCCCTTTGGGGCAGGGCAGAGCAACAAACAGTCATGGGGGGCTCTGGCCCTTTGGGGCAGGGCAGAGCAGAGATAAAGTTAATCGGGAGCCCAGCCCTTGAATCGGGCGGGGCCTCAAACACAGTACACCAGGCTCTGGCCCTTTGGGGCAGGGCAGAGCCACAAACAGTCAGGGGGCTCTGGCCCTTTGGGGCAGGGCAGAGCAGAGACAGAGTTAATCGGGGCCCAGCCCTTGGATCGGGCGGGGCACCAAACACAGTACACCAGGCTCTGGCCCTTTGGGGCAGGGCAGAGCCACAAACAAATAGTAGCTGTGGGGGCGAAGGGGGATACTGCCACCCGGCTACGGGTGGCAGGGGGAACGCAGGCCCACCCACTCCTCTGTGTTCCAGCCCGGGGCCCTAGTAGCGGCTGTCGCCGCTAGTGGCAGTCAGTGGGGATCCAGCCCAAAACACACTGACAGAGTGCTCAGGGGGATCCTAACCGAAACACACTGACAGCGCGGTCAGTGGGGATCCTGACCGACACACACGGTCATCGGCTCGGGGCCTTCTGCGGCTTGACTGTTGTCAGCCGCCCCCGGGCTACTTTTCATCCCCCCTTCGCTCCCTACCTGGTCCGCCGGGTCGTCTACCGTCATGGGTTCCTCCCAGTCCGGGCTAGGTAGATCCGGGGGTACTCCTGGGTAGCTGGGCCAGGTCCAGTCCGAAAGTTCCTCCAAGCCGTAGTTGGGGCTGGGTAGCGGTGGTAGTGCCCGCAGCTCAGGGTCATGGTTGCTGCGGGTCGGTTCTGGCAAGGCCTGATCCCTGTCTCGGAGCTCGGCAGCCTCCCAGCGACGAGGGTCATCAGGCACGTCTGCTCTCGCCGGCTGCTGAGCTCCAACTGAAGGCTGGCGCCCGGCTTTTATACTTCCGGGTCGCCGCCTGACCCTTTGAGGGGCGGGGCTTCCGCCCGGAAGTTCCGCCCTGGGGGAAGATGGACGGGGCTCAACCCTCCCTGTGGAGGAGGGGAGCCACACCGCCTCACTACACTCTGTAAAATGGGGAATTGTGAGATTTAATTCACTGTGTGGTTCTAGGGTACTGCAGTGATTGAATACCATAGAAATTCCTGTACATAAAATTTGCATTTATATGCTCAGTTCGTGAGAGTAGAGTAGGTTGCATACTGAGATGCAGCACCATTATATGGTAAACCTCCAAACAGAAGTGGCTTCAAAACTTTAACCTTTCTAGATTTTAAAGTACTGCCTTTCCATTCCTTGCAGCTCTTACTATCTTTTGTAGTGATCGTACTCTTATTCTTTCAGTGTGAGTGAAATTCTCCCCACTGTGGAGTTGTCTGCACAAGACTCTATGCACTGCATAGTCAGTTAATGCATGATGTAAGTGGTGTGTAGAATTTTTATCTATGAAATATATTTATCTACTATAAGCACTCTGTTTAAAACAAGTATTTGTATTTAAGAGCATAAGAATGGCCTGAGTGGGTCAGACCAGTGGTCCATCTAGCCCAGCATCCTGTCTTCTGACAGTGGCCAGTGCCAGATGCTTCAGAGGGAGTGAACAGAAGAGGGCAATTATCAAATGATCCATCCTGTCCTCTAGTCCCAGCTTCTGCCAGTCAGAGGTTTAGGGATACCCAGAGCAAGCAGTTGTGTTACTGACCATCGTGGCTATCTTCCATTTGATTGAGAGTGATGTAGAATTAGAAGGCAACAGCTTATTCTGTGCTCTTCAAGGAGCAGATAGAATTTGCTTTCTCCATGCCAACTTCTAGTAAGAAGCACACATAAGAGCATTGAGCTAGCAAAGGCAGCCAAAGGCTTCTGGAGCAAGTGTAATCTATTTTCCCTGGTAAAAACTGGGCTCTCTTTGGGTATATGTTTTTATCCTTTCTGTATGAAATAAAAAATACTCCCTTAGCCTGCTTGTATTGCATATCTTAGTAAGGTGTAAAATGAGGAACAGCTCGACTGTGTCTCTCAGTAGCCAATATAAAAGATAAAACGTTTGAACATAGCCTCACTGGCACACATGCATGTGCTTTATGCATGTAATATAACAGATGTGGATATGACAGAAAAGCGAAACTTAATATTTTAAAATATTTTCCAGAATGTGTTCAAAATAAACTTAAAATAAAATGGCATGTTTTGTTAGTGTACAGATAGCTAGAATTCAGAACAAATGCATTTTCTTGTGCGGTTCACAAGATGCGTTGGAAATGCTTTACTTTTTGCATAGTAGACATGGAATACTTGCTCTACAGCTGTCTGATCTTTTACCTGGTAATTTCTTACCCTTCTATTTACGTGCAGGTGCAGCTGGGACAGGCAGATATAAAATGTCCAATCACAGAGTGCAGTGAGTACCTGGATGAAACAACTGTCCTCTACAACCTGCCACATGATGACATCATCAAGTATAAATACTTCCTGGAACTCAGCCGTATTGACTCCAGCACCAAGCCATGCCCTCAATGCAAACACTTCACCACTTTCAGGAGGAGAGGTCACATTCCAACCCCTACGAAATTGGAGAACAAATACAAAGTGAGCATGCTCACCAAACCTATGGATTAGATGACACAGCTGTAAGCAGCAAAAGTAGGACAGCATGTGGTGGGCATTAAATGGGCTTTCCTCCATTACTGGAGCCTAATGTAAGCTGTGATTTAGAATATGAATCTATAGTATGATACATCTGAATAACTGGTCAAGTCGTGTAACAGTTCAGTCGCCTATTTGAACTTTTGTGTTGTTTATTTCTTGTGGTAGGAGGACAGTTTTGGCCATTAAATTTTCATGGTACTTTGAAAGGTGACTGATCCCTTCACTTTCCACTGCACTAACTGAACGCCAGTTTGGACAGAAAAGAGGTGGGGGCTCTAAGATTGACTTTCATAATTAACCAGAGTTTTTAGCCACACAACTCAACTTTTCTCACAATTAACAAAGTATAAAGCCCTATGTGTTGGGGAAGCACTTTTCCTGAGGGCTGCTATGTTGGTCTGTGATCAGTTGCTTATAGGTGCAACTTTTTATTTTTTTAATGGATAAGTGTTTTAAAATTCCCAAAAGGCAATCTGATTATCAGTTGCTTAGAATTCTCCATTACCCTATTGAGGGAGGTATGATACCGGAATGTCAAGGATGGTAGAGGTGGAAAAGATGTATCAAATATTTATCTGTCTTCTTGTCATGCCAGAACATATACAACTTTTAAATAATGTTTCTGAGAGAGAATATACTGGATATTTAAGATGATGACGGTACGTATGTTCATAGCCAAAAAAGTAAAGTACAATCCACTATGCCTACAGTTTGACTAAAACTCGCATGCATAATGCAAAAATGACTAGTAGTGACTAGTAATGTCGAGTCACGTTATTTAGTCACTTTCTCTCAGAATGTTAAGTAACTTTGAGAAAATCTAGTGTAAGTGTATGTGTATAATTGATTAAGTTTTAAACATGTTTACAACTGAGCATTAAATATTTTTGAGAAGAAAAATCCATATCTGAGAAATAGTTAGTTTAGTCTTTTAAAAGGGCGGGGGGCAGTGTTAATTTTTTTTTACTTAATTTAAATCTTGTTGCTTCAGATATTTTTTGTTACCATTTTGAAGAAGGAACATGTAGGGTGGCAGTTATATTACACATTTTCCACAACTATTTTACTCATTTCCTCTTTCTTCACTCTCCCTTTCCATGACTTTTTTATGGTAAAATAATAAAGATGACAGCACTTGTTTATATAGTGGAGCCACGTTTTTATTAGTTTATTTTATTGGAGCCTACTTACCACCATTTACATATTATTGGTAACCTCTAAATAAGCTGCAAAGATGTGTAGCATGTTCTGTGCCTTGAGTCACCACCATCTGATAGAAAGCCCTCTATGGTGGCAAATGGCAGAGTTATTTCAAAGGGTGACATGATTCTGGGCATGACGCTCAAGATGTCATCTTTTGTCTTCTGTGTATTTTATCAGTTAATTTAGGAAACATTTGTTAGTAAATGGAAGAAAACTACCAGCTTATGATTAAGAATACTGTAACTTGCCTATCACAGTCACTGTTTTTGCTTCTTGCTTTAATGACAGTATTGTTACAAATTTTACAGTCTGTGGAATATGCTGGTGTCTCATTGGGTTTCAGGTCACTCAGGGTGTGTTCTACACTGTGGCCAGGCTCATGCTAACAGGGCACTAGCTATAGTGATAAACATATCAGCATGGACATTGTGGCTCAGGCTAGAGCTTGAGCTCTCAAGCCTACGGGGTCAGGTGGGCTTTACAGGCTGAGCTGCAATGTCCATACTGCTAATTTTAGCATGATAGCTCAGGCTCCATTAGCATGGGTCTGTCCACCTGGCCTGGGAAACTTGCTCCCAGCTGCAGTATAGACACACGCTCAAGGGCAGCTGAATTCACAATGACAGCTTTCTGGGCTGTGACCTAGCTGTGCTTACCAGCTTAGTTAGGAGTAGTGTAAAGGTATTTGTCATCTTTACACTTCCCTCTCAAAATCCTCAGGCACTCCAGCCATCAGGTCTCTTCAGAGCATAAATTAGAGCAGCCTAACAACAGTTGTATTTTATGCTATCTGTCCATATGCCCAAGGGACGATTCAGCTGCTGAAACCAGGAGCAGAGCCATGGGGAGCCCCGGCACTCCCCTTCCCCCCAGGCCAGAGGCCGGGAACAGAGCTGCAGGGCAGAAGCCCCAAGTCCCAGCGCTCTCCCCCCTGCCCAGATCTAAAGCCCTGAGCCCTGGTGCTCCAGAGGGTCAGAAGCCATGACCCCCCAGATCCCTGACACCACTCCCTCCCTGTCCCCCGCTGCAGCCCCAAGCCAAGGCACTCCCCCTCCCCCTATGGTTGAAGTCCATAACGTCTTGTTCAGAGTTCCGGACAACTTCCATTCCCAAGGTGTCCGTAACTCTGAGGTTCTACTGTAACTTTATGATAAGTGTTCTGTCCCTTTTTTGTAGACTTGGTCTAAGATCCATTTGATAAGTCTGGACTTGCCAGATTGTGTTCCCTCAGAGTGACTGAAGATAATGCCTGTCCACTTGTCCTTGTGGAACTGAGCTCATTTGAGGCTATCCTACATTTGTGTAATTTGTTAAAAAGCAGTAATCTTTCTGTGACAAAGTCTTCCAGATGGAAATACTTGAAAATGGCAGCCTTTGGACAGCTTGCTCACATGAGCTATTCAGGTCACCTGCTTTTGTTTCTACTAGTTGCACTTGAGAGAAATGGCTGGTTGCAGATCTTGCCATCTGCCTCAGTGCATATCAGAGTAGCTTTGTTTGCAGTTAATGTGATCACTGCTCCATCAGATTTTCTGGAATTATTTATCTCTATCACCAATAAAACGTGTGACATACAGCTCTCCAGTCACTGCTGCTGTGCCCACAAAGATTACCCTTCTGGACTGCTGTTACTGTGCTGAATGCCTCTTTTCCCTGCTCCTCACTCCATCTGTAAATTACACCAGAGGAAATTCTTCCTAGTCACCTTTGAATAAGTAACAGGAAATATGCTGCCTTCAGAAGAGCCAGCTTACATATGTGAGGCTTACAGAACATCGGCAGTGGGACTATCAGTAGTGCATTTTTACTCTGAATAGTAATTTGGGGGGAGGGGGAATTTTTGTATCTCTTAGAAACCAAGACTGCACTTTTACTAGATGGGCAGGGGGGGAAAGCATATTCAAAATAATTAATACAATTTGAAAACATTTATTACAAATTATTCACATACCTTCTAAAACCTAAATTCAGACTAATCTCAGCATTGTTTGTTTTCTTTGCTGCAGTTGAGTCTTCTACAAACTAAAGCCTAAAGATCAGTTGTTGATTGTATTCTAGCAATGATTACTAGAGGCATCAATCGAGATCAGGGCCCCATTGTAGTAAGCACTCTATGAACATAGAGTTAAGGAACAGTCCCTGCCCTGAACTTTAGAATTTAATTCAGGGGTTTCAAACTCATTTTGTGCTGTGGGTCTGATTACCCATTCAGTCAGTCAGTGGGCTGAGAGTAAAAAGGATTAACTGATTTTTCCCAGAATCAATAGAGTTCTAGCCGTTGGTGCCTAGAATGTTTCCTTTTAAATTTTGGAATTGATTGGTTAGGGGTTTACAAGTTACTGCATTACAGATAGACTGAGAAACACTCGACCGCAATTGGCCAAGCTTGGAAGGCCCTATAACTATTACAGCTGCTGAAGTTTTTCAGTTTTTAGAAGAGATAACTATGGCTACATGTTCATTTTGAAGTGGAGATCACAAACGCAGCACAATGTGTCATTATCTACTGTAGAATACCAGCTCAGCATAGGTTACTGTAACTTCTTCTATTAGCAGTGATGAGTGAAAGTTTTAAAGGACTTTAAAACAAGTTTGGAGGACGCTGTTTAGGTTGGTAGACCGGTAATTAAAGCTACGAGCTCTGTGTGTTGACCTCTAGGGACGTATGCAAACCTATATCAGTCTTCTGAGAAGGTAGGATACTGAAAATAATAAGCATCCTACTCAGCAAGCACTTTGCACAGCTGCAAATTTCCATATCTTTAAAAAGCAGTCTGGTGACAGGAATGCCTCTGACAGGCAGAGTAATAGGATGTATGCATGCTTGTTTAAAAACCAGGCACCGCGAGACTGACTCCAACAAGAAACCCAGCAAGGCTTCAATATTTTTAATTCTGTAGAATCTTATCCGGGGAATGTTTGTAGTGGGAAGAGATGAGCCCAGCTGGAAGGGGAAGGATTAATGTAATCTTTAAATGCAACTTTCAACATAGGGGAGATACAGGGGCCTGTCAATTTTGTTGTCCTTTTTAAAAATAGGACATATTTGTATCCCTGCATATCTATGTTCACGACCTGGATATTCTATGAAGTTGTAACTCTGGTGAATGTATTTTACAAGCTTTCAAATAAATATGATAGGGTTTCACCTGACCCTTAAAATTTTGTAATATTTTAGGGCAGGAAGTGCTCTTTAAGTGGGTTATTTTACGTCTGTCAAAGATGAATCATGAAATGACAGGGTTGGAAGTGACTGTTTGGAGCAGCTTCTGTACTTGCAGAAACAGTGTTATATGGTATTACTTTCCCAATAAGGATATTTAATATTGTTTTTAAAGGGGTCTTGTTTAGAGCTCAGTGAAATTTTTCAGACAGATAGTTTATTTGCTGAAAAATGTGATTTTTTTTTTTTTTTTTTTTTTTTTTGGTATTCTGTTCTTCTTTGAGTGCTTGCTCATGTCAGTTCTATGATAGATGTCTGTGTACCATGTGCACAGTTGCTGGAGACTTTTCCCTCTGTGGGGCCAGCCTATGTGCACCTAGCATGAAATGGACATGAGCAACACGTCTTGAAGAAAAACAGTTACGGAAGGTTAGTAACCGGATTTTTTTTTAAAATATTTTCTAAACAAAATGTTTTGTGTTTTTGTTTAGAAACTTAGCTAGGTTTATTTTACAAAATAAAACACAAGTTCCAGGTTGGAAAGTCCACCATTCACTGAACCAAAAAACCCCCAATTTTACATTCAGCTCTAATCTTATCATTATGGCATTACTACCTCCATTATGCATTACTTTATTATCATCATCATCAAAAGTGCCTAAGTGACAGAAGAGCCAAAGATCCATTGACTTTCAGTGAGACCGAGGGCTGGTCTACAATGAAAACTTACGTCAGCATAGTTACATCTATGAGGGATGTGAAAAATCCACACCCCTGTGAGACGTAGCTATGCCAACCTAACCATCATTGTAGAGAGCACTAGGATGATTGTAGCTAGCTCAGTGGAAGTCTACCTCCCCTGGAGGTCACTTAACTATAGTGATGGTAGAACCCCTCCCATTTCTGTAGTGAGTCTACACTGAAGCATCAGAGCAGTGCAGCTGCAGCTGTGTCACTGTAGTGTTTTAAGTGTAGCGATCCCATAACTAAGTGCCAAAGTCTCTTTGAAAAATGGGACTTAAGATCCTCTGTCATGTAAGTACTTTAGAAATTTTACCTAGGGCAGGAGGTTA
The DNA here is from genome assembly GCF_003597395.2 of Chelonoidis abingdonii. Classification (NCBI taxonomy): domain Eukaryota; kingdom Metazoa; phylum Chordata; order Testudines; family Testudinidae; genus Chelonoidis; species Chelonoidis abingdonii. Next base: position 99,408,318 of record NC_133771.1, read on the forward strand.
AAGAAACAAAAATTTAGTTACTTATAGCACATCAAATTCCTAGCAGATTTTTTTTAAATATACTTTTTACTTTTTGTATTTATCATGGACATTGAAAATCAGTCAGTTTGACTTTCATGTTCTGATGCACTGTCACAATCTGCAATATTTGGATTACAAATGCTGCAGAGAAGTACTTAAATGTAAACAAGCTTTCATTTATTCCTAAATAGTGATAAAAACATTCCTATTAATATATTAACTCTCTTTCACAACTTTTGTGCTGCCTGCCTTGAAGACTACAATAGTCTTTTAATTACATTATCACCTACTTCTTGTCAAATGCAATATATTTTGTTTTTACAATGTTTTATGTGTATATGCAGCATCTCGTAGTACTGTGTAGCACTACTGAGGTCAAAGACTGGAAAATAATATTTGTTGAAAGTACTAAGTAAATGACATTTACACAACCTACTACAGAAAGCAAAATTTAAGTTATTTCATATTGTGGTTTCATATAGGGCATCTAACTTGACAGCAAAGTTAACTGTCTCATCCTTTGAATTGCACATAAGGAAGGCTGTACTTGTTAGAGAGAATATGTAATACATGGCAGCCTGAAATATTAAGATTCATAGTTTACAGAGGAGAACCTGCATCAGAATTCTGACATTGATTCACTACCTTCTTGCTTTGTGGTTGTCAGGTGTACCTGTCCAAAGTGGATGAAAAAACCCTTAAATGAGAGCAATAGGAAGACAGAGTAAGCCCTTCAGGGCTTTTTGGGGGAGCTGGTCTACACACATTTAGAGTGGTTGTGTTACCCCATTATGTAATGTAATGTACTTACTATTGTATACATTTAAATCTGATTGAATTAGTTGAACTTGCCTCTGGACATTTATAGGGGCAAGATAAACCTATTGTCAAACACCAAGTTGCAATGGTTTAGTTAAATTGATTTAGAATCATAGCTCTCATTAAATGGGTGCAACTTTGTGCAGACCAGATCTTTGTGTTTGTACAGGGACTAGCACAATAGGTCTGGGGCCTTTAGGTACTACCTCAGTACAAAAACTATTTGCTCTGTGCAGATGTAAATTACTACACGAGGTACAGAGCAGTGAAAATGAGGTCTTGTAAATCATTAAAGATGTGAATGCACCATTGTGCAAATCAGAATAGTGAAGGAAAAATACTAAATGTTACACATCTAATTAAAAGCATTTAAATTTTATTAAAGTTTGTAGAAAAAGCTGTGATATTACCTGAAAACATATTGTCTATCAAATAGCGAAGGTTTGTACCAAACTGCTTATTCACAAAAGGGCAGAGTGAAGAATTGTGCATTCAACACTAACTTTAGCCCCAGTCTGACAAAACACTTAGCATTTGAGTAATTCCATTGAATTCAGTGGGATTGGTCGTGTGCTTAAAGTTAAGCCCCTGTTCAAGGATTGGAGTACTTGTGGCACCTTAGAGACTAACAAATTTATTTTGGGGCCTTTGACATCTTCTGATCTTGAGTAATTAATTGTGAAGCTTTAACGTTTCTTAATATAGTTTCTTACATATAGAATTATAAAATAAATTGGTACTTCCTTATACTTTTTTAAAGATTATCAGTCTTTTAGGTTTGTTTGACCTTAGCTATCACACAAAATTGAGATCTTAATTAAAATTAATTATAAAAGTGTTTATAATGGTGGTGGTGACTTTTCCACAGACATTCAATGCCCAGCTTGCAAATTTGTCTGGTATTTTCTTGTTTCACTTTTGTTTATGCAGATCCAGTGTCCAACTTGCCAATTTGTCTGGTGTTTTAAATGCCACTCCCCCTGGCATGAAGGTGTTAACTGTAAAGAATACAAAAAGGGAGACAAGCTGTTGCGTCACTGGGCCAGTGAGATTGAACATGGGCAAAGGAATGCCCAGAAATGTCCAAAATGCAAGGTAAGCTATCCTCTATTAGGGCACAACATAAGCTTTCAGAATTGTATTTGAATAATTAAATAATTATCCAAACTGAGGCTTCTGTTTGTTTAATGTTACTTCAGCAAATATATAATGGAATGGATGCATATTAAGGTGGTGCTGGGCTCCAGCTGCATAAATAAGATTGAGCTTTGAATTTAACAAAAAGGTTGAATCTCTAATTAATTAATGTATAAAGAGTGTATTTTCTACAAAATTATATTGCTTTATTCTCCGAGTTGAGAATAAAATTTCTGGGAATTTAAAAGTAAATATGAAGTAAAAATTATTCTTAGAATAGGTCCTTTAAGAAATTTAGTACCCTTCTACGTATTTCCCTTGTGATTAAAACTCTCTCTTGTGGTTGAAGGTTTTTTAGGATTAATGGTCACTTTTTCATAATCGTTTTTCAGTCTTTGATGAAGAAAAAGCTTTCAGTTAAGAAGAATGTTCTACTTAAGCAAATTTCCCACTGTTCAGAAGGGATCGAGGCCACAGGTTGTTCTTAGCAAAGATGACTACTGCTTTCATTCACCTGATTTTTGTATTGCTCTTCTCCTACTTCCAGTAGCATGCCATGACCTTTCCTTAGGGAAGGGTGGTTTTACTCCTATTTATAGACAATGGAAAGTGGGGGGGTTGTTTTGAAAGAGGACATCCTACCGAAGGGCAGCCCTTGATTATTTGTAGAAAGTAGGCAGTTCTTTGAATTTCTCCAAAGACTTTATGCACTAGTCTCTGTCATCATAACTTTCAGTTAAGAAAAATAACAGTAATAATTACCACTTATCCTAAATATTTCCGTTTTAAAAAAAGCATACCCATCACACCAGATCTGCTCACTAGGGAGTCTAAGATGGGGAAACCTTGTGCATGGGGAAGTGTGCAGGAAGGAGGGGGAAAATCTGGTGCGGGGATGTACAGGTATGTTGGGGACAGGAGGAAGGGGGATACTGATAAGGCAAAGGTGAGAAGTGCACTCAGGGATTTGACAGGGCGGGAGGAAGGGTAAAATTATAACATACACTCCAGTCGCAATGCGAAGCAACTGTAAACCCCGTTCATCTAGCCAATATAGTGGTGCTTTTTTGTGGTGTTCTAGAATGGGATAAAGTAGATACAGCATACAGTATAGCAGGATTTGGCAACCTTTCAGAAGTGGTGTGCCAAGTCTTCATTTATTCACTCTAATTTAAGGTTTTGCATGCCGGTAATACATTTTAACATTTTTAGAAGGTCTCTTTCTATAAGTCTATAACATATAACTAAACTATTGTTATATGTAAAGTAAATAAGGTTTTTAAAATGTTTAAGTTTCATTTAAAATTAAATTAAAATGCAGAGCCCCCAGACCGGTGGCCAGGACCTGGGCAGTGTGAGTGCCTCTGAAAATCAGCTCACGTGTCATCTTCGGCACCCGTGCCATAGGTTGCCTACCCCTGCCGTATAGTCTGGCCACAAAAATGTGAAATACAAAATAATTAAAGTTGATACTTCCATATTTTAAAATGATTAGAAAAATATTATGGTAACATTTTCATTGTTTCTTGTTTACTGTTCATGTGTGAAATTTAATAATTAAGAAAGGGCAATTCAGAAAGTGCAGTTCCTTTTAAGTAAAATGCTTCATGTGGATATTTTAACTGTCCCTAAACTCTTGGTTTATAAAGCTTGAAATTCAGCATTTAACCTTACTTTAACATAGGGTGACCAGCTGTCAAAACTGAAATATTGGGACGCAGGGGAGGGGCCAAAAAAAATGGCGGCAGAGCAAAAAAAAAAAAAAAAAAAAACCGCCGGAGCGCCAACCCCCACCTCAGCTGGTGCAATCTCGCGGGCGCCCTCAGAGTGGGGGCAGCAGGCCCCAGCTCCCCCATGCCACTTGGTTCTTGCAGGGGAACGAATGGGGCTGCCACTGCCTCCGCCCCGGGGCTGCCCGTGGGATTGCACCAGCTGGGCAGCCAGCCCAGACGCAAATGGCCAGGGGCTGGGCACAGCGTGCGCACTGGGTCCCCTCAGCAGGCCCAGGCTCGGGGGGGGTTGCGCCCCAGGTGTCAGAGCCGTAGCCGCCGAGTGCCACATGCTTGGCCAGCGACCGCTTCCTCCTGGTGTGGCAGTGGGAGCCGCAGCAGCGGCTGCTCCTGAATCCTGCTGCCCAAGTGGGGAGAACAGCCGCCGCCTGGCCCTGTGGGCCGCCTCCCTGCTCCTCCTCCAGGTACTGCTCTGCCGGAGTCCTGCCTGCGCTCAAGGCCAGGCTGGACTCTCACTTACCCTGGCCCCGTGCTCCCCTGCATCTCTCGGGCCTCCCTCCAATGCTTGGGGAAGAGACGGGGATTTGGAGAGGGATCCAATGGGGGAAGGACGGGGCGGAGTCGGGGAAGGGGGGCGCGAGCCCTTCCAGGCTCCGCCTGTGTGCAGGAGCCTTTGCTTGTTTGTCCAGTGTCCCGAACTAACGTCGATCGGGATGCGGGACAAACAAATATCGGGACAGTTCTGATAAAATCGGGACATCTTGTCACCCTACTTTAACATATGGGGTTTCTTTTAAAGTAATGGAAAATGCATAGATAGAGCATCCTAACAACCTTAACTCTGCCCTGTAGTGATACCAAGCAATAACATAATGATTAAAATGAAGGCATTTTAGTGTTCAGGGCCCCAGATTAGATTAATTTTATGTTTAAAGGTACAAACGTTTTGTCTATTTTCTTACATGGTGTCACTACAAACACAGTCAAGGTGGTTTGGATCCCCCAGCTGAGTATCTCCAAATCATGTTTGGATTTATTTTAAAGTTAATCTTACCTCTGAATTCCCTGGGCTTATAGTGCTTAGTTTAGGGATAATTACAGCATCTCTAATGTGTGTTGCTCTGAATGACTAATGTTGTTTCAACTGTAACTCCACCTTGACATTTTTGTTGTGGAATTAATAATCAGAAATGTGTTTAAAGTAACTGAAAACTGAGCTTTATTTACCAGCCTTCCTAAATTTGTATGAGACCCCAGATTTTTGCCAGTAGCGCCAGTTTGGCCTCCTTAAGGTTTTTAAAATCTCTTCTCACATTGATTTTGGAAAAGTTTTTTCCAAGATCTCTCTGTGATATCGACATCACCATCTATTAGTGTCATATTATGCAATGATCATCAACTTTAAAGTAAATCTTCCAGTTCAACAAAGCAAATTTTGGCAAGTATTCAGATCTTTGGCTAGAAAACTGCACAGTATTTTAATAAGAGGAGGGTGTTTATCAATGTACACTCTGGTTTGTTCTGATTATGGGGAAGGAAATGCCCATGATGTCATTTTTCAGTGGATGGGTTCATTTGTAGTAGGGAAAGACAGTTCCACTTCTCATAACTTTTGCTGCTTTCTCTTTGGTTTTCATGGTATCTTTTGTCTGTAGTAAAGGGAGCCATTAACAAAAGTTAAAGCATGTGAACTTGTTAAATTCTTTGTTTTCTTAAATCCAAGTATGTGATATGATAATCTCTCAGAGCTGGTCAAAACTTTTGAAATATTTTACTTTTTTTGGAAATTTTTCAAACATTATTTGCAAACTCTGTTTGTTTTTGACCAGCTATAAATCTCTGCTTATTGATATCTTTCAATATATCTAGGTAATTATGTGGCCGACATCACCATAATATCTGAGCAACTGGACATAAAGCCCAAGATTTTTTTAGAAATATAGAAGCCTAAAGTTAGTTGCCTAAATCTATACTAGGCATCTAAATAAAGAACCTTATTTTCAAGTGTGCTTGGCACCCAGCATCTCTCATTGACTTTCATAGGAAGTATTGGATGCTCAGAACTTCTGAAAATCAGGCCACTTATCTAGGAGCCTAAAGTAAGGGCTCCTGTTTATGGAAAAACTTTGTCAAAGAGTTCAGGATCCATGTTTAGGAAATAATAATAATCTTGCACTCCTCAGTCTACTGAATTTGGTGAGTTGGGCTATGAAACAAAAGGCCTGGTCCATGCTAAAAAGTTAGGTCGACCCAACTACATCACTTGGGTGTGAAAAATCCATCTCTACCCCTGAGGTAATGTAGTTAAACCTATCTAACCCCCAATGCAGACAGCGCTAGGTCAACAGAAGAGTTATTCCATTGTCCTAGCTACCACTTCTCAGGGAGGTGGATTATCTGTGCCAACAGGAGAACCCCTCCTGTAATCATAAGTAGTGTCTACACTGAAGTGTAGCTGTAGTGCTGTAGCATTTGAAATGTAGACAAGCCCAATGTGTGGAAAAGTACCTTTGTTAATAAAAGCCCTTCTGCAATTCAATGATGTTTTTTAGAAATTTGGTATTTTTGTGAGTTGTAATCTGTGTATGAGAAGGTGTGACTGTTTATACATTTTTTTTTTTCCATTCTGCCAGAGGATAGATGTGGCAGCTCTTCAAAGCTGAATGTTTTGTGTTCTGATTTGAAAGTGAAATCTTGAGGCTGTACTGTCTTTCATGTAGATCACTCTTGTTAATTCATTTTGATAGTGACTTTCTCCTCTAACTACATAATATTAAACCAAAGTGGCATTAGTATCTGAGAGGGAATTCTGGTTGTTCAGCATTCATCTTGGGAGGAGAAGAGAGTTCTCTAAGCTTACGCAATCTGATCAGTTCGTATCAAAATATTATTTGTTTAAGCAAGATCAAGTCTGTGCAACTGGCAAGTAATAACAAAATAACTGCTTAGAAGGATTGCAAGGTTGCTGTGTTTCTGCTTTTTCTCAACAGCTGTAGCACGAAGTACAGCACCACGTGGTCTTACTACTTCTCATTTGTAGGTCTCAAAGCACACAAAGATCTCAGGAAAGGTGAGCTGCACTACGAAATAGCAGTTGTAACTTTTTACAACATTTTTTTTTGTATATGAAGTAGTGGGATGTCTTGAAGCAGATGGAAATTTTATTTGCAAATTAGAAAAAGAATCTCCATCTGATGTACACTTCCATTTGATCTATCCTAAGTTGTTCTAGGTCCAGTGCATTCTCACTTGAAGTGCTTCATTAAAACAGCTTTCCTGAATACTCTTAAGCAGTAGCATTTGTAATGTGATAAGGTCAAAATTAGCCATTAAACCAGGATACTATAAAAAGTAGTGAAGCTTAAATATTAAAAGAAGCAGAGTACTACTGTTTTTTTTTTTAAGCAAACAAGATTTGAAGTGTTATCTGTTAAACTGAGAACATATTATGATTTATTTTTAAGTACAGCTATACTTTTCTGTACTTCCATTGGATCTTTTTTTGAATGGCTGTGTTTTGTGTCTTCATGTTTTCCACCAACTCCCTTTCCCAGCAAAAAAATCCAAATGCTGTGTGTGTTCCCCCACCCCACAAAAAAGGCCGCACGTTTTTTATATTTGATCACCTTACTAGATTGTTTTTGTTTGTTTGTTTTATATGGAAGGACAATGAACATGTTAATGCTGACTGAATATTCTATTAGGACCAAAGAAGCAATGTAAAATGATTTGTATTGTGATGGAACGCAAACTTTATTTTCATGTTCCAAGAAGCTGAAGACAGATCTGAATCCCAGTCTAAGGATAAACTGAGGCTTCAGGAACTGATGATACAGGAAAGGAACTTCACTTTCAGAAATGGATCCTTCCTGAACAGACCCTCAAGAACTTCTGTTACCTAGGAGAATGTTAGAGGAGCATGTGAAAGAGGATGCAATATTACTTGTATTGCATACAAATAACTTCAGTACAGATATGACAGTATCCTGCAATATCTAAGACAAAACTAATGAAATTAAGTTAAACTTTGTTGAAATGTGGTTGGTTGTTTTTAGGAACTCGTATTAAACATACAAATGTGCTATTGTGGAGTTTTATGTATGAGCGTCAAAGGACTTTTGAGGACAATATGTGTGAAGTGTATCTCCTAGGAAACACTTGGGGTTCGAATCCATCCTTTTGAAGCTGTGCCTTGAGCAGAAAACCATTGTCTGGCTGATTATCTATTCACAGTCTCTTCAAAGGCCCAAACTGGATAAATGAGTGACTCTGAGTGTCATGTGAGGGTTCTTGTGGGTTTTTGGTCTGCTCACCTGCCAGAGTCCATGTTGGGTTGATCTCCGCTAAATTTATTAGTGTGTATATAGTTTTTATTGTTTTTTAATGTTTTCTCTGTAATGCTTTTACTTGAAGAATAAAATGTGCTTGTTTAGAAAAAGCTGTGTGGTAACTTATAACTGTGGCAATTAGACTGTGTGTCATCTTTGAAGAGAAGACAAAAGAAGCCTGCTTAGCTAGCTTATCTTTTACTGGAGATATCACAGCATTGGCAGGAGCCTGTGGAGCCTGGAAATACCCTAATGAGAAAGATGTGAGACTCTACCCACAAGAGGCAACTGCTGGGGAGTTAGACAGCTAGAGTGGGTGCCCTGGATGGACCAGAGGGGGAAATACAAATGTAGTTGTCCTGAACTGCGACAGCTTCTAAGAGATGATCTTTTAAATGAATCCTACCTAGTATAGCTTTGCAAATAGTGATATGTGTAAAAGTTCTTTTTTTATGTACCTTCGGAAGTGTCTAAAAAATTGCTCTTTACCAGAGAGTCTGAGCCAACCTTCTTCAAAACTAAATTTAGTTTTTACACTCTCTCTCTCCCTCTCTCTCTCCATATTTGATCTGTTGAGAACGAGAGGGAACCAGGTCTATTGTGACTAAGAAAAGCTAAACAATAATTTTCTTATTGTAGCAAGTTATGTTGGAATGACATTTGAATGGAATTATGATTAATAATATTTGATTTTCAGTATTTCATTATGGCAATATATTTTAAACCCAGAGTACGTTTTTTGCCTAAAGCTTTAAGCTCAAGTATAGTTTGTCATTTGTTCAGAAACTAAAAACTGTAGCAAAGCAGGGAAGTAAGTTTGACTTCTTTTGGTATAACATAGGCTATGTATAAACTGCATACTACTGGTGGTAGCACATAAGGATCATGTAGCTACGTGCATTAGCGAAAAGCATGCTGCATCCACCTTTCGGGGTGTAGGTATGAGTGTCAGTGAAAGGCTGTGGCAGGGGAGAGGCAGTGGGAAAAGGCTCCAGCAGCTCTCTGCTGCTGGAGCTTTGGCTCTGGCCTGAGGAGAAGCAACAGGGAGCCTTTCCCTGCTGCCTCCGCGGTATCAGAGCCTTTTCCTGATGCTGGAGCCTTTTCTTGCATCTGGGAAAGATTCCAGCAGTAGGGAGGCAGTGGGACACATGCTACTAAAAATAGCTTTGTAGACTGGGAAGGCACTGCTTGGGCATGTAGAGAGTCGTGTTGGGTACATGCCTTGTGGTTCAGGCCTGTCTGTATTTGCCTAATCAGTGCCTCACCCTAGCAGTGGTATTTACACCCGTGCTAGGGAGGCACTTATTGTATGTACTCTACACTTCACAGTAAAGAGTGCAGTGTATATGTACCCGAAGAGACAAGCTGGTTTTTCCCATCAGGAAGGCATAATGTAAAATTATTGATTGCCTCCAAAGGGTACCATCTTACAAGTTCTGCCTCATTGTATGAGCAGATAGGTATTGGGGGAATGCTGATGTGACCCAAGATCCTCTTAATGCAAACTGCCAAAGTATGTGTAGAGGGAATACAGGAATGTCATGACTCTGGTGTGTGCATTCTAGATCACCAAAGAATGTCATGTAAGGTCTCAAATGAAAACTGGTGTCACACTGGATTTATTCCATTGTGAAGTGCATGTACAGATATTGTGGAAGAAGTTGTATACGTACTAAAAATGTTCTTAAAATTTGTATCCAGGTACTGGTCACTGGCAAAGGTGAAAAACTGGATTTCTGTCAGATGAGAGAGATTTATCCATCTATTAGTTTATATGTAAATTGCGTGTTATCTTATTCGCAATGGTCTTCCTATCACCAGTCTGAACTAAATGCAAATGAAGATTGTCAGAATTTCAGAACGAAGCTAACAACAAGAATATAAGAAGAGTTGGGGGGAGAGAACTTTACCTAGAGGTGCACGCTAAAGGTTTGCTTGACTATATTTGTGAGGCAGAGAAGACAGCTGGGCGCCTTTCACTGAGGAAGTAAAAAGACAGCAATTTTTCTTCAGGAAAAAGGGGTCTCAGCCAGCCTTGGTTGAAAACCCTGAGGAGAACTTTCGGTAAGATAAACTTTAGACAAGCGAATAGCTTGTTAAGGTTTAATTTTTAGGAAATGTGTTATGATTTTGCTTTATATGGCTGTATGTAACCATTTGTTTCCACTATTCTTACTCACTATTACTTGAATCTCTGTTCTTTGACAGCAAACTTATTCTTGTTTTCATTCTCAATATATCAGAGCACTGTGGTTTTAAGCAAAGTGCTGGTACTGAGTTGAATTTTAAAAGCTGATGTGTACTGTTCCTTTACCAGCGAGTCTGATAATTCTGAGTGTGTTCAGTGAATAAAGGGCTGGACACTGTGGCAATGCCCCAAGTATTTGGGGGTTGCTGTGTGCCTATCATTATCTGTATAGAGAGAAAGAGGCATAGAAGCTTGGAAGGCAGCGTTTGCGTTGCCAGAGGCTATTGGTTTCAGGGAACTGATACACAGCAGGCACAGACAAGATTTACTCATGCTAAGGGCAGGTGGTGGTGAGGAACCTCACAACCCTCGATAGCCTTGTGGAGCATTACAGCTGATTTGTTAGTTATGGTGCAACTTTTCGTAAAGTGAACACATCACCAATAAACTGTTACCTTATTTATGCATTTTTCTGATTTTCTTAAGTTTGTGGGTGTTTTTAGTGTTACAAGAATGTTCCTTTTGGGAATATCTGGGGAGATCTCTAAGAGTGTTTCTTGTTTTCCAACATTTTGAAGTAGATGTTTTGGAATTTCAGTTCTGGAAGGGTACACAGAGCAGAAGGCACCTTTGTGTGGCCACAGCTTTAATCCCACCTTAAATTTTTTGAAAGTGAGTACCACCTTACTGTGTCTGACTGAAACATTTATTTAGGTGTAACTGCTGCCTACAGGATATGCTTACATAAGCAAGCAAAAATGTGTGCTGTCAAAACACAACAATGTTATATTTTCCTTTTAACATTTGTAAATTATAACTAAAATGAAAGGATTGGGGTTTCTTTGGGTTCTTTATTACATGATTTATGACTAAATAATTTGTTAGCTTTTTTTTAACAGATCCTGTGTTTTTCTGTTTTGGGATATGTAGTGCAGTGTGATTTTCTGAATAGTTCTGCTTCTTGCTGAAAAGTCCTGGGTTTATTTCAGTCGGAGATGTCTAGGGCAGTATAAAATCTCCTGTATACATAGCCGATGAAAAGGAATATAATTAGTATACCCGTTTCCTCAACCAAAAGTTTTTGAAAATTCTTGAAATAGTGTGCTTAAAAACTTCCCCACAAAATTCCCCTTCTTTCTCAAATGTAGTTGATATACAATAAAACAAGGAAGTGCTGTATGTAGAAAATGTGAACATGCCAAAGATTTCAGGAGAAAACACATTTTAGGGTGACAGAAGAAAACTTAAAAAAGCTGGTGAGTTACAGTTGTAGAACTTTGAATAGCCGAAGGAAGTTAAATGAACAAGAAAACAGGTACAAATCAGGACATACTTGCGCTTTTTGTGGATCAGATATTCAAATTAACATGAGTATCATCAAATAATCCAGAAAGTTGATTGTTCGGTATTTCCAGCTGAATCTTTTAAGGAACTAACTGGGCTCCTTTTTATTGAGGGAAACAAATTTAGTGCAGATATATGAAAGGATTTAAATGTACAGTGGGTTTCCTTAAGAGATAGCTAGTTATTTATGATACAGTAAAGTTGTTTGAAAATGTTTGTTTGTCAGGAGGATTTTTTTTAAGGGCTCTTTCTTTAGAGAGGATTTTTATTGGAATGGAAAGATAGCTATAGTGGTACAAAAGGTGGGGAAGAAGCTTAACTTTCCAGCTGATAGCTCATTAAGTAACTTACTGTAAAGTATTGTTCACTAGAAACTCTCATTTAGCCATTTAGGTGATCAGGGTGGTTTGGAGTGCCAAAAACATTTTTGATGGACAGCTCCTCCCCACAACTGGAGTCTGCCCTGTTAGCCAGCTCATACATATTGTAAAGAAATATGCAGTTGTTTGTTTATTACATAGTTATAAAATAGCCATGTAGATGTGTAGAGAAGTTTAGAGATCTGTTCCAGACTCTGCCACTGATTTAATGCGACATCCTGGCCAAGTCATACAGCTCTATGGTGCAATTTGCCCATCTGTAAAATGGGTTTAATTTCTCACCTTTTGTAAAGCACTGTTGGATTCTTGGATAAAAGTGCTATGTAGGCCTAATCCTGTAATATGAAGAATGTTCTTTGACTTCAGTGGGAGTTAAGGGTGCTCGTTGCTATGCAGGGTTAAGCCAATAATAGAATCTTCAGAGATTCAAACTGTCTTCTGTTTGATTATTCTCTTTTCTCCATTTCTGTGTTGTCCTCCTCTATAACAAAGAAATGAAGTTTATCAAGCAACTGAAATGTACTTTGCTAATTATAGCAAAGTGAATGTCTAGGGTTGCACATTCCTTGTGGTGTCTATTGCATGTCATACTCCTGCTGTTTTGCCCAGCAGGGTAGAAACATGCAAATGACATGTGATCCATTAACGGTCATTTTTCCTCAACCTTTAGCTGCATGAGCCATTCCACTGTAGGATTACAGAGGGGTGGAGGGAGAAATACCCATCTGAACCAGAGCTGAAGTTTATCAAATGAAATGTCATTTCTGAATTTCTAAGTATCCTGACTGAATTATACAGACTTCATCTGGCACTGTTAGTCTCTGCATGTGATATGAAGCTCCAGGAACACCATTAAAGATGTGTTTCAATTTTTTGAAACTAATCAGAATAACAATGAAGTGGTAAATTTTGAAGAAAATGTTTTACAATTGAAAATACAGTCACTGGAGGAAAAAGCAAAACCAGTTGCTTCAAATTTCCAGCTTTCAGAGGCACTTGTGTACATATTCTTGGGGATGTACGCTCAGGTCTCTGTAAGTGGCACCTAAAAGTTGAGTTCTCTGGGTTCCTTGAGTGGTCGAACAATATCCCATCACTTGGGGAACTGAAGTCAGTCAATGCTTAATTTCTGTTATTCCCCCTGGCCTCTGCAGATTTATCCCATGTTGACCTCCAGTGAGGAATCTCAGTTTATTTCTCAGACTGTTTTCTTTGGAAATTAGGGACAAGTATATATATTGCATATGGAGATATTTAGCTTTTATCTAGAAATAAGAAAACACATCTCACAGTTATAGTATGAAAGTTTCCTTCTTACGTTATAAGATCGCTACAGACAAAAAAGGAAGATCAGGAATGGTGAGGGTCCACTGCGCAATGGAAAACATGAGCTGGGAACGGAAAATGTTAGGAAGGCAGAGCTGCTCAATGCCTGGTTTGCTTCAGTCTTCTCACAAAAAATAACAAGTGACCGGAAGTTACCATAGACAGTAAAGGGGAAGAAATACAGATTGGGATAAAGAACATGTTAGAGATCTTTTGACCAGTTTGAATGAATTCAAATCAGCAGGATCTGATGCTCTTCATCCCAGGTACTGAAGGAATTAGCTGAAGAAATCTTGGCACCACTGGCAATAATATTTGCAGATTTATGGATGATAGGAGAGGTCCTGAAAGACTGGAGCAGGGCTAACATAATGCCTGTCTTTAAAAAGGAAAAAGGAGGAGCCAGGGAACTATAGACCAGTCAACCTGACTTCAACCCTCAGGAAACTACCAGAGCAGTGTATAAAATACTCAGTTTGCAAATACCTGGAAGTTGAAGGGGTAATCACTAGCAGCCAGCATGGATTTACTAAGAACAAATCATGCCAAACCAACTTGATTTTCTTCCTTGACAGGGTACCTGGTTTGGTGAATAGGGGGAATGCAATGGACATAATATGCCTGGACTTCAGCAAGGCTTTTGACACAGCCCCACATGACATTCTGAAAAGTGAGCTGGAGAAATGTGGACTTGGTGGAACTACCATTTAGTAAATACATAATTGGTTTAACAACCACAAACAAAGAGTGTAACTATTAATTGAACAATGTCAGATTGGAGGGAGGTCTCAAGTGGGGTTCTGTTCTGGGTTCGGTGGTCTTTAACATGTTTATTAATGGCCTGGATGTAAGAATTGGGAGCATACTGATCAAATTTGCAGATGCTACAAAGTGGGGGCAAAGGGGTGGGGTTGCCAACACTTTAGAGTGGAGTGAGCAAACTTTTTGGCCTGAGGGCCACATTGGTGTTGCAAAACTGTATGAAGGGCCAGGTAGGGAAGGCTGTGCCTCCCCAAACAGCCTGTCCCCCCCCTCCCATTTCGCACCCCCTGACTACTGCCCTCAGAATCCCTGACCCATCCAACCCCCCCTGCTCCTTGTCCCCTGACTGCTCCCTCCTGGGACCCCTACCCCAACTGCCCCCGGGGCCCCCCCCCCTGTTCAGCCCCCCCTTCTCCCTGACCCCTGCCTGCCCCAACCCCTAACCACACTCCATCCCTGACAGGCTCCCCGGGACTCCCACCCCTATCCATCCCCCCCGTTCCTCATCCCGGACCGCCCCCTACAAGCCTGCCCCATCCAACTGTCCCCTGCTCCCTGTCTCCTATCTGATCTGCCCCCTGCAACCCTCTGCCCCATATCCAACACCCCCCCCCCCACCATGGTGCTCAGAGTGGCAGAAGCTCGCAGCCCTGCCGCCACTGTGGTGTTACTGCAGGGGGACGGGACAGCAGGGGAGGGGCCGGGGGCAGCCTCCCCGGATGGGAGCTCGGGCTGAGCAGGACGGTCCCGCGGGCCATAGTTTATCCTCTAAAGCAGAGGTGGGCAGAGCTAAAATTCAGAGGGATCTTAATAAATTGGAGGACTGGGCTATAGATGACAAAATGAAATTCAACAAAGACAAGTGTAAGGTGCTACAGTTAGGGAAGAAAAACCAAATGCACAAATACAGAATGGGGGATAACGCACTTGGCAGCAGCAGCACTGTTGTAAAGGATCAGGGAGTGGTGGTGGAGCACAACCTCAACATGAGTCAGCAACATGATGCTGTTGCAAAAAAAGCAAATGCAATTTTAGGTTGCATTAACAGAGGCCTAGTATGCAAGTCATGGGAGGTGATAGTACTGCTCTACATGGCAGTGGTTAAGCCTCAGCTGGAGTACTGTGTCCAATTTTGGTAACTGTATAGAAAGAATGTAGAGAAACTGGAAAGGATCGAGAGGTGAGCAACAAAGACGATCAGAGGGATGGAATGCCAGTCATATGAGCAAAGGCTGAAGGAACTGGATATGTTTAGTTTGGAAAAGAGGATATTAAGGGGGGATCATGATAGCGGTCTTCAGATACTTGAAAGGCTGCAATAAAACATATGGAGAAAAGTTGTTCTCTCCTACCAGAGAGGGCAGGACAAGAGCCAGTGGGTTCAAACTACAGAACAGCAGATTTAGACTAAAACTCAGGAAAAATTTCCTAACTCTAAGAACAGTGGGACAATGGAACAGACTGCCTTGGGAGGTTGTGGAAGCTTCTTCACTCAAAGTTTTCAGAAGGAGGCAGTGAGCTAGCCATCTGTTTGGATGATTGAGATACACGAAATCGTGCATCTTGGCAGGTGGTTAGACTAGATGACCCTTGCAATCCCTTCTAACCCTCTAATTCTATGATCCCCTCAGTGAGGATATTCTAGTTGTTCATCTGCAGAGGCCATAGTAAGTTCAGCTTTGAGCATCTGAATGACACCGAAGAACTCCTCTATTTATCTGAGTTTGGACATCCAAAGCAGGGTCATGATAGCTGATAAAAGGTGCTTTGGATAATCAAGGTTGAAATATATTTGCTTTGGGAAGAGTCACATCAGTAGTGTGTAGCAAAAATGTCCAATTTGAAGATGCATGTATTTTCAGAACTTGCTAGCTAATACTGGCAGCTACATCATGGCTACCACTGGGAGTACAGCTAGGATGATGGGGCTGAGCTTTGGGGGTGCCCAGGACAGGCTGCCTTCTTGATTGTGGGGCTGTGCTGCTCCATGCATATTTATGGAAGAGGAGGATGGAGAAGGACAAGGACAGCAAGAAGATCATGCAGTGATTCAGTTTAAGTATGTGCATGGTGTGTGTTTTAGTGGTTTATTTAAGGATGGGTTTAATATTGAAGAAGGATATTAAAGATATGAGAATGAATCTTCAGGGATAATTCCCTTAGTCTTGCATGCTAAGATTTTTTGGGATACCTTTTAGTAGTTTTCAGGTTGAGGCCTATTCTGACTGCAGACGCTAGGAACTGGGATCCAGAACTTGAAATGTTTTGTCTTTTGTGAGGTATTTTTATACAATTTTAAATTTTACATACAAATTGGGGTATATATGGTGATAGTGTGATAGAAATACCTCTCATTCTGTTGTGCAAGACATGTTTGACCCTGGGCTCTGCAGAGTGGTGCCCTTTAAAAGTGATACTTTGGTCTCTTTTAATGTGTAAGTGATTGAAAGTGGTGGTGTAGAGAAAATGTGATGCTAATGATGACTTTCAGCACCCTCTGCTCCCTGATGTAGTAGTATCACTGACAAGGATTTCTGAGCTGATACCATATCTTTTTCTGAGGAAAAGTGCCCCAGTGGCTACCTTCTTGTTGAGATAAAGAAAAAGTTGAAGGGGTGGAGGAAGAGGCGTAAAATGGCCACAAATGATATGTGAGAACTCATATCAGAGAAGGGGATGTAGAAGAAATACTTTACTCTTTAATTTTAAAAAAAAGTGTGTTGGGGTTTGTTTTTAGTGTTCATGTTATAGTAGCGTCTAAACTGGGGGTTCTCAAACTTCATAGCACTGTGACCCACTTCTGATGATAAAAATTACTACGTGACTGCAAGATGGGGGACTGAAGCCTGAGCCTGCCCGAGCCCCACTGCTCTGGGCAGGGGGGCCAAAGACTGAACCCCACCACCCTGGGCAGAGGGGCCCAAAGCCCAAGGGCTTCGTCCTTGGGCAGGAGGCCTGTAACCTGAGCCCCGCTGCCCAGGGCTGAAGCCAAAGCCTGAGCCCTCGGTGGCCCCAGCCTATCTAATGCCAGCCCTGGCAATACCATTAAAATGGTCCCGACTCACAGTTTGAGAACTGCTGGTCTAAGGTATGCTAGATTCTGCTCAGACATAAGAAGACAGTCTCTCCCTTAAACTGCTGATAATTGGAAGAGAGCAATGTGTGTAGGGGGGGAGAAGAGACACAATACAACTTTTCTCCACCTTGCCATCCTAGTATACAAGTTACGGATGTCTGCCTGAGGATCCTGCACACTGAACGTCATGCACAGAGCCTTGCAAAATGTCAAGCTCAGATCTAGTAAAAGTACTTGTAAATTCATTTTAAAGAGTCAACTGACAGAGCCACTCAGAAGCAGCTGAATAGTGCTTTACATCTCTGACCACACATATTTATGCCTCTGACTGTTGCCCTTTATACTTGGAGCAACCTTCTGAAAAGGTCCAGTCTCCACCTTTACATCACTCAAATCACTACTGAAAACCCAACTCTGCACCACTGGCCAGTTCTTGCTTTCCCCACCCTCCGCCCTGAAGTATAGCAAAAACAAGCAACAAAAACCCATGGAAACAACAAGATATGTTCCTATCTTCACTCAAATTTTAAGTTGTACAGTAGGGACCAACATGCTTGGGGCGAGGAGAGCCTGAGTTCACTTCCATTTTCAAGGTGGAAGAGTGTCATGACAGGTCAGCAGGTGGGGAAAGATACCTTCCTAAGTTATGTTTTTCGGTTCTTTTTAAATTGAACCATAGTTGCAGTACTGAATAATGTATCTGAATAATCACCAGAGTTCTTATCATTTTAAAACTGCAATAATATTTGGATTGTTTGGAGAACTCTCATGGGATTTTATCTCGGGTGCAAAAAAGATTGTTTTCTAAAAAAAAGGAAAGGGGAGATAAATGGGGAGGTAATCCTTAAGTGGAATTCTGGAAATGAATTTAAGGGAAATATTCAGGTTTGCTGCTCTATGAACAAATGTGTGAATGTCATTGTACACTTATTGAATGGCTGGGACAGTACCAGGGTGACTGTTACTCTGGGAATAACTCATCATGACTCATCTGATCTTTGTTCTAGATAGTTATTAGGTAGTACCTGCTTTAATGGTTTTTTTTGTTTGTTTGATTAAATTAACATTTTCTTTTTCTTCCTCTTGTGCTCATAAAGATCCACATCCAGAGAACAGAAGGGTGTGACCACATGACCTGTTCACAGTGTAACACTAATTTCTGTTACCGCTGTGGGGAGAGATACCGCCAGCTCCGTTTCTTTGGAGATCACACGTCAAACCTCAGTATATTTGGATGCAAATATCGCTACCTCCCTGAGAGACCGCATTTAAGGAGATTAGTGCGAGGCTCTGTCTGTGGTGAGTGGATGATGTGCCTTGCAGAGAACTGCATTATGAAGTGATGAGTGGTAAAAGTATTAACTAATTAACAATTGGTCCAAAATGCATCATAGGCTTCTTTATAAAGAAGTTGGGTTGTTTCAAGATGCTTCATTAAAAATATAAACAAATTTAGCATTTGGAATTTTTAATCAATGGGTTATGAATGAATAAGCTCTTTTTTACTTTTACTTTTCTAATTGACTTCTCTTGTATTGGAACTTTTTCATAATAGGAGTGTTACTGTAGCAGGCAAATTGAAAAAACTTTGCATCCCAACATAAAACTGTTTTAATGGGGAGCTGAAGCATATACTTCCAGAAAGATAAACTTATAGTTGTCCTGTGCGTACATTTTCTAAGTATTCTTTTGTTGTGACTTAGGGCATTTAAATGAATCCTTTGTTCCATGTTGTAGCCAAAGAAACAAGGATGCTGTGGTAAACATCCTTTTATGAAATACTCAGATTTAAACACTGAAATCCTACATTTCTCTTTTGCATTCAGTCCCATATTATTTTTGTGTGCTGCACGTGCACACATACACACACCTGTTTTGATTAGTGGGAGAATCAGAAAGCGCTTTCTTGATAATGCAGTGATAACCACATTGGTGGTCTTATATAGTAAGCAAGGGCATTGTTCCAGTGATAAGTATCAGAGGAATAGCCATATTAGTCTGGATCTGCAAAAAGCAGCAAAGAGTCCTGTGGCACCTTATAGACCAGGGGTCAGCAGCCTTTCAGAAGTGAGGTGCCAAGACTTCATTTATTCACTCTAATTTAAGGTTTCGTGTGCCAGTAATACATTTTAATGTTTTAGAAGATCTCTTTCTATAAGTCTATAATATATAACTAAACTATTGTTATATGAAAAGTAAATAAGATTTTTAAAATGTTTAAGATCTTCATTTAAAATTAAATTAAAATGAAGAGCTCCCCGGACCGGTGGCCAGGACCTGGGCAGTGTGAGTGCCACTGAAAATCAGCTCATGTGCTGCCTTTCACACGCGTACCGTAGGTTGCCTACCCCTGTTATAGACTAACAGATGTATTGGAGCATAAGCTTTCGTGGGTGAGTACCGACTTCATCAGATGCATGACATCCCAATGATGTTACCCTTGTGTTTGTCTCACTACCAGACTTAGCCCTCAGAAGCACTAATACAAAACAGTGCTCATCTACAGCTGACTGAGAATGTTCTTCCATTGAAAAAAACAGTTTCTGCAGAAAAATTTTGATTTTTTTTTTTTCCAAATTTGTATCGTCTATTTTTGATCTGCTGTCTAAATGAAATATTTTGAGTTGGGTCATCCTGAATTAAAACATTTCATTTCTTGTCAGTTTGACATTGAACTGTGCCTATTGTGGAGCCTCATGGGAGTTGTAGTTTTGACATCGCTTGTCCTGTCCTATTCTACAGTCCATACTAAATCACAGTCTCCTCTTTGGTTGAACCACCATGGTGCATCATGGAAGATGTTCTCTGGCCGAGAGAGGAGAATAGGGGCATGAGGAACATGAGGTTCTATGGCAGCTTGGGTGGACACAGTTCAAACAAGCAGCAGTGAAACATTTTGATTCAGGAATATCAAAATAGTTTCAATTTAAAACAGCAAAATGAAACACTTCTGGATTTACATTTTTGTAAACTTCTCATTCTGGGTAAATTTCTGATATTCCAATGTCTCATCCCAAAGGAGGAAGAAAGCAAATGTTAAAATATCAAAAATGTACCTCAGGACAAAAATTTTGGTTTTTGATCATCAATGCTATCATATTCATGGCCAGCCACCTCATTGAACTTCAACTTTCAAAGCCAGTATAATACCTTTTTGAGAGTCAACATGGACTAGAAGGAAGTTATGAGACTGGGTGAGAGGAATTCCTAACTTCCAATCTGGGGACTTCTGACTGCTTTCTTTATGGCCTTGGGCAAGTTATTTTAATGTCTCTCTTTCGCCAATTCTGTAAAAAGGGAATAATGTTACTTTATCTTGTAGGTTTGTTGAATGGAGTAAATTATTTACTTAGTGTTTCTGCATCAGTTTGAGGATGCTCTTGTAAATGCTATTTTTTTTTTCTTCTAGTTTGTTACTCATAGTTTAACTAGCATGTGATGCTGGTGAATTGTTAACTCCCATTCAAAATATATTTTATAGAGTTACATTTTATTTGGGGAAAACTGTTGTCCTCTCTTCTTTTTTCAGCTTGCTTCTGATCCCCTTTGCTTAGCTCATCATCCTTCCTTTTGCCCTTTCTCTCCTCTCACCCTACCCTGCCACACATTTATTTTCCCTTTGCTCTATCCTCTTCTTCCTTCCTGTCCCCTTCTCTCTGCAACCATATTAGGGTCTTCTGATAGCTGTTGTGCTCTTTGCTTTTGCCATAAAAGTGGCCATATTGGGTCAGGCCAGTGGTCCATCTAACCCTAGTATCCTGTCTTCTGACAGAGGCTAATGCCAGATGCTTCAGAGGGAATGAACAGAACAGGGCAATTTTGAGTGATCCTGTTCTCTAGTCCCAGCTTCTGGCAATGGGCTGTTTATGGCCACCCAGAGCATGGGATTGTCCCTTACCATTTTGGATAATAGTCTTTGATGGACCTATCTTCCATTAACTTATCTAATTCTTTTTAGAAACCAGTTATAATTTTGGCCTTCACAGTATCCCATGGCATTGAGTTCCATAGGTTAGCTCTGCATTGTATGAAGAAGTGTTTCCTTTTCTTTGTTTTAAATTGGTTGCCTATTAATTTCTTTGGGTGACCCCTTGTTCTTGTGTTATGTGAAGGGGTAAATAACACTTTCTCCTCTATTACATCCCTCTTTAGTTCTCTTTTTCCTAAGATGAACAGTCAGTCTTTTTAATCTTTCCTCCTCTAGAGGCTGTTCCATACCCCCTTAATCATCTTTGTTGCCCTTCTCAGCACCTTTTCCAGTTCTAAGATATATAGCGACTGGATAGCGTAGTGGTTAAGAGCGCCGCCCTTTGATACGGGAGACCGCCCTTTGATACGAGAGACTGGGGTTCAAATCCCGGTTGGTATCCAACTTTCCAGTAGGGGTCCTTGGGCAAAAGACCCCCTAACGCTTCACCT
>NC_133771.1:99429872-99473459 GCF_003597395.2 Chelonoidis abingdonii
GTGGTTAAGAAAGCGCACGCCTTTGATACGGGACCGCTCCTTGATACGAGAGACTGGGGTTCCAAATCCGGTGGTATCCACTTTCCAGTAGTGGTCTGGCAAAAAGACCCCTACACGCTTCACCTGCCTACCCAAATATAGCAGTGACAGAAAACTAGGAGAAGTATGCCGGGCTGGATACGTCGCCGGATAACAAGGTCCGCCCAGATTTGAGGAACCAGGACAATTGACGATAAGTGGCTACTGGAACAAACCATTTCATGGACGAGACAAGAGAAACCTGAATTGATGAATGCTACTACAGGACAGTGACCTAAGGAGAGGGAATATATGAAATCATATGAGGGGACTGTGGATGGAAA
Source organism: Chelonoidis abingdonii (assembly GCF_003597395.2). Classification (NCBI taxonomy): domain Eukaryota; kingdom Metazoa; phylum Chordata; order Testudines; family Testudinidae; genus Chelonoidis; species Chelonoidis abingdonii. The sequence goes on from NC_133771.1 coordinate 99,430,235, forward strand.
AAGACTACATCCACACTTACTGAGAAATAGCTAGTTACCCACCGCTTCAACAGCTTTGGTGAGAGCACTTCCAAGAGGAAGCTGCTTCACAGCTTTAGATAGACCAACTACACTTACATCCCAGACTCAAGAGAACTGGAAACACGTGGATGTGCAGCCCACACCGAAGCTGAGAACTTTCACTGCACCCCCTCCATTGCGAGAGCAAGCAGCTATATGAGCATAAGATCATGGAGAAACTAGCAATCAATCCTTAGAGACCGATTACAAAGCTCAGTGGAGAAGTACCATCAGATAGTATGTTAGAAGATGCCAATAGACCCTCATACAACAGATCCCTACTACACCCATAATGCAACCAATGAAACTGGGGGTAATATGTCCCCTTACAGCTCTGTAATCCTGAAGTGCCTTGGCTACACGATCAAAGAAGAACAACAGTACTGCTACCCACCTGGAAAAATGAGGTGGAGGATAGTATCAAGCGACTCGGAGAGAATTAGTCAGCTGGTGAATCTACAGAAGGGTGTAGAGATTAAGGATAAATCGGCTACTGAAAAAATACAAGGACCTTGACTATCCATCTTGAGCCCTAGAGACTGCTAAACAAAAGGCTCACTTAGCACTAGCCTACCAGTAAGGAGTACACTAGGAAGCAGAGGCCAAAAAATAAAATGCCCCTGTTCTCCAAACAGAACATCCAAGGATGTACCCCAAGTGCAGTGCAACAAACACAATAACTAGCAGTGAGCCACCAGCAGCAGAAACTGAAGTACTGGAGAGACATATGGAGAAAAAGACTCATACACCAGTGCAAAGTGGCTGCAGGACCTGAGAACAGAGACAGCAATTCCCGAAGAACAAACAGAAACCAGTTCACTATCACCAGTAGAAGAATCCAGATCAAGAACATGAAGGCTGACAGCACCTGGACCATAGACATGATCCATACCTACTGGCTAAAGAAAACTAACAGCAAGTGCAATGAACGCCTAGCATGCAAGTGAACAGTGCTGCAGCAGGTCTCCACCCAAAACTGGCTACACAAAGGAAGGACGTGCTGATCATGAAAGACCCTGCAAGGGGACGAAACCGTCCAACACCGCCATAACTGCCTCCCCACAACATGAAAGTTATCAGGCATCATGCTGCCAAGCTACAGGACCACATGGGCCAGTACATGAGCAAGCTCAGAAGGCATTGGGGAACAACACCAGAGGGACTCAAACACCAATTCTCATAGATAGAGACAGTCGCCCAATACTCAAGGTCTCTAGACAGACCAATCTGAGCACAGCCTGGATTGACTACAGGAAAGCTATGTACTCAATGCACGCACACGTGGGATTCTGTGAAATGTGGCACTATACACAAGCAACAGGAGAACTAGGACCTTCCTCAAGACTCAATGGGACATATGAAAGACAACACTAGAAGTCAACTCAAGCGCAGCTTGCACAAGTGCATAAGTGTGGCATATACCAGGTGATGCACTGTCCCCTTGCTGTCGTGATAGGCTTAAACCCCTCAGCCAGTATCACAAGGACTGGATACGGGTACAGGTTCAGGAGTGGAACTACCATCAGCCACCTCCTCTACATGGATACATCAAGCTGTATGCTAAGAATTGAACGAGACATCGACTCGCTAATCACACCTGAACGCGGATCTACAGTGAGGATATCGGATGTCATTTCGACTGGAGAAGTGTGGCCGGATGGTAGTGAAGCAGGGAAAGTAGTCAAGAACTGATGGGGTGGAACTACCAGGGCCACATAGCAGACATACAGACCAGCTACAAGTACCTTGGCATCCGCAGTCACATGGAAACCACGATGGAAGCAAGGAAGACAGCAACATCCAAGTATCACAAAGGATAAGACAGGTCTGAAGAGCCAGCTCAGTGAAAACAAGATCCAGGCCATCAACAGATACGACCCTGCCGGTCATCAGATACCCTCCGGTATAGTGAGCTGGCAAAGGAGGACATGGAGACTGCTGATGTGAAACCCGGAAGCTCATCACAATGCACGGAGGTTTCCACCCAAGTGCACACACCAGAGAACTGTATACCAGCCGGAAAGAAGGCGGGCGGGGCTTGGTGAGCGTCAAAGCCACTGTCCGGATAAACCGGAACATCCAGGAGTACATCAGTAAGATGGCCACAAGATGAGCTGCTGAAGAATGCCTGAGGCAGCAGCAAACATGGAGGAAGACCAAGCAGAAGAAGTGCCATGGCAAGACAAGACCCTGCATGGGATGTCACATCGACAGATAGCTGAGGTGGTGACATTGGGAAATCCTACAGTGGCTGAAAGGGCTGGCTAAAAGACAGCACTGAGGCACTGATCATAGCAGCACAGGAACAGGCACTGAGCACAGATCCATTGAAGCAGGGTCTACCACACTAGAGAGGACCCAAGGTGCAGACTGTGCAGAGAGGCCTCGAGACAGTCCAAACATAGTGGCAGGATGTAAATGCAGGCAGGAACAGCATACACTGAACGGCACAACCAAGTGGCTGCATTGTGTACAGGAACATCTGCACAGCATATGGCTAGAACCCTCCCAAGACCAGATGGAGATTCACAGAAGGTTGTGGAGAATAGCAGGGCTAAGATTCTGTGGGACTTCCAGATCCAGATAGACAGGCAGGTACTGGCCAATCAACTAGACATCGTGGTAATAGACAAGGACCAGAAGACAGTGGTGGTGATAGATATAGCAGTGCAAGTGGACGCAACATCAGGAAGAAGGAATATGAAAGCTGGAGAGTACCAGGGCCTGAAAGAGGAACTAGAGAGGAATGTGGAAAGTGAAGGCCAAAGTGGTCCCAGTGGTGGTAGGAGCACTCGGGGCTGTGATCCTAAGCTGGGTGAGTGCTCCAACAGATCCCAGGAACAACATCCGAGCTCTCTGTCCAGAAGAGTGCAGTGCTAGGAACAGCTAAGATACTGCGCAGAACCCTCAAACTCCCAGGCCCTGTGTAGGACCGAGGTTGAGGAAGACACATACCACCCATAGGGTGAGAGGGGAATTTTATTTTATTTTTTATTTATTTTTATTTTATTTTATTTATTTATTTTTATATTATATATATAATATGTTTGAGATGAGGCTAGCAGAACTGCACTCAGTATTCAAGTTGTAGGCGATGGATTTAGATAACATGGTTTTATATAGTGGCATTATGATAATATTTATCACTTTCCTAATGTTCCTAACATTCTGTGAATCTTTTTGACTGCCTCTGCACATGAGCAAAGTTTTCAGGGAACTATCACAATCTAAGATCTCTGTCCAGAGTGGTAACAGCTAATTTTAAGACCCATCATTTTGCATGTATGAGTTGATTACGTTTTCTAATGTGCATTACTTTATACTTACCTTGATACTATGTACAGATGTGGTCTCCCATTCAAAAAGATATACTAGCGTTAGAAAAGGTTTCAGAGAAGGCAACTAAAATGATAGGGGTTTGGAACGAGTCCCATATGGGAGAGATTAAAGAGGCTAGGACTTTTCAGCTAGAAAAGAAGAGACTAAGCGGGGATATGATGAGAGGTACATAAAATCATGAGTGGTGTGGAGAAAGTGAATAAGGAAAAGTTATTAACTTGTTCACATAATATAAGAACTAGGGGCCATCAAATGAAATTGATGGCCAGCAGGGTTTAAAACAAATAAAAGTACGTTCTTCTTCAAACAGGGCACAGTCAACTGTGGAGGAGGTGATTGTGAAGGCTAGGACTATAACAGGGTTTAAAAGACAACTAGATAAATTCATGGAGGATAAGTCCATTAATGGCTGTTAGCCAGGATGGGTAAGGAATGGTGTCCCTAGACTCTGTTTGTCAGAGGGTAGAGATGGATGGCAGGAGAAGATCACTTGATAATTACCTGTTAGGTTCACTCCCTCTGGGGCACCGACATTGGTCACTGTCGGTAGACAGGATACTGGGCTGGATGGACTTTTGGTCTGACCGAGTATGGCCGTTCTTATACTGACTAGCATTGTATTTCATCAGCCATTTTGTAGCCTAGCCACCCAATTTAGGGAGATCTCTTTGTAACTCTTCTCAGTCATCTTTGGGCTTAACTATCTTGAGTAATTTTGTGTTTGCAAATGTTGCCGCCTCACTGTTCATCCCTTTTCCCAGATCATGTATGAATTTGTTGAATAGCACAGGTCCCAGTACAGATCCTTTGGGGATTCTGCTGTTTACTTCTCTCCATTGTGAAAACTAACCATTTATTCTTACGCTTTGTTTCCTATCTTTTAGCTAGTTACTGATTCACAAGAACACCTTTCCTCTTATCTCATGACTTCTTAGTTTACTTAAGAGCTTTCGGTGAGGGACCTTGTGAAAAGTTTTCTGAAAGTTCAAGTACAGTTTATCAGCAGGATAATCCTTATCCACATGCTTGTTGACTCTCAAAGAATTCTAATAGATTGGTGAGGCATGATTTCTCTTTACAGAAGCCATCTTGATTCTTCTCCAATATATCATGTTCATCTATGTGTCTGATAATTTTGTTCTTTACTATAGTTTCAACCAAATGCCTGGTACTGAAGTTAGGCTTACTGGCCTGTAATTGCCAGGATCACCTCTGAAGCCTTTTTAAAAAATCATCATTACCTTAACTATGCTTCAGTCATCTGGTAGATATTCATTTAACGGAGTTACATACCACAGTTAGAGGTTCTGCAATTTCATATTTGGGTTTCTTTAGAACTCTTGGGTGAATACCATTTGGTCTTGGTGACTTATTACTGCTTAATTTATCAATTTGTTCCAAAACCTCTTCTAGTGACATCTCAATCTGGGACAATTCCTCACCTAAAAAGAATGGCTCAGGTGTGGGAATCTCCCTAACATCCTTTGCAGTGAAGACCACTGCATAGAATTCATTTAGCTACTCGGCAACAACCTGGTCTCCTTTAAATGTTTCTTTAGCACCTTGATCGTCTAGTGACCCACACTGACTGTTTGGTAAGCGTCTGATGCACTTAAAAAAAAAAAAAAAAAATGCTGCTAGTTTTTATGTCCTTAACTAGTTACTTTTCAAATTCGTTCGTGTTCTATCTCGTTATGCTTGAGTTACTAGAGTTTCTATACTCCTTTCTATTTTCCTCAATAGGATTTGACTTCCAATTTTTAGAGGATGCCTTTTTACCTCCAACTGGTTCTTTTACTCTGCTGTTCAGCTATGGTGGCATTTTTTGGTCCTCTTACTGTTTTTTTGTGGTATATATATTTAGTTTAAGCCTCTATTACGGTGTTTTTAAACAGTCTTCATGTACTTTGGAGGCATTTCACCCTTGTGACTGTTCCTTTTAATTTCCATTTAATTAGCTTTCTTATTTTTGTGTAGTTCCCCTTTTTGAAGTTAAATGCTACTGTGGTGGGTTTCTTTGGTATTTTAACCCCCCTACAAGGTTGTTAAATTTAATTTACCATATAGCTACTTATTACCAAATGGTTCAGCTATACTTACCTCTTGGACCAGATCCTGTTGCTCCGCTTTGCACTAAATCAAGAATTGCCCATATACTTTTGAAGATATACTCTATGGTAGCATCACTAACTGTAGCAGCAGCTCTCCACTTCATTCATTACACTAAAAAAGCATCTTTAACACCCAGCAAGACATAGGGGGTTACAAATGCAGTCCTTTGATCTAAAAGTAAGCTATTCATAAGAACCTGTCTAAGAACATGCAGTCATGAAAAATCTAGACTTTAGGTTCCAAATGTGTAGGTATATACTGTGTGTGCTAAAATACAGTAAAGCAGTTGTAATACAAAACAGAAGTAACTTTTCTTACAAATGCCCTGTTCTAATTAACATTTTGTTGAGGGCACATTTAGAAATGTGGGCTAACAAAAATGTGCGCGCAAACTTTGCGAGTATGACTGCTCGCACATTTCTGGAAACCTGGCCTTTTTGTCATCTGTTTAAAAACTGATGACAGTGTGTGATGGGTTCCCAGGGGTGAAACCTGGAACTGGGGTACCGCTGAGCCCTCTGTCTCACCAACCTGGGCTCTCTCTCACACTGTTGTGCTCCAGGTCCTGCACATAACAGACATCCACAGGAAACATCCATTTCCACTCCCACCCTCCTTCCCCATCCCTCTTCAGGGACCCTTCTCATGAGCTGCTCCTTGCCCAGAAGGTACAATCCCTCCTTGCCCTAGGGGCAGTGGAGGAAGTGCCTCAGGAGCTCTTGGACAAGGGTTTCTACTCCCGTTATTTCCTTGTCCCCAAGGAAATCGGAGGCCTAAGACCCATTCTGGACCTCAGGGAGCTCAACAAGCACATCATCAACCTGAAGTTCCGCATGGTCTCCTTAGCCACTGTTATCCTCTCACTGGATCCAGGAGAATGGTATGCAACCCTTGATATGAAAGAAGCGTACTTTCACATCTCTATTACTCTGCCTCACAGACGTGTCCTCCGTTTCATGGTGAACAAGAAGCACTATCAGTTCACAGCCCTCCCGCTCGGCTTGTGCACAGCCCCTCGCATCTTTACCAAGTTCATGGCGGTCGTGGCAGCTTTTCTTTGCTGATACCACATGCACATCTTCCTGTATGTCGACGACTGGCTTATACAGGGATGGTCTCGCCAACAAGTCCGGTCTCAAGTACAACTGGTCATGGACATGTTCAGTCACTTGGGCATCATGCTGAACGCCAGGAAATCTGTCCTCTCCCCTACTCAAACAATAGAGTTCATCAAAGCAGTCCTGGATGCAACCCAAGCAAGGGCTTTCCTCCCGGAGGCCTGGCGCCTGGCTATAGCAAGCATAATTACCAGCCTCTGCAAGTTTCCCACCACCACAGCGAGGCAGTGTCTCAGGTTGCTGGGTCAGATGGCGTCCTGTACCTACGTGGTGCATCACGCCAGGCTAAGACTCAGGCCTCTACAGACATGGTTGGCGTCAGCTCGTCGACAAGACTGCAGCAGTCTTTGTATTGTATTGTTATGTATCTGCAAGAAACAACAATATTTCTATTGTTACAGCAAAAGAAAACCCCACAAAAAATACAATTTTTTTTTTTTTTGAGAAATACTGTTTAATACTGATGTGGAGGTAACAAATACATACAGCCCCAGTAATCCTTGGATCAGAGTTAAATTTGTTGTGTTATGATGACTATACATTTCTCCCTGTTTGGGCTGTATAAGATTTGATGTCCTTAACTCTTCATTTCTTTGTTTGTAAGTGCTCTTGTGGCTAGATTTTCTTGATAAGTTGATAGGAGTAGTACAGTGCAAACCCTCAGCCTATGTTTACTTACTGAATTTTACTGTAGGATTTCTCTCTGGGGCAACCTCTGTTCTAGCTCACTACTTCCCTGTGACACTCTGACCTCCTAAATATGGATGGAGCTAATTGGAGCTACGTGACAGCATAATTCAGTAATAATTATCTTGAATTTTAATGTAAGGTTTTAGCACCTGAACCTAGGATGACTCAACCAGAGAATTCTGCATTGATATACATGTTCCTAACATCTTCCATGTTGTTACAGAAGGGAAACAGGCTTTTTTTATGTTGCTCTAGTACAAGATGTGGAAACAAAAAATGTATGGGTAGCAAAATACCATGGAATTCCAACAAATCTCAGAGCAGAAAATTGAAAAATAAAACTAGAATGGTTTGAATCTAATTAGGACTCAAGATTGCTGAGAAGAAAACATTAGGCTGCAGAGTAAATTTAGCATATAATTTGGCTGTCTGAATCGGGAATGTTATGTATTAAACGGCATCAGTTTCTTTCGAGCTTGTCTCCTGATAATTCCTTCATTCAGGAAGGTGGAAAATGCTGAAATTGAGCTGATATTTACGAGATTTCAGCTCAGCTTGTGAATTTTGCCGTATGGTGGAAATCTTGTGAGATCAGCTACACCTGTAAGATTTTTCACTATCTTGTGGAGAGGGTCTGTTCTTGGCAACTTTCAAGTATCTCTGAACCAGAACTGAAAATAGTTTCATTCCAGTTTTGGATCTGGCCTTGAACTAAAACTGTAAGGGTTTGTTTGGTTCCTGTAGTTGTGAATCCAGAACTCATTATACTATGGAAAATTTTGAAGAGATTCTTATAATGCTAGTTCTTGGCCAATCGCTACTTGGAGCAGGATTGAAGAAGGCTATAAAGGGGAGACAACATAATGTAACTTGTAGGAAAATAGCATATATGAAGTATAGTATAAATTAAAACAACCCTTTAGTATAGAGAAATGGGATTTCCTGACTGTCAGCCCTATAGCAAAATGAATTGGCATTTAGGTCTGGGACTCATGAAAGAATTGGGGGGATGTAGTGAGGAAGTGGAGTGCCATGTGATCAAAGTGAAATATCTCCAGCAGCATTTTAATTTCTCCTTTTGGAAGGAAAATGCTTATCTTAAACAAAAATCTATTTTTAGAAATAACTAAGTCTGTGCTTTAAAGTGTTTTGAATTTGGTTTTTTCCATGCAATCCTGATTTCAATTTTAGTGTTTATATAAAAAGGGAAAGTTTTTTGCAGCAGGCTAACAAACTTGCTGTTTAGAAGCAAATGTTTCAATAGGCAAAACTGCATGTGTCTCTGTGATAATAGGCAAACTGTCTATTTAAAAAATATTAAAAGAAATCAGAGAAAGTGGGAATACATACAGCTGAAGTGATTGTTCCTTTCCTCACTTTGGCCCTATCTTTCACCTGCCTTCAACCAGCAGATTTTTTTTAAAGGGAGTTTGTCCACTGTTTCCAGGGAAAGCAGTAAGACTAAGCATCTGGTGTCCAAAAAAATGAGCAGAATTTTATCTCTACCCTGTGTAGCCTTCATTCGGCTGAGTTGTAGAAAACAGGATGATCAGATTAAGGCCCGCTCTATACTTAAAACTTAGATTGACCTAGCTATGTCATGTAGGAATGTAGTTAAGATGACCCTAAGCCGCATTGCTAAATCAGTGGAAGAATTTCTCCATTGACCTAGCTTCCACCTCTTAATGAGGTGAATTTACTATGGCAATGGAAAACCCCCTTCCATTGCTGTAACAAGCATCTACCTGGCTGTGCTACAGTGATGTCTCAGCAGATGTAGTCCTTGTAGCGTAGATGTAGCCTAAGTAAGGTTTATTATGGCAGGGATTGTGAATCCCATTGGTCTCTGAAAACGGGGGAAAAAATACACAGCTCGTTTAAATTTATAAAAGCATCATCTGACTCCAATTAAGTGCATTAAATGGTAAATTTAATGTGCTGCATTACTGATTACATGCTACGTAGCAGGGCAAAACAGCCATAAAACAGATTCCATTATAACAACTGAAACTTTTTATATCAGAAATAACTGTTTAAAAACTTGCTGTAGTTCTAAGATTTAGAAATAGTATGTTTTTACGCCTGTTTATTCTATCTTCTACTCCCCCCTTCCTTCTCAAGACTGAATGCATGATTCAGCAGGATATATACACAATTTATGCACTGCAGAAACCAGCATATGTCCCCGGTGTCCAGTCTTTCTTAGACATCTGCATGCAGATGCCAGGCTTATTGATTACTGGCCTGATAATGAGTCCTCCTATATGTATTTGATTTTTTTATTTGATTACAGATCTGCCTGTATTTGTGTTTACGTATATTATCAATACAGATACTGGAGTGACTCCATAGTTAGTGTATTGAAATTCCTGCATAAATGGACAAAAACTAGTGGTTGAATTCAATGTCCAAATAACTCAATAGAACAATAGTTTTTTGTTTTTTTTTTAAATAGTGTAATTTTAACACATGTAGAGTAAAAGATTTCTTGGAGGGAGTAAACAGAGAATCTGTAGTGTTTTGAGGTGAATTTGGAGTACGAGTTCTTACTCTGAAGAAAAATATCATGAAATATACCAAAATAACATGAAAAGGTACAGTAGAACCTCAGTGTTACAAACACTATAGTTATGAACTGCCAGTCAGCCACTCCTCATTTGAAACTGGATGTACGTAATCAGGCAGCAGAGATCAAAAACTCCCCCCAAAACCAAACAAATACTGTACAGCACAGTACTGTGTTAAATGTAAATTACTAAAAAAAAAAAATGTTTAAAAAAAGGATTTGGCAAGGAAACTGTTTCTGTGCTTGTTTCATTTAAATTCAGATGGTCAAAAAACAGCATTTTTCCTCTGCATAGTAAAGTTTTAAAGCTATATTAAATCCATATTCGGTTATAAACTTCTGAAAGAACAATCATTATGTTTTGTTCAGAGTTACGAACAACCTCCATTCCCAAGGTGTTCCTAACTCTGAGGTTCTACTGTAGCTGGAATTGCTTGAAGTCATTCTCCTATTGTCAGATAATCTTGTGCAGTTAGCTTCCACTTAATTAAACTTCTAGAATTCTACACCTTTTCTTTTTAAGTTTGGTTGTTTACTTAGTCTTCAGTATTTCTCAGCATGTAATGTTTCCTATAATAGTGATTGACATCGTAATCCTTGTACATTAGTTGGACTAGATTCTCAGCTGGTGTAAATTGGTAGAGGCTCCACTAAAGGCAATGGATTTACACCAGTTTACACCAGCTATGTATCTTGCCCAGTGTGTTCTGTGTAGAGGCCATACCTATAAAGTGTCATTAGTGCATTCTGTTTACAATGATGAACCAGTTCTTTAGCGGTGGCTATGGCAGACCCCTTTTTAGCCGTGGAATTCATTACAATTTATGCTTCGGTTTCATATGAGTCATCAGAAATATTCTGTTGTAGACTATGTCGTATCTGCTTCTCCTCAGCTTAAAGTGGATGGGTGAATATACCAGCTAGTAGTAGAACAGGGGTCAGCAACCTTTCAGAAGTGGTGTGCCAAGTCTTCATTTATTCACTCTAAGTTAAGGTTTTGCGTGCCAGTAATACATTTTAACGTTTTTAGAAGGTCTCTTTCTATAAGTCTATAATATACAACTAAACTATTGTTGTATGTAAAGTAAATAAGGTTTTAAAAATGTTTAAGAAGTTCCATTTAAATAAATTAAAATGCAGAGCCCCCTGGACCGGTGGCCAGGACCTGGGCAGTGTGAGTGCCACTGAAAATCAGCTTGCGTGCCACCTTTGGCACAGGTGCCATAGGTTGCCTACTTCTGTAGTAGAAAATGGACAGTCCTGCACTTGCAGGACAAGGGATTTATTGTCCTAATTAATCTTACAACTGTAAGTTCAGTGACTCTATTTACTGATTTTGAAGGCACAGATGGGCTGATTACAAGCAGTAATTTAGGTATTTGTCTCTGGTGGTGAGAATTCTCCTCCTGCCCTCCCCCCATCACTTAAGTTTCTTGCCCTAATGAGTTCCATTCATTCTGATAAATAGAGGTGTTTTGTTCCTTTCCCTCATTTTTTTTTAGTGTTCTAATTTAGATATTTCATACATTCTATACAAATAGTTTCTTCAGTTAAACCCCATGAATGGTGATGTGTTAAGCAGTAACTTATTTTTTTACCGCTGCCAAGCATGCCGACCAATATCATCTGGTGCGGATTGATTTAAATCACTGATTTTAATTATAATTTTAAATCAGCAAATGGGAAACCTTGATTAAAATAGATTTAAATCAAGATTTTCTGCTTGCTGATTTAAATAACTGATTTTAATCTTGTTTTGCATTTGTACCTTTTAGTTATTTCCTAAAGAATGATTGATACCGATAGGTTGATAACCAGTGAAATCTTAATTTGCAATTAAATATAGCCTTTGCTACTTTTTGTTAACCAGGAGAATACACTCCATCTATGCACATTTAAAGTAACTATATAGATGTGACAATCTGCATAGTTGAACAGCTGTGTCCTCTCAACCCTCCCGGAATCTCGGGTGCCTTTCGCACTGCTTTGCTGTGAGAACAACCACTCCTTGCCTGTTCACATACAGCCTCTAGCATGGAAAATCACTCCCAGTGGAATTATATGAGTTATAAATTATGTTGCAGAGTGAAACCAGCACTTTTTCAGTCCCAGACTTGTCCCCAGAAATGTGTGCCTTGTATTGCCCAACTCTTTTTCTTTCCGTGCAGTACAAGCTCATAGAAAGTCCATTGTTTTATTAATAGAAAATGATATACACAAACCCTGTTATCTCAGGTTCCAGACACTTCAATCCAAACACACACGGGTTTAGGTAAAACAAGGTCTTTGAGTGCTTGTTCACGTCCATTCCACATTAGGTGTGCGCGCGCCGCATGCGTGAGCGTCGGAAACTTTTCTCTCAGCGGCACCCATCAGGCCAGCCAGGCCCCCGCCTGAGTGGCACCACTGCGCCGTGCATATATATCCTTGCTGGCCTGACCCCCCTCCAGTTCCTTCTTTACCGTCCATGGTGGCATTGGAACAACCTCTTGCCCTTGTAGGAGAAGCAATCCCTTAGCCTTAGAGTACTTAACTGCTATCAGTTCGTTAGCATTCCCTTGTTGTGGATACTTAATAGATTAGGTGCTTGGAGGCTTCCAGCACCTGCCACAGGGCATGCCGCAGGCCTACGGTGTGACGGGTTAGATCACAGAACCCCCCCCTTGGGAGCTACCACCCGATGTGCCAAGACTACTTCTACCCCTGCCTTCCCTGCCAGCTCAGGACTCCAGCACCCTGTCTTGCTGAGCCAGACACCCTCATCTGCTCCAGCACAGACTGAGGGTCTGAATTACTTGCCCCAATGCTGCAGGTTTACTTGAAAGCAGCTAACAGAAGTGTTCTTGTCTTTAAACCCATTGGGAGTTGGGAATTGGAGTGTTAAACACCAATAAATCCATTTTACCCTGTATAAAGCTATTACACTGATAGAGATGCACAGTTATTTGCTCCCCCAGGTATTAATACATACTCTGAGTTAGTAAGTAAAAAGTGATTTTATTAAATACAGAAAGTAGGACTTAAGTGGTTCCAAGTAGTAACAGAACAAAGTAAGTCACCAAGCAAAATAAAATAAAATGCACAAATCTATCTCTAATCAAACTGAATACAGATAATCTCACCCTCAGAGGTGCTTCAGTAGGCTTTTTCTTCAGATTGGACACCTTCCAGGCCTGGGCTCAATTCTTTCCCCTGGTACAGCTCTTGTTCCAGCTCAAGTGGTAGCTATGGGATTCTTCATGATGGCTCCTTCCCCCCTCTGTTCTGTTCCACTCCTTTATATATGTTTTTCATAAGGCGGACATCCTTTGTCCCACTCTGGGTTTCCACCCCCTAATTCTCAATGGAAAGACACCAGATTAAAGATGGATTCCAGTTTAGCTGACATGATCATATGTCACTGCAAGACTTCATTGCCCACTTGCCAGCACACAGGTATATAGGAAGACTTACAGGTAAAACACACCCATCTGCAGACAGTTGTCCTGGTTACTGGGAGTCATCAAGATTCCAAACCACCATTAATGGCCCACACTTTGCATAATTACAATAGTCCCTCAGTTATGTTTCATATTTCTAGTTTCAGATACAAGAGTGGTACATTTATACAAATAGAATGATCACACTCAGTAGATTATAAGCATTGTAATGATACCTTACAAAAGACCTTTTGCATGAAGCATATTCCAGAAACATTATATTCACTCATTAGCATATTTTTATGAAATTATATAGACTGCAATGTCACACACGGGTTTAAGGCTTGTGCCATGTGTCACAAGCCTATGCTGGTTAGTGACCCCCACATCTCCTGTCTACGTTGCCTAGGGGAAGCACACCAAACAGAGAGATGTAAGATTTGCAAGGCGTTTAAGCCTAGAACAAAGAAAGAGAGACGTTCATTTGAAGCAGTTGTTGATGGAGGCTGCGGTTCAGCCATAGGGCTGGAGCGCCCGACACTGGCTCCAGCCTCGTCCAAGAGACCCGGTACCGGCTAAGCACCGCAAGCCGTCGGCCTCGAGTGAAGTAGGCCCCGGCACCGCTCATCCTTCCCAAGGCAAAACCAAAGGAAGGGCACGGACATTCCCCACAAAGGAGACCGGCACCACCTAAAGGCCCAGGCATGGGGAAGAGCATGATGGATGCTGTACCAGCACCAGTGGGGCCGGCGCCACAAGTCCAACTGAGTCTAGCCCCAAGTGAACTCAGTGAGGGCGACAGGCTCAAGGGAGTAATAGATCAACCCTCCAAGCCTGACACCTTTTTGAGGCAACGAAGGACCTCATTGGGTTGTCGGCGGTGAGCCCTCTCCCGACCAGGAATAAGCCTCCGGCACCCAGGCCCGGGGTGCTGTTGAGGGGAAAGCCAGCAATGGTGCGCCATTCAAGGACACCGTCCTGGCATCGCTTCCGGCTTTGGTCCTGGTCAAGCTTTGAGTCTGTGGATTCTCAGTTACCCCTGACGCAGAGGGATGTCTCGTACCGGAGGAAAGTCAGCGCACGGGTTTAGTGCAAGGGACCCAACGCTCTCCGGCACCCCCCAAAGACCAGCACCAGGAGACGGCGAGCCGGTCATCACCGAAGGCTTCCAGAAGTCACTGATCCTGGTCCAGATCTCGGGAGCTCCGGTCCTGGTCCCATTAGCAGCGGTACCAGTCCTGTTCCTGACTGGCAAGAAGCCGCTCGTTGACCTCCTGCCAGCACAGATAGATGGCACCGCCGTGGCCTTCACGTTCGGCATTGCCGGAGTCCAGCTCTGACTCAGGCCAATACAGTTACCCGCACCAGGCACCGGACAACAGAGAACACCAGGCTGGGTGACAAACCCAGTAGGGACCGCCAGGACACTGGCCCTTCTGGACCCCTTGGGCCTACCATCAGCAGCAAGGGATTCCCTCCAGGGCCAGCTACTCGGTGCACCGGTCCTGGTCCCCACACCGATGCTTCTCCGTGCGGGAAGCTACGGTGTCCAGACCACCCACACCATCGCTGAGCGAGAGACTGCAGAAACTGGCACTGAGTCCGGTACTGCCCCAAGGTCAGCTGTCCCGGCCCAAGCCAGAAGCCCCTCCCGTGGGGGAGGAAGACCAAGGGGACCATCAGGAGGAAGCTGAGCAGCTGCTGACCTCGTCATCCCCAGATGAAGTGGTGGCAGGCACAGAGGTATCAGGGCCTCTGCCAATAGACCACAGAGCCCATCAAGAGCTACTGCATAAGGTTGCTCATAACTTGGGGTTGCAGGCCGAGTAGATGGTTGATCGGGGGACCCCATAGTGGACATTCTGAGCCCAGAAGGTCCATCCAGAATAGTGCTTCCGCTCATGAAGGCCATGCAGTTGAACTATAAGATTATATGGCAGACCCTGGCCTCCAGTGCTCCAACAGCCAAGGGTGTGAAGCACAAGTACTTCGCCCTGTCAACGGGGTATGACTTCTTGTTTTGCCACTCAAGCCCATGTTCCTTGATAGCCTCAGTGATAAATGAGAGAGCCATGGGCAGCAGGCCCCATCCCCCAAGGCCAAGAAAGCAAAGCACCTGGACCTGTTTGGCAGAAAGGTATATTCCTCAGGGGGCCTCCAGTTGAGGATTGCTAATTGGCAGGCCATCCTCAACAGGCATAACTTCAACTCCAGGGTGGCAGTGGGAAAGTTTAAGGACAACATCCCACAGGGTTCCCAGCAGGAGGTCACGGCACTGGTGGACGAAGGCAAGGTCGTAGCGAAGACTTCTCTCCAGGTGTCCTTGGATTCGGTGGATGTGGCAGCCAGGACAGTCGCGTCTGGCGTGGTCATGCAACGCTCGACATGGCTTCAGGTGTCAGGTCTGCCACTTGAGGTCCAGAACTCACTCTAGGACCCCCAGCCACCTCCTCAGTGTCCCTACCAGCTTCGTCCTAGGCACGAGCCCTACCGCAGGCAAAGCGGGGATAACAGGAGGCGACATAATAATAATAGCTCCAATAGGCCAGGCCAGAGCCAAGGCCAACATAAGTCTTAGCCGGGCCCTAAACCAGGCTTTTTAAGGTGCACTTGAGGACAGCGTACCAGACCAACCACCAGATCCGTCTCCTTGTTTCCTGAACCGTCTGTCTCGTCTCTCCTGTGCGTGGTCCAGCATTACATCAGACTGTTTGGGTGTTATGCACGGTGCGAAACGGATACATGCTGCAGTTCTCCCTGCCAAACCCCCACCCCCTTTCCCCCTCCCTCTTCAGAGACCCCTCTCAAAAGCATCTCCTGGGAAAGGAGGTTCGTACGCTCCTAGATGTGGGGGCGGTAGAGATGGTACCGAAAGATCTAAAGGGGAAAGGGTTCTACTCCCAAAACTTCCTCATTCCCAAGGCCAAAGGAGACCTTTGACCCATTCTAGACCTACGCGGGCTCAACAAGTTCCTGGTCAAGGCCAGGTTCCTCATGGTCTCTCTGGGCACCATCATCCCTTCCCTGGATCCGGGGGACTGATACGCTGCCCTCAACATGAAGGACGCGTACTTTCATATCGCCCGCCATCCATCCAGCGTGTTGCCGATTCCTGTGTTTCACCGTGAATCAGGACCATTACCAGTTCACGGTTGTCCCATTTGGCCTAGCTGCCTACTCACGAGTGTTCGCAAAATGCATGGCGGTAGTGTTGACCTTCTTACAGAGGCAGAGAATTCGAGTTTACCCGTACCTCAATGACTGGCTCCTGGCGGGCTGATCTGAAGAGGAGGTTCAGTCCCACATGCAGGCAGCTCTGAGCCTATTCCCCACACTGGGGCTCCTGGTCAATGTCCCCAAATCCACCCTCATTCCAATGCAGAGAGTGGAATTCATAGGGGCGGTCCTAGATGCGATATAGGCAAAGGTGAGACTTCTAGTATCACAATTCCTGGCCATCCAGCAAGCAGTGAACTCCCTGTGCCAGTTTCCCCCTACAACGGCCAGATGCTGCCTGAGGCTGCTGGGCCACATGGCAGCATGCATGCATGTGGTCAAGCATACCAGACTAAAAATCAGGACGCTGCACGCTTGGCTTGTCCGTGTATACCATCCAGGCAGGGACTCCCTAGACTTGGTAGTGACAGCCTCGGGGGATGTGCTAGACTCCTTGCGGTGGTGGGGATTCCAGACAGTGGTTTGCAAAGGCATCCCCTTTGCTGCACAACAGCCGGACCTGACGCTTGTGATGGACGCATCAGACCTCGGATGGGGTGCTCAACTAGGGGACTCAAGGCTTGTGGTCGGGAGCAGAGCGGTTGCTCCATATCTGTGTGAAGGAGCTCAGGGTGGTTCATATAGCCTGCCAGACTTTTCATGGCCACTTTGAGTTGTCACAGCGTGACAGTTCTGACGGACAACACGACCGCTATGTTTATATAAACAAGCAGGTTGGAGCCTGTTCCTTGCCATTCTGCCACGAGGCTTTCCTCTTCTGGAACTTTTGCATAGCCCACACCGTCCACCTCAAGGCGTCCTACCTCCTGGGAGTGCAGAACAAACTGGTGGACCACCTCAGCAGGTTGTATCACATGCATGAGTGGACGCTCAGAGCCAATGTCGTGTTTTCGCTCTTTCGCAGGTAAGGGTTTCCCTGGGTAGACCTGTTTGCCATCAAGGGCAATGCCCAATGCCCACAGTTCTGCTCGTTCCAGGGCCGCAGCCTGGGCTCAATAGCAGACGCATTCGCGATCCCGTGGAGAGAGGAATTGAAATATGCCTTTCCCCTACTTCCTCTGGTACACAAAGTCCTGCTCAACGTGTGCAGGGACACGGTGATGGTCATCCTCATCGCCCTGGCCTGGTCCCGTCAGCACTGGTTCACCACGCTCCTGGAGCTGTTGGTGGAAGCCCTGGTAACCCTGCCCCTACATTGGGACCTCATCACGCAGGACGGAGGGTGGCTCCTCCACCTGGACCTGCAATCATTGCATCTGCCAACATGGAAGCTCTGTGGCTGAATGCTCTGGAGACCCAGTGCTCCTTTCCTGTGCAGCAGGTTCTACTTGGTAGTAGGAAGTCCTCTACTGGGGCGACTTACCTGGCCAAGTAGAAGAGGTTCTCGTGCCAGTGTGGGCCGTAACAGATTCAGCCATGGCAGGCTCCAGTGCCGCCCATTCTAGGGTATCTACTGCATCTCAAGCAGCAGCAGGGGCTGGCCCCATCCTCGATCAGAGTGCATGTGGTAGCCATTTCTGCTTTCCACCCAGGGTTTTCAGGGGCTTGGTGTTCTCCCACCCAATGGTGGGGTGGTTCCTTAAAGGACTGGAGAGGGTGTTCCCTTACTCATGCCCCCCAGTTCCTCCATGGAATCTCAGCTTAGTCCTATCTAAGCTCATGGGGGTCCCCATTTGAATCCCTTGCTACCTGCTCCCTCCTCCACCTTTCCTGGAAGGTGGCTTTCCTGGTGGCCATCACCTCAGCCAGAAGGGTATCTGAGCTGAGGGCACTCACATCGGGGCCACCATATACAGTGTTTCATAAAGACAAGGTGCAGCTCCATCCACATTCCAAGTTCCTCCCAAAGGTGGTCTCACAATTCCATCTAGGCCAGGACATTTGTCATCTGGTGTTTTTCCCCAAACCCCTCGCGGACCCAAGTCACCGCAGCCTGCACACCCTGGATGTCCGTTGAGCGATGGCGTTCTACTTGGAGTGCACCAAGCCCTTTCATAAATCCACGCAGCTGTTCGTGGCCCTGGCTGAGAGGATGAGGCCTCCTGGTGTCAGTGCAGCGAATCTCCTGCATTACAGACTGCATTTGAGCGTGTTATGACCTCGCAGGTGTTCCGGCCCTGGTGGTCACGGTCCACGCGACCAGGGTGCAAGCAGCTTCAGCGGCCTTCCTGGCACAAGTCCCGATCCAGGAGATCTGCAGAGCAGCCACCTGGTTGTCGGTGCATACCTTCATGACCCACTACGTGGTCAACCAGCAGGCCCGAGAGGACACGGCAGTTGGCAGTGTGGTCCTCTGATCAATTGTTCTGTGACTCCTACCCTCCTCTAAAGGTAAGATTGTAATTCACTTAATGTGGAATGGACGTGAACAAGCACTCGAAAGAAGGAAAAATGGTTACCTACCTTTTCGTAACTGTTGTTCTTCGAGATGTGTTGTTCACATCCATTCCACCCACCTGCCCTCCTACCCCTCTGTTGGAGTCGCTGGCAAGAAGAAACTGGAGGGGGTCGGGCCAGTGGGGATATATATGCACTGCGCAGTGGTGTCACTTAAGTGGGGGTCCCACCGGCCCGACGGGTGCTGCTAAGGGAAAAGTTTCTGATGCTTGTGCGCGCAGCCCGCGCACACCTAATGTGGAATGGAAGTGAACAACACATCTCAAAGAACAACAGTTACTAAAAGGTAGGTAACCTTTTAAGTGATTACAGGTAATGAGGCATAAAAATTGGTTACAAAGAAATAAAAGGTAAACGCAAACTAATACCTAATTTATGAAGCTAAATGAATTCAAAGCAAAGGTTTTTTTCACCACGTGCTTTCACTGGCTGAACTCCTTTAATCAGGACCACTCCCTTAGTTCACTGATGCATCCTTTGTCTTTCAAACATCGTTGATGCTGTGAGTGGAGATGAGGGGAAAGAGGTTATTTGTGTCCTCTGTTCCTTCTTTTTATATCTTTTACTCTTTTGAGAATCCTCTCTAGCTGGGGTTCAGGTGACAGCCAGTCTGCTTACATGGAAACTCCCATCCGTTCCACTGCCAAAATACAAATTTCTTCCTCACATCCTTCTTCCTGTTAAAGAATGGCCAGTCAACCTGGTAATAGTTCACTTGATTATGTTGACACCTGACTGATGTGCTGGCTAACCTTTTGTCTCTGAGGAACTGGTTTGGGCTGTTTTTCTAATTTGGAGCATGTCTCAGCAATGTCACACAGTAAAATCTTTACATACAATGTTGCTGCACACATTTTACCAGGACAATAATATTTAGTAGATTTTGAGTTTTCAAACAGTACCTCACAATGCACAGTTAATACAAAATGTATCATAGTCTTGTAAAAGTGGTGAACGTAAGGGTACAGTCTGTCACAAAAGATTAACATACATTTATTCAGATTCTTAATTTTTATATTTTTATTATAAAATGGTGAATGACACATTTCTTTACTAAATTGATTTTTTTACTTGTGACTTGTGTTAAACTATATTTGCATGGTAATTGGAATTCAGTTATAAATGCACAGACAGCATTTTAATATTGTTTTTATTTAATAAACTACCATAACTATGCTGGTTACAGAATAAGAAAGTTTATCAAAATATGTGTTAAAGGAATTGCATGTAGTTACTGAATTGAACTGATTGTTTCTGATCACCGTCCTTCAAGATTTTAGAACTATTAAATTTCATCCTCTCACAGCTAGTTTTTATTCATAGATTAGAAGAGGAAAAAAGCTTTCCTACTTTTTTCAACTCCCAACTGGTTTCTCACCTTTGAACAAATTGGTAGATTGAACTGAAATGAAGAAAATATTCTCTCTGCACCTGCAGAAGAAGCTACTTCTGGTTTAGCACTACAACAAATTCTGATTCCAGGTGCTTAGCCAGTGATGTCCAAGTTCTACCAGTTCAGTGGTTTGACATTCTTTGAAACTTCAGTAGCAAACATGTACTGCTGGTGTATTTTTAAATGTTATTATTTTAACAGATTTAAGTTTAGGCCTGAGTATAGGTTGTCATAACTTTAAACATTTTAAATATTTTTACTTTTAAAAAATGTACTTAAATAACAAAAATTGATGGTTTTTATCTATATGCTTATCCTTGATTGTTTTGTTTCCTTGTGGTCCTTACTTGTCTATTTGTCTCTTGTGTTAGATTGTAAGCTATTTGGGGCAGAGACTGTTGTCTTGTTCTTTGTACAGCACTTAGCACAATGGCATCCTGATCCATGGGTAGGCATCTAGGTTTTATGGTAATACAAATAATAAACTTTTCCAAGTCTTTTCTTTTAATAATTATTCATAATTTCAGAACCTTTCTCTCCTACTCAACACACTCTGTTTTTAAGGCTTTTTTAATTATGCAGAAGTGTGAAAAGGACCAGTTCAGTTACTGTTGTAAATGTTTGTGAAACATCTTGTTTTCCCTTCAAACTGCTCAAATTAGTGGCTCTGGTTCTGGAGAAGCTTACGTCATTGTTCTCTTGAATGATGAAATCATTCCCTAAAACCTAATCTAAGTCAGTCTGTATTTCTGGGCTATCTATTTTTAATTTGCCTCCCTTTTCAAAGGTAATCTCTTAAAGGTACAACCTAATTTATTGAAATTCACATCTCCATTTGAACTACCATTAATAACAACAAAATACTTGGTATTTATTTTCAAACAGCTGAGACCAGAGCCCCTTTTGTGCTACATGCTATACAAACACATGGAGAGAAACTATTCCTGTTTCAAGAGTTCAGTCTATGTCAGCAAGACAAAGCAGTTGTATTGCATGGGTTCTAGTTTAATCCAAATTGGCATCAGTTTGGCAAGTTTTTGGCTGCTCAGTCCTTCCATGCAGTTAAACAAGCTGTAAACCAGGGGTCAGCAACCTTTCAGAAGTAGGATGCCGAGGCTTCATTTATTCATTCTGATTTAAGGTTTCACATGCCAGTAATACATTTCAACGTTTTTAGAAGGTCTCTTTCTAGAAGTGTACAATATATAACTAAACTATTGTTGTATGTAAAAGTATATAAGGTTTTTAAAATGTTTAAGAAGCTTCATTTAAAATGAAATTAAAATGCAGAGCCCCTCGGACTGGTGGCCAGGACCCGGGCAGTGTGAGTGCTACTGAAAATCAGCTCACGTGCTGCCTTTGGCATGTGTGCCGTAGGTTGCATACCCCTGCTATAAACTAAAAAATACAAACCTAAAAAGAACAACCCATACAGGGTAACTATGCTCCTATGGCTTCTACTCCACACAGCTCTTCTCACCCAGTCCTGTGAGAGCCACACCATTTCTTTTAGGTATTGTTTGGAAACAGGCTTAGATGCTCTTAGGGATTGGCCATGCATCATGAAAGTCAATGGGAGCACTACCATTGACTTCAAAGGGCAAAGGATCAGACCGTAAATAAGCTAGCTATCAGTTGGTAACGTCTCTTTGAGCCGCTGCTGCTGACTGTTAACTGAGATCCCATTTTTGGATCTGGGCCTAACTCCATAGATCTCCAGAATTCTGGATGCTTTGGTGGGGCATCTTCCTAGGGATGGCAGTGGGGTGGGTGTAGTAGGACTCCTAGAACCTCCCCAGGAGATACTAAAAGTACTGAGTATATATGCCCATTGTTCTGCTCTAATCCTGATATGTCTTAAAATTAGAACTGGTAAAAGATGCAAGCTCACTTTGAAAGCTGAGATACACAAAGGTAGATTGTGGCGTGTAAAAGTGGTTAGAGTGCAGGAAGAGCAACAGATTGGGTTATCACTAATGGCTTCTCACTGGAGTTGAAGGATATCATTACAAAGGGGAACTCCAGTAAAACTTCCAAAAATCAATTTTATTTCAGAAGTACCTATGAGGTTAGATTATTTTAAGGTGGTTTTGGGTAGCCAGGATGATAATGAAATAAAATAAATAATTTTAATTTTTTAATGATTTTTGTTTTTCAGCTGGAAAATTACTCATTGCACCTTTAATACTGGTATTGGGACTGGCACTGGGAGCTATAGCTGTTGTAATAGGTAAGAACTCATGCAGTATAATGACTATTCTGCTAAAAAATTGAATTTCTAAGTCTAAGTAGTCAGTATATCTTGAATCTGATAGTATAATTCAGTTGAAGCTTAGTGATCATACCGAAAGGTTAACACAAAACTAGGAATCGGAAGCTGCATATCTGGGTTCTAATCCTGATTTTTGCCATTGACATGACACGTGACCTTGAGCAATTCATTCAGTCTCACAGTAATGCCATTTTTAGAAATGGATAAATGGAGGGACAAATATCTACCTACCTACCTCACGGGGGTGTTTTTTGTGACTGATATTTGTAAAGCACTTTGCATTTTAATAATGCTTTTTATGAGAATATCAATGCATTATAATTATTTTTTCCTGTACAGGATTGATGCCAACCAGCTATTTTAAAAAGAACAAATTATTTTCAGTGAGTCAATACTTCGGACTTGTCTGCACTAGAACGTTTTGCCACCTGAACTATGAGTATAGTTACAGTAACAAAGCCTCTGTTAGTGTGGATGTAGTTATGCCAGTATGAAAGTGCGTATACCAATATATCTTAATCCTGGGTCAGAAAACAAAATAAGCTATATACTGATATAAGGCACTTTTATTCTGGTATAACTGTGGCCATGCCTACACTAGAAGTGCTTTGGTGCGTTGTGTTTTTGTTTTGACTTTTTTTGTGACATTTCTATGCTTGCAGATACCCTAGTGTCAGTGCATTAATACTGACATAAAAATGCTTTTGCCTGTAAAGCTTATTTTGCTCACCAAGCTACACTGGTGAAAGCACTTTTTCTGCACTAATCGGGGTTTGTATAGCAATATACTGGTATAGGTATAATGGCAAAACTTCTAAGTGTAAAACTAGGCCTTAGCTATGATCAGATCACTGAGATGATCCTGCAGAGTAATGTGTATGCGGTTTAGAAGAGATATGTTGATTCTATATAGTTAATCTCTGAAATTGAAGTAATTATAGCAACGTCTGGTACCAACGCTGCTGTAAAAGTAATCTTAATAGGGTAGTTGTAAACCACTCTACACCACTAAATCTGTATTTGACAGCTCATTGTTATTATTATTATTAAATACTGAGCTCGGAGTAATGAGTTCAGTAGGTTTTCTTGATGGCATGATAGAGCAACAGTCTCTGACAAGGCTGGCTCCATGCACCAGCCAATTAAGCTCATGCTTGGGGCGGCATTCTGCCCAATCCTAAGGCGGCATAGCCTTTTCTTTTCTTTCCTTTTCCTTTTTGTTCGCCACTCTGGCCGCCTTGTAGGGGGCAGTGGTGCGGAGGAGGGGAGCGCCCTCTTGGGAGCCGGCTGCGTGCTCTGTCTGCCCCAGCCGGTGCCAGGTGTGCAGCAAGCCTGGCAGCCCGCGTCCTTCCCTCCCCATTGACCAGAGCGGCGCAGAGCCCTGCCGGCAGGTGGCGTGGTGGGAGGGGCCAACTGGTGAGCACCCTGGCTGAAGAAAGCCCTGGCTGCTCGCCTTCTCTCTCTCTCTCTCTCTCCCCCGTGCTAGCCGGGGCATGCACTCCACTGCCTGCGGCACGTCTGCAGCACAGGGAGTCCCGCTAGCCGAAAGTTTGCACCCTGGCTCCGGCTGCCCTGCAGGTTGGTTGGTTGGTTGTTTTTTTGCTTCGCCACTCCAGCCGCCCCGCACGTTTGTGATTTTTGTTGTTTGTTTATTGGTTTTTGTTGCTTAGGGCGGCAAAAAAGCCAGAGCCGGCCCTGGTCTCTGAAAAGCACGTCTTTTCTAAGAAACCCGTATGGACTCCTCTTTCAATTTGGATTGAAAAGTACCTCTTCTAACAAACTGTTCTTTTTCACTTTAATAAATCTGATTGTGTTTTTTAACAGTTTGCTTTTTACAGAAAGGCTTTAAGATAAACTCAAATCTTGCTTAGGCTAGGATCAGAAGTGTAATATTGGCACACGTTTGCTGATGTGAAGATAAGACATGCTGCCTTCAACACATACTAAACTGATTGAATTAAAGGCTAGTGAGGAACCTGGTCTTCAACTTGACCAATTTAGCATGTCTTAAGGCAAAATATCAATGTGTTAGAACATATTGGATAACACAGGCAAACACTACACTTTTAAATCCTAGTCTAGACAAGGCATGAATATTTGTATTTCCGTAGCACCTTCTCTCTGACCAACTCAAAGTGCTTTATAAATATTAATGAACTACATCCCTTTGAAGAGAAGAAAGGGCTATTGCCCTCATTCAGCTGAAAGGTGTTGCTGTTTCTCCTCCACTTCTCAAATTAATGGTGTCACTGGAAAGCCAGTGAACTGCAGATGTTTCGTACACTCATGGTGTCTTGATGCAGACAGCTGGTGATCCAGAGACCATACTTTTTCACTAGGGGAAATGAAAACATTATATTTTAAACTTAATTAATCAGGAAGCAAATCAATACGTTTTCCGTTAAAATACCCCTTCTCCTAATGTTCAGGAAAGTGAAGTTACTAATAGAGGAAGACATGTAATACTTGAAATCTACATTCCATCAAAAAAAGGCAGGGATCAGGGGAAAAAACAGCTGTAAGCAGAGGAAAAAACTAATTGATTTTTTTACTAAGCCAATACAAACAGTCTAATATCTGTGCAAAGCAGCTTGTATTTAGCTGTGACGCTTGGAGTACCTTTCCTAGACCTGAAGAAGAGCTCTGTGGAGCTTGAAAACTTCTCTCTCACAAACAGAAGTTGGCCCAATAAGATATTACCTCACACAACTTGTCTCTCTAATATCCTGGGACTAACATGGCTCTAGGAACACTGCATACAACCACTTAGTATAATATAAATCACAATATCCTTGTGGCCCAAGACATTACTTTCATGTTGCATGGTAGTTCAGGTTATATCACCCATGTAAGGTTTTCTATAGTTAGAAATTGGGATTCTGGAAAGTGATCAAATAGAAAAGAAAACTGAACTGAAAGTAAGTAACAATGAGTGTAACTTAGTGTCGGGGTTTTTAGATTTACATTTGTATGAAAACTGATTTATTAACTTAGTTGTGAATTTAAAAGTGTGTAAGTTTTTAAAATATTCTCTTTAAATCTATGATGGAATTCTCATGTCTTGTATAATCAACACTATGGAATAGACATTTATTTTTGTTCCTGAGAGATTGGGGCATTAGCAGGACTTGTATCATGTAAATTACAAAATAAACACTGTGTTTTATCATCGAGCCAGTAGTTATGAAAATAAATTAAAAGTAAACCATAAATTGAATGGCATCCTTCTTTTATACCCACAGGATCTTTATGCCAGATAAAATCAGAAGGTTAAGGTTTCTTTTCATAAAACTGAAAGTATTTTAGAAACCTTCCTGATAATTTATAATTTCACAGCAAAAAACTTCAATGTGGAGTTAAGATTGCCAGGGCTCAACAGTTCTGTACTATTTGTGTCCTTTGAGGTATTGTGAGAGTTTAAACTGCAATTTCCAAAGTATAATATAAGTTTTAAACCCAAAATTAATGAAAGATAGAGAAATGTTAGTGTAATTACCAAAAAGAGACTATTTCAGTTCAGTATTTTCTGTGCTAGTCTAAATGTCTTAACCATTTAGGTTTCACAGGAATTTGTGGAGCAATATTTGGATACTGGGTGGTGGTGGTGGGTCGGTGTGGGTGTGTGTGTGTGAAGTAGATGCACACATATTGAGAAATTACAATTTACTATTTATAACTATATACTATTTTCTTTTAATTTTGTGTGTTCTTTTTTTGGCAGGTTTATTTGTGTTTCCTATATATTGCCTTTGTAAAAAGCAGAGGAAAAGGTCACGGACAGGTATGCCCTGGTAAGAATGGACCTTACTCACCTGAACTGAGCTGGTCATGTAAGGGCTTCACAAAAAATGTGCAACAGAGCAATATAATACTGGTTAGCAGCTTTGAAGCCACAGTCCTGGAAAAATAATGGGAACTTTCTGCCATATTCCCTCCACACAGTACACTACTGCTGACCAGAATGCCTCCTACTCTGGTGCACTCCAAACAAGATGGCCCCCCTAACTGCTGCTTTTTCAATGTGTTTTTTATTTTAATTTTAAAGTTTTAGGTCTAAGTTTCTTTCATAGACAATCAAAGTCTGCATTGTAGCCACAACTCTACTGATTGTCCTGTGAAGAAAGCATTTAATTGGTAACATGTTTTTCATTTAGCTTCTGTATCGGCCTTTCAGAGGAAATGCCTAAAGGTGTTTGAACTTTTACTGTACACTGAATAGCCTCGTCTGGTTTTAGAGTCTAATTCTGTAAATACTTTTCATCACACAGTGTTCTGTCTAACATACTAATATCTAAAATCAGATGCTGGAAGATGATAGCTGGTTGTATTGTCTGCTGATTTTACCAGCGGATTAGGGAGTTTAATCACCTATGTGGCAGGGGTTGCCACTGCCAAATATCAGTGCCTCAAAGGGAAGTAAGGAGTAAAATTATTGGAACCAAGTCGATATTTGTTGTAGTATTTAAATTATGTTCGGAATATATGCAATGATTTTGGGGAGACTAATTCTGTAGGACAGTACAGAATTTCAGCCCCTCCCAGCAAAAAAACAAATGTTTCATTAGCTAAAACAAACAATTATTACTGGCCCTTTCTGTCTTCAGGCATTCACTGAAAGTGAGATGGGGAAATTGGTAGGAGAGTCTGTTTTCATGGTGGAGCTAGAACTAACTTGTATCTTCAGTTGTATTTTGGCACATACACTACAAACTAGCTACACTGTGAAGATTCAGTCTATGAAATATTATTTACCCAAACAGCACGTGTTTATGTTGTTAGACTGCTCAATTCCCAAAAGACCCAATGTCTCATGGGTGAGGGCGGGCACAGAGTGGAGGCAAGGAGTTAGAAACGATCCTACTAGTATTCCACACGTTGTTTTCTCTTCCTTGGTTTTGGTGATGTACCGTGACAACAGTACCTTTGTTTTAAGACAGAGGTGGGCAAACTGTATGGCCCGTGGGCCCCTCCTGCCTGGCCCCTGAGCTCCTGCCCCAGGAGGCTAGCCCCCCAGTCCCTCCCCTGTGGTTCCCCCTCCCCCACAGCCTCAGCTCACTCTGGCGCAATGCTCTGGGTGGCGGGGCCGCGAGCTCCTGGGGCAGCGCAGCTGCAGAGTCCGGCCTGACCCAGTGCTCTGTGCTGCGCGGTGGTGAGGCTGGCTCCAGCCAGGTGGCACGGTTGCCTGTCCTGGGGCTCTGGACAGCACTGCTGTAGTGCCACCAACCACTGGTGCTCCAGACAGTGCGGTAAGGGGGCAGGGAGCAGGGCGGGTTGGATAGAGGGCAGGGGGGTTCGGGGTCAGGGGGCATGGGTGTGGAGAGGAGTTGGGGTGGCCAGAGGGTGGGGAATGGAGGTTGAATGGGGGCAGTGTATGTGGGTGGGGGCATGTCAGGAAATGAGGGGGGTGGGGGTTGGATGGGTGGCGGAGTTCCAGGGCTGTCAGGGATAGGGAACGGGGGGGGGTTGGGGCAGGATTCCGGGAGGCTATCAGGGGGCAAGAAGCAGGAGGGATTGAATAGGGGCGGGACCGGTATTTGTATATGCTCTGGTTTTATTTAGTCTCCTTGAAAGCCTGTAGGTATTGTAAATTGCATCCAAATACAGCGAACAATTTTGAGAGTATATATTTTGCACTGATATTCTTTCAAAAAAAAAAAAACAAAAAAACCAACACCCTGAAACCTGAATATAACAGTAGCCATTTAGTGATCCATGTTTACCCCTGCAGTAGAGTGTACTTCAACTTCAAAGCCTCAGTGGAAGAAATTGTAGTGGACTTTGTTTACCTGGCAACACAAATGTCAGCTTACCATAGCTGGCTAGTGTTTGCTTATTTACAGGCATTAGCCAGCTTGCTTTTTTTCTTACCAAAACACTGTGTACAAGTATATAATAGTAGCCAAGATCGTTCCAACAGCACCTCTCAATTCATCTTCCATTTCAGTTTAAAGGTATGCTGACCTTGCAATTGTGGAAATAGGACCTTTTCTAAGAGTTTCATATTAAAAGCTGAGGCAGTTACCTAATATCAAAGTATAATATTTCCAATTAAATACATAGATTATGTAGCTTTAAAACCGTATCTGCTATGATACATCTGTCCCTTATTTTGCTTGTACCTGAAAGTTGTTAGCTGCCTTAAAACTAGTCTGTTTTAAGAGAGTCTGTTTTCTGAGGTCATACATATCAGTTGTTTTTGGATTACTCAGGGATTTTTATTCCTTTCTTTTAAAAGTCAATTAACTTTCTGGGGATATTTTTTGTATGATTTAGAAAAGTTTCAGACTTTAGGGATGTATAGAGAGTTTTGGAGTTTGCAGTGCAGTCTGTAAAACAGTGTCAAATCAACTATTTCATTTAAGAATATCTTAGTACTTGAGATTTTCTGTAGTTGGTTACACAGTGGAGTGACTCAATTATTCTTCCTGGTTATTTATAAATGTTTGAAATATTCTTACAATGTGTAACCTATTTTTGTAGTTTTTCACTATGGGAGGTTTGAGGTAATAACCTCAGATCTTCTTATGGGAATGCAAGTAAGATCTTAAGATAAGTGAATGGAATGAATAGCATGCATTTCCACATTAGTGCCATCAGTGTGGGTAGGGTATTAGATCCAGTCACTTCTTATTATAATCAAAAAAAAATTGTGAACACAAAAAGCATGCCATTAAGGTTTTAAAAAAAATACAAAATAACGTCTCTCAATTCCTACAATACTGTGTCATCTGGGGTGTTAATTTAATCAAGGTAGACAAAATCAAATGGAAATGATTTTCCATTTTGTTTGTTACATATAACAAAATTAGCCAAGTTTGACCTAATTAATTTATAAAGATGAGAGAGTATGCTTATCTTTTGTATGCTCTCTCTCCAAAACAATGATAGGAACAATTGATTGTGCTTTCTTGTATGAAAGGAGAGAGATTCAGTCCTGGATTGCTTGCCTACTTTGTAGTTCTTTTCTTCACTTTTCTTAAATAAAAAATACCTTAAAAATTTGAATACTATATTAAAAAAGACTATTTTATATTCCAGTTGTTTAAATATGTAAACACGTAAATTGACAACTATTCAAATGTGAATACTTAAGTTAAACTATTTTTTGTGGATAAAATTTTGACTTCTAAACAGTCTTAATTTCCTGGGAAATAAATTTAATATTTGATTTGAAAGTAAAAGTCGATATTTTCTAAATTATTTCTGATACACACAAATGATACTAAAATTTCTAGAATAGAATTTATTTAGCTACTATGATTTGGAAATTGATCAAAGGTTTTTCATTTATCCGTCTACAAAATATTTTTATTTGTAAATTATTTTGACTAAAGCCTATATTACACCACTCTTTACTAGACAACAGTTCTGCTCCGCCTTTATTAGTAAACCACTTTCATTAAAAGACTAAGTTGTTTGCCATTTGAATGATTCTTAAGACAGGTTTCATGTTACTGTATGCTGGACCCACGGATCCAGTAGGCACTGGGAAGTAACTACAGTAGACAGTAAAAGGTGGTTTTTCATTTGAGAAGCTTTTTCACACCAAAAGACACATTCAGATTGAGATTCCATAGGGTAATTGGGGAGGGGCAGGCCAGTTCAGGACATGATTGCTGCCCACTGTAAAGATTCCTGTACAAAGATAATACAGCCTTAGTCTGAATTATTTTTCTACAGCCACCTCTCTGCAATTGGAAGCCTCCCTTAAAAGTAGGTCCCAGCATCTGCTGCCAGCTATATAAGCCCTATTATAGTGGCTCCAACTGTGTAACCTGGTAAAACTAAGTTGGGCAGAGGTCCAGCACTTCAATGTAGAGGGCTCTGGCTTCCTGTTGATCTTCTTGAATCTGTGATTTTTGGATGCCAGTTTTGTTGCTCTTCCATGAAGAGGAACAACTTACCACCCACAAGACATCTTAAAGACTTCCTCATTCTTTGTCCCCTCTCAGATTGTTCTATCAGAGGAGGAAATCTGGCCCTGTGTACTTAAATTGTAACTTTAAGGTACTAATCTTCAAGGTGGTAGCCCTCCTGCGTGAAATAACATTTGAGGGCAAAAACTCAGGAGTTAACAACTCTGTAATAACTGTATACTGGGCTATCAAAGCCCCCTGAAATTATTAATATTGTACTGAAAAGTATCCTCTTAATCTTGCACTCTGACTGGCTACTCTGAATATATCTACTCTGAATGGCTAGTGCCCTAGGAACTTCCCATCCATATGTTCACAACAAACACTGCTACCTGCCAATCTATCTAACTCTAGTTTTCCCAATAATTTCTCTCTCCCATGCTGATCTTTGCCCCTTGGGGGAAGGCTTAGTCCCCTCCCTTCTTTCACTGAGTGTAATTAAATTGTGTTTAATACAACTAGGTGAGGTTACAGGGTGGGAAGGAGACCAGAAGCTGAGACAACCATATTTATGGCAGGCATGTTATGGAGTTCTAGGTGTGGTAGCCTTTCACGGTGGAGGTATTTGTGTAACTGCAGTGATTATGCAGGAAATTGCATATTGTACGTTTGGAAAAT
The DNA here is from genome assembly GCF_003597395.2 of Chelonoidis abingdonii. Classification (NCBI taxonomy): domain Eukaryota; kingdom Metazoa; phylum Chordata; order Testudines; family Testudinidae; genus Chelonoidis; species Chelonoidis abingdonii. Next base: position 99,461,372 of record NC_133771.1, read on the forward strand.
AACTAGTTATTGTGCAAATCCTATTACCTTACCCAATAAGAGTGCAATGAATTACGCAACTGAAAGGTGGGACTACAGTTATGAGTCAATCAATGTACAGCAATCCTGTCCTCCAGTTGCCTATAACATTTCCTTTTCAGTATCATAAATTATATTTACAATGTGTTTCCAATTTTTATCACTTATTTATAGCACAGTATAGTCATATCTTTAAAATAATTAAAAATGCACTTTCAAATCACCTCTGTGATCTCCCTTTAGGACAGCAGGGGCTGAGGATCTATCCATAGTTCATTTTTTGAGATATGTATAAATAGTTGTTTATTGCACAGCTCATAGTGTTTTTTTGATTGCATCTGTTCACCTTGCTTTTGGAAGGTTGGACAACATGACATTTTAATTTTTCTATAATGTGAGGTGAATATTGCCATAATACTTGAAAGTATTTGCATTGCCACTATGAATTTTGTTTAGTCAGTGAGCTGTCTGTTTTTCCAAAGAGTCACAGCAGTCAATGTGACATTTAAAAAAAAAAAGGGGGGGGGGCGGCAGGACAGTATATGTGTCTATTGTAGAGGACTAATAATTCTCTGCTTACATCTGTAGTGATGAAATGATTCTTATAGTTTAATAGTTTCTTTTGCCAAGTGTATCTGGGGAAATTGGTTCAAATTCAGTGGCCAAATGGATTACTTTTGCAGACTTTGAACTTTTAAATCTTGTGGCATTTCTTTCTGAAGTGGACCTTATACCATTTATAATTCTTGGCCATGGTTATGGCTGTGTAGTTCTAAGTTGTGGATGTGAACTATGGGCCATCATAACTTAAATCTATATGAGATTAGATCACTTTGAATTTGGCTGATGGGAAGCATCCTAAAGGAGCACTTTGTTGGAAGAGAATTTCATGATTTCTTCATCAGTAGCCTTTTAATTGCAGTGGGCCAAATTTGCTGCTGGTGTTTGCTGCAGGCACAACTCCATTGGAGTCACTGAAGTTGCATCCATTTTTATGCCAATGGTAAATCTGGCCTACAATGTTTTGACCAAGTTACATGAAGTTATGTTTAAGGATTTTACATCTTCTGTAAGAGCAGAATTTTTCAGAAAGGTGCTCTCCTCTACATCCTTGTAAGGCATCCCGTCTCTTTTCTATCAAAACCTCTGAGCAGTTTCTTCATAGCACCAGTTTTTGTTTGGTTGTTTTTTTGCGAGGAAATGAGACTAAACTTTTTTCTGGTAGAAGAACAGTTGATCTGGTCTCAAATTGCTTTCTCTGGAAGGTCCCATGCTAAGGGAATGTTGACTTGTAATAGTACATAGCCATTTTTCCTCTTTGGGATACTAGTAAACCACTTAGTTTATAGTGTTAATTTAGGCATTTTTTTTAAAGCCTGCCTTATTCAGCACACCCACATCAGTAAGTTTTAGGAACTGCAATCAGCAAACATCCAGAGTTTTTAAAGAGGGACTTTCACACTGGGACAAACTTGAAAAAAAGTACTCATATACAATTAGCAGTTTGAGTTGCTAATATTTTTTGGCATTTTACCTATTGTTAGTAGAGATATTTACATCAGGGAAACTCTTTCAGAATCCAGTTTCATCATTTTGTTATTTTGCAGTGAAGTAGTCTTGTGATTCAGAAGTCAGCCTGACATGGAAAACAGTGATGTCATGATTCAGCATTTTGACTACACTTACATAGGAGTAATTGGCTTGTTAAGAGGCAAGAAAAATCAAAATACATAAAAAGAATGAATGAGTTTAAAGTGTGACTGTATTTATAAGTTTTCATACCACTGAGTTGAACTTAGCAAAATTGTTCCCATAACACATTGTGATTCCTTAAAAACAGCACTTACAACAAAATTACTTTCTGTTTGCAGGACTGTAATTTTCCTGCCCTAGCTTCTTCCATGTCATTCCAAGTGATAGTAAAGGATTTAGAGCTGTCTGTATCAGGGGTCAGCAACCTTTCAGAAGTGCTGTGCCGAGTCTTCATTTATTCACTCTAATTTAAGGTCCCGCGTGCCAGTAATACATTTTAATGTTTTTAGAAAGTTTCTTTCTATAAATCTATAATATATAACTAAACTATTGTTTTATGTAAAGTAAATAAGGGTTTAAAAATGTTTAAGAAGCTTCATTTAAAATTAAATTAAAATACAGAGCCCTCTGGACTGGTGGCCAGGACCTAGGCAGTGTGAGTGCCACTGAAAATCAGCTCGCATGCTGCCTTTGGCACGCGTACCATAGGTTGCCTACCCCGATCTATATTCTGTTCCTATAAAAAGTGGAAACATGAGCAATGAAAGGCATTTAATCATTAATGCTCTTTTTAATATGGCAGTAAAATACTTGCCAATACCTACGGTAGATTAGGAACTTGATCACACAATGCATGATGTATTTGAGATATGAAAGTGTGTAAGTAAGGTACAGTTACTTATTTCCTAGGAAAGTAAAACTGAATGTCTAAATACGGCTCATCTTTCTCCTTAAAAAATATTGAAAGTCTTATTATATAAAATTTAAAGGCCCTGTTCTCAATAGTAATTAGGAAAAAAAAAGTACTGCATACAGTGCAGCAGAAAACCTTTCATTTTCTGTTTGATCCACACAATAATTTCAGATTTACTGTTCAGTTTTTCAAATGAGCCAAAGTCAAAATGGCAGAGGTTTATTTGTAAATTATTAGAGAGAGACCCACTTTTACAATATAAAAAAAAATTAACAAAAAGTACATGCAAGATCCTTTTAAACATCAGTGCATGCCAGCCCTGTGCATTTCCAACTATAATGTTACAGAAGACCTGGTATGAGCAATTAGGAAATTTGTGGAAAACAGTGAGACAAAAATACTTTTAGCAGTTTTTTTTAATTATTTATTGTCGCTAATTCAGCATAAAGTTACTAATGTGATCCCATGATTGCCTCATTTTACAAAGGAAAAAAGGTGAAATGAAAAACATACAGTCAAAACAAGCTGTTAAATGCTAACACTGATGCTGATGCAGTCAAGAAATGTGCTCATATCTGATTCAAGCTCCAGGGGAAGCCAAGCAGGTTCAATCTTGAGCCATGTCTTCCCCCCCACCCCCAGTTGTTGTTTTTTTAACATGGGAATTGTAGTTAAGAATTTTTCATGTCAATCTACATTCTCCTGCTTCATATCCAGAAATTGCAAGTACAAGGAGGTAAATTTACATTTGTTTGTGCCATCTCATAATAGAATGTTTACCTTATTGCCAGTTGTTATATATTTTATTTAATCGTATTCCCAACTCACAAACTGATTGTTAAAGTGGCTAAAGAAGGAAATAATTGCATTTAAAACTGACCACTTGAGACAATATTGGTACAGTATTACTATTAGCTAATGCAGTTTAGCATGTATAAATAGTATTACATTTGAATTATAGTATAAGAATTTTATCATTATATAATTATTGTTCAGTTTAATGGCAATGGCTCCTAAAAAGAGAATGATCTTAGGCTAGTATAAATTAATGTAACTCAATAGACTTCAGTGAAGCTAGGCAAATCTATAAAAGCTGAGGATCTGACCTATTATATTCTCTGGGAAAATTTAAAAACAAACTCCCAATATCTTCTTTGGCATTTTAAATTAAATTTCTAAAAAAATTCCAAAAGTTGACAGCCCAAAATCTTTTTTTGTCCAATCTTGAACTGTTCAGGGCCAAACTTCTTATCTTTAGTAGCAATTAAATAATTGAAATACAAAAAATAACCTATTTTATCTGATACAGATAAGTACAGTATATGGTGAGAAAATAAAAACATTACTCCTGCTTCTAACATGGTTCAGAACACAGATGCTGATCCTACTTCCAGCAAAATCGGTGACAAATCTTTCTCCCCTCATATGAAGTAGATAGGAATGCTGGGGCCAGAGGGAATTTGGATTCATCAAGTAAGTAGTTTCTAGAAATTTTAAAATGAAAAGATGCACGCATGACTAAGACTCTAATATGTCTCTTAGCTAGTCAACAGAGAGAGAAACGTAAAGGCCACTACAAATTGGAAAAGTGAATATAATATTAACACTTACTTTTCAGTTTTGATTTAATGTATTGTGTATCGACAGCATGTTTTTATTAACCTATGTTAGTGCCTTATTGCTTGAATCAGTTGAGTTTTCCTTTATAAAAAAGCCATATAGGAAATATTGACAAGTTGATTGCTATATATAGCCATCTTTAGGCCAAAAGTCTTTTATTCTGAAACAGGGATATTTCAACATAATACATTTTAGGAACAAGAAAGGTACTCTCATCTGTTTAATTTTGCTTGATCTTAATCCTGTCTTTCTGTTTTTTTAAACTACTATTCACCCCCGTCCCCTTCCAAAAATGCATCTAAATATGTGTTGTCAGTGTTCACTTTGTCTTCTAATAAAAGTACTTGTTGGTTTTGACACAACCTTTCAGGCCAAATTTTAGATGAGAGAGAGAGAGTGGTGGAGCCAAGTTTTACAACCTTGGAGGGCACTGGGTTATTTGTGGAGACTCCCTGTTCAATGGGTGTACTCCTTCTCTGTAGCTGCATCCTCTTTGCCCTGCCAAGGGAGTACCTACTTCCTGCAGCTGCATCCTCCATCCCAGCACCAGAACCCTAATCCTGGCGCAATGCAGGAAGGAGGTCTTGAGTATGGGGGCGGGGGAGGGCTGGAAAGCAAGCCTGCCGCGCACTCACATAGCAGTGGTGGCTCCTGACCCACAGGGCAGAGCCTAGCTCTCTACTCTGGGTATTACAACCTAGCACATGTCATCAGAGCACCATTTAGGTTTGGCCTGGTCACCTTTTCATCATGACAGACGGGCAGCTAGGCCAAATTTTGAATGAGTGTCATTGTGATGTGGCTCACGGGGTTGCTATACCACTTGAACCTGTGTGCCACGTTGCAATTCCTGAAATGGCCAATTAGGCCCAGCCACATGAGACAGGATCAGATGCTGCTGGGTGAGTTTGGGGTGGGCTTGCAGTGTCTGTGGCATCCAAGGATGCTTGAAGAGACATCCTGGCTAATATCTGACCCTCTATGATGATGGGCTGAAACTTTTCCCTCTGAAAATGTTGTTGTCATACACCTCCTTTTGTCAGTTACATAATATGCTTGAAAAGACACCACACATACTCCTAAAGACCCATGGGGGAGGGAGAGGCAGTTGCCCCCTACCCTTCTATTAGTTCTGCTACTTAGTTTTGTGTGAAGAGACTTGAATTAATTTGAAACAGATACAGGCCATACTGAGTAAGCAGCATTAGTTGTCCCTCTGTCTCAAAAAGGAGGATGTGATTCCTCCCTTCTGTGAGAATACTGGGTGAAGTCGTGGCTCCTACTGACTTCATTGAAGGCCAGGATTTACTCACTATATTCTAGATCGCGTGAAGTACTTACATATGTACCATAAAAAGTTACTGATCCCTTTTTTTGCTCTTTCCTCAAATCTGGTGTCAGAATAAGGATTATATTCTCTTTCTGAATTTTTGTAGATTCTTCTGAACTGTTGAAAATCTAAATAAAAATTAGACTAATAAAATGTCAATTGACAAAAGAAAATTACTGTAGGCAAACTGATTTTTAGATGAAAACTGATGCTTGTTTTGGAAAATTATTTCTTCATGAAACTATGGTCATAAATAGGCTTCATTTATAAACTGTTTTCTACACTCTGTTTAGTTTGACCAAAGATAAGGTTGTGGGGATTTTGTTTTGTAGAGCCTTTCCTGTTACTGAAATTTCTGAATTCTAGAATTCTGGAATATGTTTCATCCAGTGCAGTTAGTTTAAATTACAGTAAGGAAAATATTTGAAGAAATTATTATTCCCACCTGCAGTTTGACTTTTTTATAAAGAAACATACAAGTACTTCACTGTGATTCAGTCAGACACACTACAATTCTGAAGTTACTAAGAACAGGGAATTTGACTGAGAGTCTCATTTCAGTGAGACTTACTGAATTGCCATAACCCTTGTTGATACCCTCTCATACCAATAGCTTTATTATTGTATTATCTTAAATTTATCAGAATTAAGTACTCTACAGCCTACTGAATGAGATCATGTATCATAAGACTTCAGCTATCATAAGAGAAACATGCAGTATTTGTGTAACAAATTGTTCCCTCAGAAACACATTCCTCTCTGTTTCCATGCAAAATACTGAAAGATAATGAGAAATTCTTAGCTTGTGTTTCTATTTGAAAATTACATTATACAGCAAAATTATTTAAGATAACATTTTAGCAAGAGTGATTGTGTCTATACTAAATTTGTGAATGTTAATCTAAACATCTTTATGCTACAGTAATTTGACAAAAAAAAAATCTCAATAGATGATTTTAAACAGTATTTTTTTTACTAATCTACCTTCCAGACTGATACTTTAGAATTATATCAATGGCTATTACTGAATATGCTCCCTCCACAATTGCTTCAGTTTGTGTCAATGTTTTGTAACGAGTATTTTTTGCTCTCCTTTTGAGTGCCTTTTGTTTTAGGTGGCCTATAGACAATGTTTGTCCTCTATCATCCTCTGTACAATCTGCCATAGTAGTGTCTGACTAAACTTGTTCTAATGAATGTATAACTAATAATTAAAATGAATCCTGTTCTTCAAAAACATTTAAATACAGGTTGTATATGCACATGTACAAAAACATGGAACAAGGAAAAGCGTCATCCTGCTGGACAGGACCTTTTGAAATTAAGTGAAATTTTTAAGTTTATTTTCAAAATGGTACCTCACTAATATTCATGTATAGGTATGTCATTGTACTGTTCCATTTTGCTAAATCCAATCACACTTACTGTAGGCATTTTCAGTAAAGACTGTCCAATGAATCTGGTGTATATCCTGTGGGTGAAGTTCATAAATCAGAAGCTTAGGGTGCTTCAGTGCTTTTGAATGCATCCCTTTGACTTTCATCAATATTCTAATATCCCTTATTTATGAGGAATTAAAAGGAAACTTCCTCATGATGAAATTGGAGGATGTTATAAAAAGAATCTGAATGCACTTCACCTGTTCTAGACCTAATCTTGGGAAACTGTGTTCTGAGTGTGTTAACATATGGATTGTGTGAAGGTATACACGGTGGAGTTTTTCTTTACTTGCATGCTGAGGGTCGTACAGTGTCATCTAGTAATGTCTACCTAATAAAGTTTTGGAGAAGAAAAAGCTACTGATGTTTCTGAATCCTTTTTTGCAAGCAAAGGACCAAACTTGTGTAGCTGTACAAATTAGGCAAACTGCTCTGACTAACAGTGGTCATGTTAGATTGATCATTATACAACTTAATCTCTTTGAAGGATATTTAAAATATTATAATTCTTTAACAAAAGTATTCTGTGAAAATACGTCACTTCAATCTGTTACTTTTAACATCTTTGCTATACTAAGTTGAATTTTCACTTCCCTATATTTAACTTTAAATAGTTAATCTCTCCCCATGTTAATATCTCAAAACTTCTTTATTTATTTTAAAAAATATTAGCACATTCCATATAAGGCTAAACTATATCCTACTGTGGAATGGTAAAATGATTAGAACTAAAATCTTACATGCATTGAAATGTTAATTTCTTTTGTAGAACAGCTTTCCAAAGATCTGTTCCTTTGCCGTGATGAAATTTTAAAAGCAAATTGCATAGAAGTCTGCTGTACTGCACTTGAAACATTAGCAGTAACTGCAAATGGAAACATATTGGCCCTTTAATTAAAAAAGGTGCCTTCCCTGAGAAAGGAGTACTGACTTTCACAATACTGAATTGATAGTATTGACAGAATAGTGCTTTGTCTGATTTGCAAAAGGTCTACAAGTACTTTAGATAACTTTTTGAAACAGGAAAATAAAAAGTATTCTCCAGAACCATTCTTCTAATCACTGTATGGATGCTCTCAAGTGTTAACAAGGCTTAACCAGTAGTGTGCCCATCATCGAGAGTACCTATTTCTCAGGGATTGAAACTTGTGGTTAAAAAAGGAACTATGCCTTGTCTACATTTTGTAAATGAAATTTATCAATAGGGTTCAGTGATTTTAATTCACATGCTAGGGTGTCTCTAAGCATAATCCTGTTCATTGGATCAGACTTTATCAGAGGGAAGTCAGGAGACTTGCCTTCAAGCCCCAGTTTTGCCATTGAGTGACTTTGGGCACATTTCTTAATCTGTTTGTGCTTCAGTTTCCTCTGTCAGTAAAAATGGAATAATAATGGCTACTCACCTCACTAAAGCATATTGGCTTGTATGGATCAAAAACTCTATCTAAATGCAAAGTGTTGTATATCTCTAATAATTGACTCTAAAGTGTCTAAATGCATGAGTGTAATCATGGTTATGCGTGCAATTGCTCTTCACAGATAAATGCTGAGCTGCCACCTTCCTACAACATTATACAGATAGCTTTGTTTTAGACTTGCCAGAAAGGACCTCACAGAGGGTGAGCTGAAGATCTAAGAACTTGATCCTAGGCTGAGAGAGAAACTGAGATGAAGTCCTAGGCCACTAATTCAATTAATGGACAAAATGTTCTCTCATTGAGCCAGTTTCTTCCTCAGAAACCTAGTGTCAGAAAATAAGAAAAATTGCATGGAGCTTCTAGCTGACAGACCCTATGAAAAGAAGCAAGAGGAAAAACTTGCCAGTCATTCAGCTCTAAGATTTGAGCTGTATGAGATGTATCTGTTTGTAAACCAGTTTGTACCTGAATAGTACTTAATTCCTGTATACCTAATAAACTAATTGCAGTTTAAAGCACCTGCTTTCTTTTGACTTCTTAAATAGTTTTGGACTTAAGTTATTCATCTAATACTACTTCAATTTATTTTACTTTTTAAAGGGTGATTTCTATTTTTTTTATTGCATTTAAGAATGTTGTACAACATCCCAAATATTTTGGTGGGGGCAGGGAAAGGGAAAAGTTAACTAAATAAAATCAACATTTAAACAGTGATTATTAGAGACAAGTGAGCCTGGAGACCAAAATTCTATGATTAACTGAAAGGGCTTCCTTTTCTAATGAATGTGCACTCTGTTTCTTGTACAAATAGTTAGCAGGACATCTAGATGGCTATTTATTTGTAGAGTTCTTGTGATTGTATACTTATAACTCTGTGTTCGGGCCTAAATATTTGGTCCATAATCATTGCTGAAGCCCATTGTTCAGTTAATTATAATTGGTATAATTAATTATAATTGATAGGCTGATTGGTCTATAATTCCTTAACTTTGATACCTAGAAAGATACTGGAACAATTTTTTAATGGGTTACAAGGCAGGGCCAGCATGGATTTGTCAAGACCAAATCATGCTAAACCAACCTAACTTCCTTCTTTGACAGGTTACTGGCCTAATGAATAGGGGGAAAGCAGTTTATTTTTAGTATGGCTTTTTATGCTGTCCTACGTGATATTCTCATAAGCAAACTAGGAAAATGTGGGCTAGCTGAAATTACTAGCTGAGACAACATCACAATGTTTTCAGTAAAAGCAGCAGAGAATCCTGTGGCACCTTATAGACTAACAGATGTTTTGGATCATGAGCTTTCGTGGGTGAATACCCACTTCATCAGATGAACTTTAAACATTTTTGTTGCAGTCTACCAGACTCTCCTCACACCATTGCTGATACCGCAATCATGGACTTATTAATGCTACTATCAGTGTAAGGAAGGTGTAAGATGATGGGGACTTGGGGTGTTTATAAGTTAAATTTTCCTGGGAGCACAAAGTAAAAGATAAGATTTTAATCACAAGTGGCTAATGAGCAGATAGAGGCTAAAATCAAAATGGAATTGCACTAGCTCTGTTCTTCAGAGGGCAGCCCTATGGGTCAACTTGACCATAAGAGCCTTCCTTTTGTCTACCAGCCATCAGCTGTTCTGTCCTGCTTCCTGTAGTGGGCTCTGCTGTAACAATAGCCCTGCTTCCTGCCTCTGTGCTTCCCTGACTTTTGGGTGCATAACTACTGATTTTTTAATTCTTGTTTGCCAATCGTGTAGCTGTGTATTTACATTGAGTAAAAATTACAGTAGAAATTTGCCTTTCAAAAAGATTTCATACAAGATAGCATAGTGTCCCTAGGATCAGATTTCTAAAGATATTTAGGTCACTAGTGAGATTTTTCAGAAGCAGCTGGGTGTTTTCAACCTTTAAAAATCTGGCCTTCACTGAATATTTGGGAAATGAGTTCTACACAGAAGTGGTAAAATGCCCTCTAGTGCTGGGTACAGATGCAAAATCACAGTTGCCAATGATAGATCAAAGGAAACCAAAGAAATTTTGGCACCAACCCAAGAACTCAGGCAGCCCTGAAGTCATATAAGCCTAAAGAACTGACTTGTGTTATATCTAAAAAAAGAAAACAATAATTTAGGAATAAAAATTATAGATTACAAAATCATAAAAAAGGAAATGTTACTAGAAATGCTGCAGCTGTGATTGCTGAAGCTACTAGCAACTTAATATTTTCATTGATTATTAAAATGTAAATTAATGACATCCACCTGCACAAACATAATGAAGGTAAATGATGCAGTGCTAAAACTAATAAAACATTTTAAAAAGTAAATAATTTAAAGGAGTGAAACTATACTTAGTGGAGAAATATAAGTGTGTGCTTCAGGCAACCACCATTACCTAAGGCAAATGTGTATAGCACTCAGAAGTTTTAGGCAGACGTTAACGGGTAAGGGAATCTTAACACTAAAAAATCATATATGACAATTCTAGTGTTTCAGGAGTAAGTATGTAAAATATTTCACTGACTCCAGTCTCCCTTAGCAGCTCAATACTCCTTTCAGAGAGAGAAGTGTAGCCTTCTCTGGGCACTGGGCCGCACCTGGGCCTTTCAGAACACAGCCCTGGGGCGCGGCAGGTGCTGAGCTGTAGCCTCCAGCGGGGGAGCACCGTTGCCACCCGCACCCTGTCTTTGCAACCCCTGCAGCTAGCTCACCGAGTGGGTTAGCGTCCCAACGCGGTACGCCCTCGGCCACTGGCGGCAGCGCAGCTCCTCCTTCTTAACCTGTCGCCCTCGGACCCTTTCCGGCCCCTGCTTCGTGCTTTGCCCCTGCACTGATGCTGCCGCCTTCCCCCGCCACCTGTGCCCAGCGGGCAGCGCCTTCAGCTGTCACCGAGCAAGCCCAGCTCGCGGGACCCCGCCGGGGACCTCACAGCGGCCGGTTCCGCACCTGCCGGATAGAACCAGCCCGGCCCGTCGGCCCCGCCTTGCGCGGGGGCGGGACCCCACAGACCGCCGGCGGCAGCGCGTGGCCGCACCCTCGGGCAACGGTCTGTGACTGGCTCCATAGGCTGGGCTGGTTACTCTGGCAACCAACACCGCGTGCGGTGGCGCCTCCAGCTTGTCCAGTGCTGCCCAGCCTCTCTCCCCCCCGCCGGGCGTGGTCCCCCCGCGTGAAGGGACCTGCCGCGAGCGAGGTGAGCCAGAGCGCGTGACCCGGCTCCGGCTCGCCGCAGGCGCGTGGGCGCTTCCCATCGTTAGCAGCTCCCGCCGTGACGTCAGCGCTGGCTGGGGGAGCCGGGCAGTTGGGCGGTCCCTGTTGGGTGCGGGTCTCTGACCCCGGCGCGCTGGGGGCCTGGGCGGGAGGCGCGGAGCCCAGGCGGCGCTAGCCCTGCCCTGAGCCTCCCCGGGAGACGCCGCACGGGTGGGGTGTGGGAACCGGCCTCAGGCTGCTGCCGGAGGGGAGACGGTCGAGCCGAGGAGTCACAACCGAACCTGCAGGGAAACCGCGCCTGAGCCTGGAAATGAGCCAGTCTCTGTTCGCTAGAAACTGGGAGTAGGCAACAGGGGGTGGATCTGCGAATGATTCCCCGGTCTGTTCATTTCCTCTCAAGCACTGGAATAGTCACGCTTGGAAGAGAGGCTACTGGGCTAGATGGACCATTTGTCTGACCCAATATGACTGTACTTATGTAAAAAGATGGTTACTCACCTTTGTAACTGTTGTTCTTCGAGATGTGTTGCTCATATCCATTCCAAGTAGGTGTGCGCGCGCCGCGTGCACGTTCGTCGGAAGAATTTTCCCCTAGCAACACCCG
>NC_133771.1:99476057-99519319 GCF_003597395.2 Chelonoidis abingdonii
CCGGTAAGGGAAGACACACATGCGTTGTCGACGGAGGAAAGTGGCCGAACTGCCATACATTTTGTGAAAACACGTGGGGCAGAGGAGAGGCCGAAGGGCAGAGACCGTGAATTGGAAAGGGCGGTCCTGCTACTACAAAGCGAGATAGCGTTTGTGTGAGGGGGTTAAATCGAATACATGAATGTACGCGTCCTTCATATCGAGAGCAGCGAACCGTCCCCCGGAGTCCAGGGACGGGTAATGACCCCAGACACCATGCGGAACTTCAACATCTTAAGAAGGCAGTTGAGTCCGCGGAGTCGAGAGGATGGGTCGAAGACCTCTTTTGACTTGGGGATTAAAAATAGCGGGAGTAAAACCCTCTGCCCCTGAATCTTGAGTACCTCCTCTATGGCTCCGATTTCGAGAAGCGTGGGATCTCCTGGCAGAGGAGAGATGCTGAGAGGTCCCTGAAGAGGACGGGGAGGGTGGCGGTGGGAGGGAGGAGGCGAAATAACTGGAGATGGTAACAAACTCCACCGTGCGCAAAACCAAACGATCGAAGTTAGTCGTTCCGCCGGGAGGAAGGAGAGAAAGGCAGTTGGAAAAACAGGAAAGGAGTCCGGGAAGGACTGGTGCTCTGCTCTCGATCGCACTTCAAAAGTTTTGTTTTGTCTCGCGGTGTTTAGCGAACCATTATTTTGTCCCCTTGGAACCAGACTGACGTCTCGTTTACACGGCCCCTCTTCTATACGTCCTGCGGGCGTGGTGGGGGGTAAGGGCGCTGAGGTTGTGCCCGGAAGGACCTCCGTTGGGTCTGCGGCGTGTGCATGCCGAGGAGCGATTATATGTGGTTGTCCTTTAAGGCTTTGGAGCCTAGGGTCCGTTTTATCAGAGAAGAGACCCTGCCCTCAAATGGAAGGTCTTGAATCGTGTGTTGCAGTTCGGGAGTAAGCCGGAAACCTGCAACCACGAAATCTTCCTCATTGTGACCCCTGACGCAACGTCCTAGCCGCCGAATCTGCGGCGTCAAGGGGCTGTAAGAGGTTCGAGAGATCTTTTTTCCCTCCTCAAGGAGGCTCTGGAACTCAGGGGGAGCCAGCGGACCAGCTCTTAAATTTGGCCATGGACTGCCAGGTATTAAAATTTGTATCTACTGAGCAGCGTTGTTGGTTGGGACACGCAACTGTGACCCCCTGCAGAGTATACTTGCGTCCAGTAGATCTTACGCTTCAGCCTTCACCGTGATTTGGGGCGGGGCTGGCTGGCCATGGAGTCCCTCTCGTTACAGACTGTCGACCAGAGAGCATGGAGGAGGATGGGTGTTAAGTACTCGTACCCTTTAGAGGGTACCATATATTTCCTCTCCACGCCTCTGGCCGTTGGAGGGATGGACGCCGGAGACTGCCAGATCGAGTCCGCTTTAGCTTGTATCGAGCGGATAAAAGGCAGGGCTACCCGCGTCGGGGCATCCGAAGACAGAATGTTCACGACAGGGTCCTCCACCTCGGGAACCTCCTCCACCTGGAGGTTGATGCTCAACGTGACACGGCGGAGCACGTCCTGGTGGGCTCATAGGTCGATGGGGGGCGGGCCCGAAGTTGAAGTGCCCGCTACCGCCTCATCCGGCGACGACGAGGAGAGACCGGGGACCAAAGGTTCCTCCTGTGGTTCTTGTTCCAGAGGGGGGGCCATTTCTGGGGCGCCCTCGGGGTCCTGGGTCGCGGTTGAAATGTCCTCATCTGCTGGAGGAGGACGACTGACGGTGGCCTCCGGTACCCGACGGACGGAAGCCGCAGATCGCGACGCCATGGCGGGATCGCCTTGGGCTTGGTGGTAGGCCCAAGGCGTCCAGAAGGACCACTGCGGCGGCTGTTCCAGTCCCTGGGATTCAGGGAGGAAACGGGTACGGGGGTCCACATCGCCGTAGAGAGCGCTGTCTGGGCGGGATGAACCCGAGGGGTGTCTCGACGGCCAAGGCGGAGCTGATAGTCCGTGAGACTGGTACCGTCATGTTGGAGAACGGTACCGGGAATTGTACCGGTGCAGAGACCGGGACCAGGACCTATGACCAGCATGGTGCCGGGAGGTCGACCGGGACCGAGAGTAACGACGGCGCGATGGGCTCCGTCGAGAGCGGTGCCGGGAGGCAGACCGTCTTGTTGAGTACCGGTCCGGGGAACGGGACCTGGACCTGGACCGGTGCCACGAGTACGACCGGCGCCGAGAGTGGGATCGGTGCCAGGACTGCAAGCGGCGTCTGGAAGGCGAGTGGCGATGCGAGTGGGAGCGGTGCCGGGACCTCGACCGCGACCGGTGCCTGTCCGTTGCTCCGAGAGACGTTGGTCTGAGCGGTGCCGGGGGTTGAGGCAGGGAAGGCTCAGTAAGGGCTATCAGTTCCCTCGCCGTTGCGAAAGTCTCCAGCGTAGTGGGAACAGCGAGCTTGACCAAGGCATGCGCCGGGGAGCTGTATTGCACTGGACTCGACGGCTCTTGCCTGGCCTGAGTCGACGGTGCTGGGATAACCGGTGCCGCGGCAGATGGCGGTGCCGGCCGGCTCGGTTTCCCATGCTCAAACTGCGGTGTCGGAACTGCAGCCACAGGAGCCTTTGACTTCTTTGCCTTCGGCGAAAGGGAGCGGTGCCGGGCTGACTTCTGCGCCGGAGACTGTTGGTGCCGTGGTGTTCTGGCGGTACCGGCTGCCTCCGGTGCCGACGAAGAACTTCTGCCCGGTGCGGACTGTGGTGCGCTCGGTGCCGGAGCTGCAGGGGTCAGGGCCGCCTCCATCAGGAGCTGCTTTAAACGCAAGTCCCGCTCCTTTTTAGTCCTTGGCTTAAAGGACTTACAGATACGGCACTTGTCCATAAGATGGGATTCCCCCAGGCACTTCAGGCAACGATCATGGGGGTCTCCCGTTGGCATCGGCCGACGGCAGGCCGAGCACTGCTTGAAACTGGGAGAGCCAGGCATGAGCCCGGGTCCCAGGAGGGGTGAGGAGGATTAAACCTCAGCCTCGAACTATATACAATAACTACACTAACAACTACTAGTAACTACTAAGAGTAACACTAAACTATAACTATGAACTAGAGACAAGAACGGGTGAAACGCTAGGGAGGTGGAGGTCAGCTAAGCTGCACTCCACTGTTCAACGACCGACACGGGCGGTAAGAAGGAACTGAGGAGCGGCCGGGTCGGCAGGGTATATATGCGGTGCCGCAAAGGCACCACGCCAGGCGCCTGCCGACCCGCGGGTGTGCTAGGGGGAAAATTCTTCCGACGAATGTGCACGCGGCACGCGCACACCTACTTGGAATGGATATGAGCAAGCACTCGAAGAAGAAAAAATAATTATAATAATTAAAAAAAATTAATACAGAAACTCCCCAAGCTAATGACCTCTTGGTGCTAGTGATCGTGTGAGCCAATGACCTCAGCAAATAATGCATTTTAAAAATCTTGTATATTTATTTAAGATTCCCAGTCACAAATCTAGCATTCTGGAGTGAAGTCACTAAAACATAGTCCAATGCTCTGGCCGCTGGTGTTTGGTGTGCTACCGTTCACTCGATCCCTCTGTCCCCAATGGCCTTGCACTCTCACCTTCTGCTGCCATCTGCCACTGTGGCCTCCGTTAAGTTGGTCTCCCAAGTTTCCACCCAGCTCTCAGTGATTTTAGCTCTCAGTGGGAGAGCCTCACAGTGAGTGTAGGCTGGACTTTCTCTTCCATAGAAACACTGTCCTAAAGCAGGTCTAAGCACTTAAACCTGATTATCAGGGATTTCAGCTCTAGTGGTCGCTTACCAAACAAAAGACACTCTATGGAGCCTAATCAGCTCTGTCTCTCAATGGGATAGAGGGGCAGGTCAAATAGTGCATGTGACTCTTAGACAAAGCCCACACCACCAAGCAAAACATTTGTCCTGCACTCTCTTCGCTAGGATATGGCATCCAATCCTCCTGCTTAGTTGAGGATAACCAGTGCTTAATTTGTAATGAAAGAGGTGCTGGGGCTCAAGCAAGTTTGTTACTTTCATAACTGATGTGTTGAGGCCAGAGGTCCCAGGGCTATGAAGGGCCAAGCCTGGAGGTGTTGCAGCTCAGCCCTGGCAAGCCCTAGCACAAATTAAGCACTGAGGGAGACACCCCCTCTCCCCCATTCAGTCAGGCTACATACAGTTCTGCTGCCCTTTACTCATACAATAAGGATAACAACATTTCATGACCCCCACATTTAATACTTAAGTGATTTGTAATCCAGCACCAGCCAATACTGATCGCTTTGGCAGCACAGCTATGTCTGCTGGATACCTAGGCAGAGTAGGTGTGTTCATGTAAATACAGTCTGGTCCTGAAGCCTTTCCATCCATCACTGGCTCATCACTAGATGTCAGAGGTGAGCTCATTCAGACCTTGCTTATAAATAATCATTTGAAATTATTAAGTAGGCCAATATAGCTGAAACAAACATGCTGACATTGTCATAAATAACAGCTGTATGAGAAAGCTACTCTTTGTTCATACTTTTCAAACTATTATGCTTTCTCAGGTACAAGTATTTTCTCATATACTGTATATGCTTTTAAAGAGTGTATTAATGTTTCAATTTCAATTCAAATTTCCAACCAATGACTAAGTTTCCAACAATGCATGTAACTGGAGGAGGGTGTTGGGGAAATTCAGGGGGGTACACCCCCCCGGGGGGGGGCTCTAGGGAAATCACTGCTTATTTCAGATTTTGGGGGTTTGCTTGGGTTTTTTTCCAAACAGAAAAGCAAGGGAAGGGAATCTTACACTTTCTGCTGTACAGTGGCTTTATTTTTATTTATTAAACATCATTTTAAAAAAGTTGGCTTCATCTTAATTTCATCTGGCTTTTATGAGGTGAGGCACCAGCCTGAGCTAGTAATAAACTAACCAGGTGGCAACTCTTTGCCAGACTAAACAAGCATTAATTCAGTACAGCTTTCCAATAAAGCCTTCAGCTGTTTTCTATTTTCAAATAAATCTGCTGTTGCCTTTCCCTCAAATTCCTTAATAACCTTTACAAGTACCTAATACCACAGCCTTGGTTACTTTGCTTCTGAAAATCACATTTCATAGAAGGTAGGTAAGCTGTACCACTTTTTAAACTCTTACTTACTACTTCATTCTGAATTGACTCATAAAATTCAGCTGTTTCATGAGCAGTTTAGCAATTCTAGAATTTATAAATGATCTTTTAACATTTGTATAATCTAACAATGCCATCTATTCTTTAGCTATAATAGAAGGGTAAAAGGTATAGAGTTCTAAAAAACTGATTGCCTTTTGTCACAAAATAGTCTTTCTAGGTTGAAATAATTCTGTTGTTATGATCTTGCACTATAAGGACTCAATCCTCATGTTTTTAGAACTGGAAACTCTTATGCTGGATTTCACATATTCCCCTGTGTAATGTTTATCACAGTCAAGGATACTAGAACAATTTGTATAGTGTGGGTGCTGAGAGCCATTGAACCAAAATGTAAATCCTGTCTATAATGGAAACCATACTTCAAGCCAGAGGTGCATCAGCACCTCCAGCACCACTAGTTCTAGCACTTATGGTCATAGTGCAAGATTAAGGCATATCAGGCCATGTGTCAGTACGGGGTGCATCCAAGAAAGCACAGTATGCAATCTTCATTTGCACGAGGACTGTGCTAGGATAGAGACCCCATATCCACTGTTACCAAATGTATCCTTAAATTGAGTCTTAGAAACACTTCTTCACACTAACACCCATTGATCTCTCTTGAGACCAGATCGCTAAAGATGAAATTTTATGCCTAGCCTATTAGCTTATATGAGTAGGATAAGCAGAATATTGCATGAAAAGTTTCTTCATTAAAAATTACTTTGTTGTTCTCTTGTAGCTAAAGCAATCTCGCATTATGATGTGAAACAACTATGTTGATGTAATTTGGCCAAGGTATTCTTATATCATGATATAATACTTTGATACCTTTTTTCTTTAATTAATATTTTAATGATAAAACTGACACTACTCCATCCCTTGGAGCCATGGCAGATGTACTTTACAATGTATTACTCCTGAAAAAATTCTACGCCAAAAAAATAAAAGTTCAGTGAACATTATTTCAAAATTCTGCAAATTTTATTTCTGAAATAAAAGTGGAGGCTCCAGAATGGCACTGGGGAGCACAGGCCACTGGCTGCACAGAGATGAGAGATCACTGTGCAGCTTGCCCATGGGACACGGACTCAGTGCTGAGACTGCATCCAACCCTGACACAGCGCAAGGACCAGGCCTGCCCCAGAAACACCTATAGCCCTGCCCTTTCATGCCAGGTGCACTAGATGTGGGCAGGAAGGCTCAGCAAGGCAGGATCCAAGGATGGAGGGACTTAGTGTGGGTGGATCCAGATGTGGGTTGAGAGGGTTCTGTGTGGGACAGTCTGGATGCGGGCAGCTCAGTGGGGGATCTGTATGTGTGTGGATCTCAATGTACAGGGGCTTGTTGGGGAGTTCTGGGTGCAACAGTAATGGGACACTGCAGGAGGGTCTAGGTGAAGGTGGTTGGGGTTCAGCAGGGTGGGGTGTGGGTGTGTGGAATATAGAGCTTGCCAGGGGGGTCTGGGTGTGGCTGCTTGTCAGGGTGGTCCAGGTACAGTGGGGCTTATTGGGGGGTTCTGAGTGCAGGGCTGTGAGGCTTGGTGGGAAGGTCTGAGGGTATCTGGATGCATGGGGGTTGGGCGGATAGGGGAGCAGATCCCTATACAGGGATCCCTCCCCCTGCAGCTGAGGAGCGATGGCACAAGAAGTGGCGGGGTGGGTGGTAGGGGGGCTTACAGAGCTTTCTGAAGCTGAGAGAGAAATCTGGGGGTGGGTCTGAGCCAGCCCTGGATGCTGTGCAGGGGAAGAGGAAGTCGTGTCTTCCTTAGCCCAGCCAGGACTAGCAGCTGAGGCCAGCACAGGGTAGGAGCCACCAGCCAGGTCTTCCCCAGTCCCGCCCCTGCCCCACAGTGATTCACCTCTCTGCCAGTTGCCCTGGGCACCTGAAACATACTGCTGGCGAGGGTCGCATGACTGCTCTTGTGGCTTCCCTTTGCTTCCCCATCAGACTCATTTTTCTGCAGGGAAACAAAGAAATCTACAGGAGACATAAATTCTGCACATGCGCAGTGGTGCAGCATTCTCCCAGGAGTAAATGTTTGGAATCATTTAAAACAGTGGGAACATAAGAATTGTCATTTAGATTGGAGCCATGGTCCATCTCTTCTAGTATCGTGTCTCTAACGGTGTCCAGCACCTGATGCTTCAGTAGAAGGTGCAACAAACCCTGTGATAGGCAGGTATGGGGTAATCTGTCCCCCCACCCCCAAAGGTCTCATCTTAATCCCTAATACAGATTAGTTTAAAACTGTCCGTTTCCTAATGCGGGTTCGGTGAATTTTTAATTGAGAGAGGAAAATTAAGACCAGACAGACTGAAAATTCAAAACATCACGTGGCCGTTTATTAACAGGGAGAAAATCACAACTTGGGCTGGGGAGGAGCACTTTTACCAACTAGCAGTACTATTAGAACAAGAAACCTTTACACAACTTGAAGCAAGCTATTCACATTTATTAACAAGGAACCAAATACTTCAAAAATTAACTGCTCTTTAAAAAAGTAAACAAATACACCAAATTAAGTGAACTGTGTGCACACTTAACCACATACTACTGTCAAATACACCAGTTAACTTCAATAGCAGTTATTACAGCAAAAAGGTTGGGGACCACTGCTTTAAACTATGATTTGAGGACGTCAATGGCTAAGACACAGGTTTGATACAGGAGTGGGTGGGTGAGATTCTGTGGCCTGCATTGTGCAGGAGGTCAGACTAGATGATCATAATGGTCCCTTCTGACCTTAAAGTCTATGAGTCTATTAGTTCTTATATACCATATTACACAGCTTTATAACAGACAACAGCATATGCAGTTCTATACCAAATAAGAGAGGAGAAAAGAGAAGAGGCTAGGCAAAGCACAGAAAGTTAGAGAGCAAGTACCGTATTCCAGGCACAGCTGACCAGCAGTACAGACACCAGAAGTATACCAAATCCGTGGAAGATAACACTGAAAAAGCAATAAACGACATGTCCCGAGCCGGCTATATCCGGAGGATACCCCTGGCTGAAGGGTTGATCAGGTCCTTCAGTCAGCACATGGATACTCCTGCAGATCCTGGCATGAGGCATGGTTTTATTCAAAGGGCTCTTTTACACTTGCCAAAATCTGATTGGTTCCTAGCTCCCACGCCCTCCAGGTTCCAAGCTGTTGCCCCCTATGTGGGTGGAGTTTGCACACGGCACACTAGAAGCTACTAGAAGCTGCACTCAACACACTAGCATGGTTTTGCACATGACCCTAATCCGACCCTTTGAACTGAACGACGATTGGTCAGATTAGGCCCTTTTGCTCACGGCACGCTGGTGTCATGCACACAGCACTAACCTGACTCCTGGGTTACCAGGCAGAACAGCAGGAGACTGCACACGACACTAGCCTGACCCCTAGGTGACCAGGCAAAAAGAGCGGGAAAATGCACATGGCACTCTAATGTTGCACACCGCACTACGGTGCTGCACACAGTACCAGTGTGACCTTTAGATGACCGACAATTGGCCATACAGACGCCATGTTAGAATAGAGGCCTTAGGGTTTCGACAAAAACCTGAAGCATGAGGTTTTATATCCTTTCTAAAATGTTTGTTAGCATTTAGTATATAACTGGATAATCTTGTTATCGGTATAAATGTCCAATAACTTTTTGATTCTTGTAAAGTTCTCGTTCACTGTGACATTATAGGGCAAGGGGTTCCGCAGTCTAATTACACATAGTTTGGAGAAGTGTTTCTTTTTATCAGTTTTGAATTTGCCATTTTTAATCTCATTGAAAATAAGATTCTGTTGCATGGTTCCTGAATCTATTTATACTGATAGGCATTGCACTATAGGAATGGTTAAAAATGGAAAAAATAAGCATTTAATCATTTCCAGCTGACCACAAGTGGCTAAATATGAATCCAACAAAAGGCACATGTATGTTTTTAGTATAATTGCATATTCAGTTGTACACACCTATAATTATTTGATCTGAATGCTAGAAATTGAACATTGTATTAAATTTGATAAACATAAGCGCATATTGTGTATGAAGAAATGCACTTTCAAATACATGTGTACCTCTTTTATTTTCTTCCTGTTTTGGAAATAGATATTGTGTGAGCATTTATTATTAGTAAAAACAATGTATATAATAATGTATGTTTATATGTTGCTTTTACAAATAGAATAAGATGTGGTCCAAGACCCAATGGTCTTAGCCTTTAGGTAGACAAGATGGATGGACAACTAAATATGGCATAGCATTTCAGGTAAGGGAGGATATGGGGAGAAGTAAGAAAGCATTCCTTGATGTATGTGTGTTTTATGGAGGCATATGACAGAGTGAGAAATGCAAACTGAGAGGGAGACTTGCTTTCTTAGAAAGCAGTATGAAAGAAAGGAGAGGGAAAAAGGATTGGAAGGAACGTAGAAGTGATTTGGAGGTTAGATAAATAAGAGCAGAGTTATAGGTAGGGGGTGAAATTTATATAATTGCCTTAAGGTGAGGACAAGGAATTTTGGGATGGGGGGGTTGTTTGTTTTTAGGACGAAACAAGAATTGATCAAAGGATTGAAATAGGTTGCAAGTGCTTTGGAGAATAGGATTAAAATTCAAAATGATCTGGATAAACTGGACAAATGGGGGTAAATATGAAGAAATTCAATATGGACAAATGCAAAGTGCTTAACTTGGGATGGTAAAATCACATACAAAATGGAAAATGACTGGCTAGGAAGGAGTAGGCTGGGGGTCATAGTGGATCACAAGCTAGATATGTCAACAGTGTAACACGGGTTTTGTGGGGTTTTTTTGTTTGTTTTTTTATGTTTTTTTTTCTTTTTAAAAAAACAAAAATCATTCTGGGATGTATTAACAGGAGTGTTATAAGCAAGACACAAGGAGTAATTCTTCCGCTCTACTCTGTGCTGATAAGGCCTCAACTGGAATAGTGTGTCCAGTTTTGTGTGCACATTTCAGAAAAGATGTGGACAAATTGGAAAAAATCTAGAGGAGAGCAATAAAAATGACTAAAGGTCTAGAAAACGACCTATGAGGAAAGATTGAAAAAATTGGGTTTGTTTAGTCTGGAGAAGAGAAGGCTGAGGGGGGACAAGATAACAGTTTTCAAGTATGTAAGATGTTGTTACAAGGAAGAAGGAGAAAAAATTGTTCTTGTTAACCTCTAAGGATAGAACAAGAAGCAATGGTCTTAAATTGCAGCAAGGGAGGTTTGGATTGGACATTAGGGAAAAAATCCTAACTGTCCGGGTAGTTAAACACCAGAATAAATTGCCAAGGGAGGTTTTGGAATCACCGTTGTTGAGGTTTTTTAAGAGCAGGTTAGACAAAACCTGTCAGGAATAGTGTAGATAATGCTTAATCCTGCCTTGAATGTAGCGGACTGGACTAGAAGACCTTTTGAGGTCTTACCAATCTTCTAATTCGAGGGCAGAAGAGTGGTGAAAAGGTCAGCTCGTTGGGAAGATAATTTAACTAGTAGATTTGAGAAGGATGAAAGGAAGAGAGCCCTTTTCATTGGCACCTTTTGTAGGGGGCATACACACATATATGTTAAATACTGACCATGTTAGGAGATGTGAGCATCTTTAAACCTTAGCTTCATTAATTGTTGAGAAGCAGAATCTCATAATTCTGTCTGCATTGTTTATAAGTTTTACAAATTAGGCATAAGTTCTTCAGAAAAAAACCAGGTTTTGGTCCTTGGGTAAACTTGTATAAGGTTTTTCCTGATATTTGAATTGGAAGTCATCTTGTTCTTAGCATTGATATTACTACATAGCCGTTGTAACTGAATCTCCTTTAGGAAAGTGTGCATTACAGTGTACTGCACACCACTATCATCAGTAAGTGTGAAAATATACTAGGATGAGTAGAAGATATAGGCTTAATAGAGACATAGGGAGAATATATTATGAATACAATAATATTTTGTTGCTTTATAACTACAATGTACATATAGTTTTGAATTAATCTTTTCTAGCAATGGAGAATACAACTTCAAGTATAGAATCTGAATACATCAAGAACCTCCAGCAACAAATCTACTTCCTTGAACTGGAAGCCAATTTTCTATATCCTTCAATATACCTTGCTAAAAAACGAGATAAGTTTTTCTTGAGTATGGTATATTTATCTTGGAAATATATTAAGATCACACAAGCTGAGTAAAACATTTTAACTGTTTAGTGTTATGATTTTGATTAAAGAAAAACTTTTTCTGCACTTTATGTAATTAATTTAAAATCACTTTTTGACCTTAACTTTCCATTATTACGCGTGAACAGACTAAAAAAGCCACTGATCTTCAACCCCGCATTACCTCTGAAACTGAACACTTGCTTCAAAAGCTACAGGTACATTTTTCCAGTTATACAACTTTATTTTCATGTGAATAACTCTGTGTTCCATTCTGTTTCTATCAAGTACTGTAGCTTTTTTGCACTTTGGGTTTTTTTGTCTTTTGGGGTTTTTTTGTAAATAAAGTGAAATATTGTGTCAACTTGAAACATAGCATCAGAGAATGAGTTAAAATAGTTTCAGCTACTGCACATGTTCTAAGTCCTCCTGCCTAGTGTTATGATTTTACAGTCAATTAAAAAAAATTCCTTACTCCTGTTGTCAAATGAAAGACTCAGCAAAATGGGAAACTGAATGAATAAGATGCATTCTACAACGACATATCACATAATCAATTGGACTGCTCATGAGCTTAAAATTAAGCATGTGTATAAAGGTTTGAAGCCTGACTACAAAAATGCTGTCAAATGTATAAACAGGAAAAAAAATACAATAAATACTTTCTCAAATATTTTAATTATAGTAAATGTAAGTATTACTTGTAACAACAATAAAGAATTTCAGTGGTGGTTTGGGTTTTTTTTGGTTTTTATTTAAGTTGACTGTGTCCTTTTAGAAAGTTTGTTGCCTAAACTGGCCATATCTACCTATATACAGCCCTGGTCTTACAAGGAGAACAAAGCTAAAGTTAGTAACCAAGGTCTTGTCTATATGGGGAAGTTGACCACCATAGCTATAGTGGAATAATTATTCTGCTATAGCTGTTGTAAATATAACTTTTTCATTGGTATACTCTGTTTAGGAGAAAAAGTGACTTTATTCCAGAATAGTTACTCCACAATAGATTACTAATCCAGAATTCAGTGTCCACACGGGGAGCTATATTGGCATAGCTATAGTAGAATAAAAAAAAGTCTTGGTGCAAAAAGGAGCCATGCACCACCTAAATCCATGTACTAATCTAAGTGAGGGAATATATTTAGTGAGCAAAACAGAGCATTTTTGAAAATTTCTATGTAAAGAAATATGGAAAAAGCATTTTTGTTCTCTTAGCTTAAGTCAGCAAAAGGAGGTATTTTGTCTCCTAGGGCTTCACAACTTTACTAAGTCTGTCATGTTCATGCATAAATCTTTTATTGATAGCCGACCATGACAGAAAAAGGAAATGATCAAGTGAGTTAAAGGAGCTGACATTTGATTGATTGTGTGTTGATGAGTTACATCATGTTTAAGTAATTTTGTATGACATTCTGGTTTATCATTCTCTTAGTGAATCTGTGGAGAAGTTAACAAGTAAAGGAACAGCACATCAGATATAGGTTGTTATAAGTCAAATGAAGGAATTTGACTGAATAAGGATATTGTGTTCTTTGCTTATGAATTGGAAAGTAAAATCACTAGTAGACATAAGCTACAGAGTTCAGTTCAGAAATATATTGAAGTGGGACCTCCATGGGTCTGCAATGGGAGCTGGAATGAATGCTAAGCACTGTTGAAAACCTGACCACCTATTTAGGAACCAGATCTTTAGGCTTTTTTTTTTTTTTTTTTTTTAAACACTAGCCTAAAACCACATTTTAAAAGAGGTGAAGTCTTCTAATGCCTTATAAATTTACATCCTTTTCAAGATTTTCCCAGAACTCTGGACCATAAAGGTTCATCAGTGGTGTATTTGAAGTTGATTTTAGCTATACTATGTCCCTCGTTGTACATCAGCTGCAAGATCTTTGGGGCTGGGAGTGTGTCTGGTTTTGTACCTTGTGCATCACCAAGCATGTTGGTAATAAATAATAAAATATGCATACATGATATAAGATATGTCAGTTTCTTTAAAACAGGTCATACTGGCTCAGGATCCTTCTGCATATGTTTGCTATCGACGGTCTTTCCACTTTTTTTGCTTTAGTGCCTACCAAAACTTGAAGCCCCATGTCATAGCCATAATCAAAAAATAAAATAATCTCCCTAAATTCTCATGTCATATTTCATCTTAGAGTAGACATTTTCTGGGAAATTTTGGGGGAAAAAATCAGAGGAGTTAAGGCAGCGGTGGGCAAACTTTTTGGCCCGAGGGCCACTTCGGGGTTGCACAACTGTATGGAGGGCTGGGTAGGGAAGGCTGTGCCTTCCCAAACAGTCTGATCCCTGTCCCCTATCCACCCCCTCCCACTGCCTGCCCTCTGACTGCCCCCCTTAGAACTCCCAACCCATTCAACCCCATTCTCCTTGTCCCCTGACTGCCCCTTCTCAGGACCCCCACCCCTATCCAACCCCCGTGCTCCCTATCCCCTGAATGCTGCACCCCCTATCCACACCCCCGCCCCCTGTCAGCTCCGCCACCCCCAGGACTCCCACTCCCTATCCAATTGTACTCTGCTCCTCTTCCTCTGACCACCTCCTTCCGAGACCCCCCACTTCTAATTGCCCTCCAGGATCCCACCCACTTATCCAACCCCCCTACTCCCTGTCCCCTGACTGCCCTCCCAACCCGTATTCACATCCCTGCCCCCGACAGGTCCCCCGGGACTCCCACTCCCAACCCTCCCTGTTCTCCATCCCTTGACCACCCCCCCAGAACCTCCACCCCATCCAACCTCCCCCTCCTCCCTGAGTGCCTCCCAGGACCCCCCGCTCCCTTACCCAACCCCCCTGCTTCCTGCCCCCTTACCAGCAGCAGGAGCTCGCAGCCTTGACACCCGGCCGGAGCCAGCTGTGCTCACCATGGTACCCAGCAGGAGCGGAGGGCCAGAGTGTGGCCTGCACCGCGGTGTGGCTGCAGGGGAAGGGGAATAGCGGGGGAGGGGCCAGGGACTAGGCTCTCTGTCTGGGAGCTCAGTTGCCGGGCAGGATGTTCCCGTGGGTCGGATGTGCCCATGGGCTGTAGTTTGCTCACATCTGAGTTAAGGTGTGTTTGAAAAATTTCTCCACTGTAGACTATTTGAAAATGTTCCTAACTTTTTTCTTTTCTCACCATAATACTAATGTGTGCTAGACCTGCTGAGAAAAAGCGCCTTTTTGTGTATTAGGGATGCTGGTTTGTGGTGCAATTATAAAGATATACAATGAAGGCATCAGTAATTACTTCATAAAGATGCATTGAGACCTCTCAAAGAAGTCAAAGCCAGACAAAAATCCTTCGAATGTGACATGGTAACTTCAGAGGATTGTCACATTTTCCACGTAATAATTTTAGTTAAATATTTGATAATTTTGGCAGGGTAAAATTTTAAAATGTTTCCTCTTTTAAATTTTGCTTTGTTTTTCTTGCATTTGTTATGGTTCCTCTAACTGTTCAACTAGTTCACTTTTTCCCATATATTCCAAACTTCACATGCACATATGTTTTGATAACATCCCAAACCCAGGCATTTTAAAAATTAAACACAAACTGTTATTCCACTTATTCAGAATAAAAGCACTGAACTATGCCAAGATTAGCCAAAGGGACTAGTCAGATCTGAGAGTTGCTTCCTTTTTCTGGTGCTGCCAGCCCGACACTCAGAATTGCCAGCCATACTCAATGCATGCTCCTGGTCAGTAGGAAGCCATTTACGCAGTCAAAGGGTTGGAGGTAGATGTTGAGGGAAGGAAGACAGAGTGAGTGGGCCTTCAATGAGAAGGAGGGTTAGCCAGCAAGTAGGGTGTTTTGTTAGAAAGAGGATCATGTGCAGTGGTGGGAGCCTAGAGTGGATGAATTCCATGTTTCTGTGCCAAGATGTTGGCGCATCATTAAGGAGCCAAGACAACAGTGCCATCCAGAGCCCTTGATGTGCTTGATGCCTCATCACAAAGGCACTGGGCTTCTCCCTTCCTGAGTCAGGCCCTCATAGCTCTGGCTCTGATAAAGACCATGTCCCTTATGGTCTCCCATTTGAATCTATCCCTTAGCAGGATAGTTAAAGTCTAAATCTTCCACTCTGAGAAGACTTCATTGCCTTGCTCATGCTCAATATAGTGCATGGAAAAAGATTATCTTCATTTTAAAGACATTTTAATTTTAAGTCATGGTGAATCACAAAGTTTTTAAAATGGAAGGAAAAACACATACTGTTTGGTTGTTTACCCTGTAAGCAATTGGCTGTTTCTTCAGTATTTTTTACACTGATCTCTTAAGATGTTATGTTTAAAAATAGTGTTTTTTAAAAAAAAAACTAATGAAACTGGTAAATGGACATCTATGTTTAATGTTAAGGCTTATTCTTCATTGAAATAGTTAAAACTGCTTAAATTGAAACAATGTTATTGCAAGTACTATAGCAAATGAAACCACCATTTTAGATTCATAATTCAAAATTTTAACGTCTGAACTTAAACTGCGTTCAGTGTGAGTATAATAGACACTTAAAACAGATGGTATGGAATGCTGACACTGTAAATATGCAATTTGTATCTGAACGCATCTATCTGTGTTTAGTTTCTTTTTAAATTTTTATTGGTTTGAATTGAGATGCAGCCAACCAGAATAAATGAGCATTTGACACTTGTGGAAATATTTAGTAATAATTAAACATACTTTCACCACAAAAATATTTATTTTTTTTACAGGAATTACAGTCCCAAGCTGATGGCCTTCATTTGGAACTCAAGCGAAAGGAAGCCAGTTTAAATATGCTGAAAACAGACAGAGAACGAATTAATAACCAGATCAATATTGCAGCTGGTAATTGTTTTTCGAGAATCAAATGTCAACATCTGAATGTGTGTAGTGTTTTTTTTGTTGTGTGGTTTTGTTTTTTTTGTTTATACCTTGAGTGGCACAAACAGCAAAGTTTCAGGTTCCAGAAAAGCAGCCGAAGTTCTGTGGCTGTGGCACTAGTGTGGACAACGAGTGAGTCCTTTCCTTTGGTGTCAGGTAGAAATGGATCAATCGAGAGTTGGTGCCAATCCCTTGCTTTTTACAGGCACTCTGTATCCTGGTTGTCCAGTTCCTTTCTGCCTCTCAGTGAATAATTAGAGAGAGAAGATATGTGAGGTAATATATTTTATTGGACCAACTTCTGTTGGTGAGAGAGACAAGCCTTTGAGCTACACAAATTCCTTCTTCACGTCTGGAAAAGGTACTCAGAGTGTCACAGCTAAATATAAGATTGATTAGATGGTTTAGCATAAGTAGTTACTACATATTCTGAGGGTGGAGGTGAAGGCCTTTTAACACACCTGTAGTCACAGGACAAAAAGGGGGCTCAGTGGGTGTGACTGGGGTCCCAAAGGGGGCCAGCTGAGGTCGCTCAATTAGGGTGAACTGCAAAGAATGGGGCAGACAAATCTGAAAGCTGGTGGATGTGTCAGTACTTAGAAGCTGTTTAGTTTTGGCTTTGTAAATCTGTTATACCTTACTGGTTACTGAGAAACCAACAACACAGTTCCCTTAAAGTAACCCAGGCTTAGGTCTCCATCCAGGTACCAAATCAAATATTATGAAGATTTCTGAAAATCTTATTTCATCATATAAAAGAAAAGGTTCTACCAATCTCAAAAGATCGGACATATTACCTCCCTGGTTAATGAATATTCCAGATCTTACCCAAATACACGCTACAGCCAATTCTTATTAACTAAACTAAAATTTATTAAAAAAGAAAAGAGAGAGAATATGGTTAAAAGATCAATATACATATGGACATGAGTTCAGTTCTTAAGGTTTAGATACATAACAGAGATGATGAGCTTTGTAGTTGCAAAGAGTTCTTTTACAATTTAGTCCATAGGTTGTAGTCCAATGTTCAAAATCCTATTCAGAGAGTACCAGCATAACCGGGATCTCAATCTGGCTACTCAAACTTCCCCGGATGAAGCTTAAGCAGACGTGAGGTACAAAGGACTTGGACCCTAGGATCTTTACACAATTTCAGGCCTTTGACAAGTTGGAGTCCCTTGGGGAACAATAGACCCTCATTTCCTAAGTATCATCATTAATCATTCACACAGATTAACGTAAGGCAATTTCTCCATTAGAATCATAGAACATCAGGGTTGGAAGAGATCTCAGGAGGTCATCTAGTCCAACCCTCTGCGCAAAGCAGGACCTAATCCCCAACTAAATCATCCCAGCCAGGGCTTTGTCAAGCCTGACCTTAAAAACATCTAAGGAAGGAGATACCACCACCTCCCTAGGTAACCCATTCCAGTGCTTCACTACCTTCCTAGTGAAAAAGTTTCCTAATATCCAACCTAAATCTCCCCTACTGTAACTTGAGACCATTTATCCTTGTTCTATCATCTGGTACTGCAGAGAACAGTCTAAATCCATCCTTTTTGGAACCCCCTTTCAGGTAATTGAAAGCAGCTACCAACCGCCCCCCCCATTCTTCTCTTCTGCAGACTAAATAATCCCAGTTCCCTCAGCCTCTCCTCATAAATCATGTGCTCCAGTCCCCTAATCATTTTTGTTGCCTTCCGCTGGACTCTTTCCTATTTTTCCACATCCTTCTTGTAGTGTGGGTCCCAAAACTGGACACAGTACTCCAGATGAGGCCTCACTAATGCTGAGTAAAGGGGAATGATCACGTCCCTTGATCTGCTAGCAGTGCTCTACTTATACAACCCAAAATGCCGTTAGCCTTCTTGGCAACAAGGGCACACTGTTGACTCATATCCAGCTTCTCGCTCAGTGTAACCCTTAGATCCTTTTCTGCGGAACTGCTGACTAGCCACTCGGTCGCTAGTCTGTAGCAGTGCATGGGATTCTTCCTTCCTAAGTGCAGGACTCTGCACTTGTCCTTATTGAACCTCATCAGATTTCTTTTGGCCCAATCCTCTAATTTTCTAGGTCTCTCTGTATCCTATCCCTACTCTCCAGTGTATCTACTACTACTCCCAGTTTAGTGTCATCTGCATACTTGCTGAGGGTGCAATCCACTCCATCTTCCAGATCATTAATGAGGATAGTGAACGAAACCAGCCCCAGGACCAACCCTTGGGGCATTCCACTTGATACTGGCTGCCAACTAGGAAAGTGTAGGGGACAATTTCCTGGAGGAACCAACTAGGGACAGAGCTCTTCTTGACCTGTTGCTCACAAACAGGGAAGAATTAGTAGGGGAAGGAAAAGTGGATGGGAACCTGGGAGTCAGTGACCATGAGATAGGAAGAAAGGAAAGCAGCAGAATACGGACCCTAGATTTCAGAAAAGCAGACTCTACCTCCCTCAGGTGGGTTGGTGAATTTCAAGCAAGTTTAATCTGTCTGTCAGATGGCTGGTACATCCGAAATGTCCAGCCAGGCAGTGGCTCTGTGGTTTCCCTGTCCAGCCATCTGCCAGGACTGGGTGACCTCACTGCCTTTCAAAGCTCCCTCACTAAATCCAGATATGGGCAGGAGGCTCAGGACAGTGAAAAGGCAGAAATGGTAGGAGATTCTCTCTAAGATTCTTACTACAAGCTACTCTTCTTTTTTTTTTTTTTTCCCCCCCTTCTTTTTCCCCCCGAGGGAGAAGCAGAAATTCAGCTCACAGGGCAAGACTTAGGGCCTTTGAGACATACATCTTTGACCCCTTTCTGGTTCATCTGGGGATGGACTTTTTTGTGTATATATATGGGGTATATAAACCCAATTAAAATTACATATAAAGTACAATATAGTAACTGTCAGCACTGCTCAAAATTAGACTTAAGACTAGAATTGATGGGCTACCTTACTGATAGGGGAACCTCTCTAGTGTAATTCACTGTCTTTAGTTAGGTCTCTTAGCCATAAAAGAAATTTTGAGACTTTAATTTTGACCTGCAACAGTCCCAAACACTGGGAGGAAGGGACAGGCAGAGCTGTTGTTTGTTTTTTGGTTTATGTTTTCAACGCTGGCTGCTTAAAGGAATGATGAGTCCAAATGCAAAGAGATAAGCAATGGCCCTAAGCCAATGGTGTTAATTCTTAATGGTAATGTGATTGATTAGCTGTCTGTGAAGGATTTTAGACATGAAAAGGTAGTATATAATTATGAAGGTTACTGGGTTTGCACATGAACATTTGTAAATATTGCAGAAACCATACAGGTTAATGTCACTTTTCTGTCCATGGTCAATAGAGTATAATTTTAATTTTCTATACTATATATATGAAGTATTTAAATGGGTCCTGTATCTCAAGTGTTCCAAGAATATTGTTGTTGAACAGTTTCTTTCATGTAATAATCAAGAGGGCAATCAAATAAAATAGATACAGTATGCAATTTACTGCTCACTAAGATGATGTTGAAAAGATTTACCTTTTAGTTTTTCTTTTAGTGAATATGTATATGTTTTGCACAACAGATGTGAATTCTGCAGTTTTAATGCATTCTTAGTTGCATCCAACTCTAGTCATGTGAAAAAGGAAGAAAGATGATCATAGAGATGTAAAGAAAAAAGTGGGTTGGTGAATTTCAAGGAAGTTTAATCTATAAATATCGGTTATATTAAACTATAACTCTGTATGTTTTTTCCATAGAACCACGGAGGTTCACATGCAACTTAAACAGCATTGCAAAATGTGATTTATTTTTTTAAAAGGCTTTTTAAAAATATATTTGGCACCATCAAGTGGTAAAATTGTGTATTGCCACTTCAGATCAACAGCTCATTGTGGTAAGCAGGGAAAAAGCCAAATCAAACCTCATAATTGGGGCCCTACCAAATTCACGGCTATGAAAAGCATGTCACAGACCGTGAAATCTGGTATCCTTCTGTGAATTCTGGTCTTTTGTGTGCTTTTACCCTATAGAGTAGTATACAGATTTCATAGAGGAGACCGGTGTTTCTCAAATGGGGAGTCCTGATCCAAAAGGAAGTTGCGGGGGGGGAGGAGGGTCGCAAGGTTATTTTAAGGGGATTGTGGTACTGCCACTGGGCAGCTGAAGAGCAGCAGCTGTTGGCCAGGTGCCCAGCTGTGCAGGCAGCAGCGTAGAAGGGTGGCAATACCATACCATGCCATTCTTACTACTTGCACTGCTGCTGGCAGCAGCTCGGTCTTCAGAGCTGGTGTCCCAGCCAGCAGCTACCGCTCTCCTGCTGCCCAGCCCTGAAGGCAGGGCCACTGCCAGCAGCAGTGCAGAAGTAAGGGTAACAGTAACACAACCACCCCTACAGTAACCTTGTGACCCTCCCCCAAGTCCTTTTTGGGTCAGGACCCCTACAATTACAACACTGTGGAATTTCAGATTTAAATAGCATAAATGAAATTTATGATTTTTTTAAATACTATGACCGTGAAATTAACCAAAATGGACCATGAATTTGGTAGGGCCCTACTCATAGTAATATGCAACATAACTATAGATACATGGAGGCTGTTTTGTTTTGTTTTGTTCAGTCGTATTTTCTTATTACATCAAACAGAAAAATTGCCTGATGTAAAATGTACCATATATACTCGTTCATTAGCCCATTGGTTTTATAAGTCGACACCTCCCAAAATGGATAGGTAAAAATAGCAAAAACTGTATGACCCTTTCATAAGCTGATCCTATATTTCAGGGGTTGGAAAACTTTGGCTCCCGGCCTGTCAGGGTAAGCCATTGGCGGGTTGGGATGTTTTGTTTACCTGGAGCATTCACAGGCACAGAGCCCCTCAGATCACAGTTTGCTGTTCCCAGCCAATGGGAGCTACAGGAAGTGGCCCCATAATTCTCATAATTCTCTACCCCTAAGACTCAATTCACTTTGCTGAATCATCTCATACACCCCCCCCCAAAGGAAGACAGGGTACTAAAAGAAGTCTTCACAGATCAAGGTCCCTCTTATGTCTTCCTTTTGGGGGGGTACCTATACTAATTTCCCCCTACTGTTACTCACACCTTCTTGTCAACTGTTTGAAATGAGCCACTCTCATTACCACTACAAAAGTTATTTTTCCTCCCTTGGTATCCTACTGTTAATTGATTTGTCTTGTTAGACTGACCTCATACTTGGTAAGGCAACTCCCATCTTTTCATGTATTTATACCTGCTCCTGTATTTTCCACTCCATGCATCTGATGAAGTGGGATCTAGCCCACGAAAGCTTATGTCCAAATAAATTTGTTAGTCTCTAAGGTGCCACAAGGACTCCTCATTGTTTTTGCCTTTTCTTAAGGTCCACTACCCAAATTCCAGATCTGTTTTACTTGTGGTAGCTGGCCATTTTGGCCTTTTATCTGCACTGAACACAATGTACAAGTTCCAACAAGTTAAGCAATCACACAAAGTACTGATATTAAATTCTAAGTCCTATTTTTATTTAATCTAACTGTACTGTTCTTGATGCTGTGAGGAAAGTGAAAAATACACCATGTGTCTGACAGTTTGGCTCAAATGGAAACCCCAAAACAGGTGATCAGTAAAAACCACAGTATCCTAACAGACAGCAAGGTGGAGAAGCTAAAATTGGAATAGGAGTTTTCAAAAATGGTAAAACGGTTGGCCAGAGTTTAAATTAATGAGAAGGGAGAGGAGGAAGCTGATTAGCTCCCATCTCCCTCTGGCTGTCAATGGGAAGCAGAGAGCTCATGAGGCAGGAGTGTCTACCCCTGTGTTCCTCCAGTAAGCACTCCCCCCAGGACCACCTTTTTTCATAGAGTTTGCCCCCCTTTCTGCAGCTTCAATTGAGTTTTCCATCTGTGGATGATATCCTACCTCTCCCCAGGCCATGGGCTGTTCTAGCTGTTCAGCCTTGAGAATGAAGCAGAACCTGTGGCCTTATCACTTGAGGATCCTGTGACCCTGCCCCCACCTGTTCTCTGGGCCCAGTTAGCTTCTGAAGACCTTAGCTACATGCTGTAATTGAGCCAGATCTTTCAAACTATTCATAATGTGTTTGAATTGCAATAGTGTCCTGAATGTGGTAGGCACTATAGACACACCCATGAAGATGCATTGTCCCTGCCTCAAAGACCTTATGTTCTAAAAAGACAAAATAAATATATTGAAAGGTGGGAGAAAGGGAAACATTATACATTTTTTCCTATTGTTTTATTTTATTAAACTTATAACTAATTCCCAAGTGCCTCTGGTCATTATTAGTTTGTAATTCTTATACATGTTGTTACATGCATTTAATATCGCCTTCTTCTCTTTGAACAAGAAAATAGATAGGTCCTCTACAGGTCATTTACTCCAGTCCCCTGCACTGAGGCAGAACTAAGTATTAACTAGACCAGGGGGTCCTCAATGCGGTGCCCGCGGGCACCTCTAAATGCACCCGCATCTTGGCCAGCAGTCGAGCATCCACTGAAATGCCACCGAATTTCTGCGGCGTTTTGGCGGTGACGCCTCTCGATGATGTCACTTGTCAGCAGCAAGTGACGTCATCGAGAGGCATCGCCACCAAAACGCCGCAGAAATTCAGCGGCATTTCGGCAGATGCTCCACTGCCACCACGGTCCTTCGTCTGGTGCCCACCAGATGAAAAGGTTGGGGGCCACTGGACTAGACCATCCCAGAGAGCTGTTTTGCTAACTTTTTCTTAAAAACCACCAATGACAGAGATTTCACAGCTTTCGTAGGTAACATGTTCCAGTGCTCAACTACCTGTACAGTTAAGAAGTTTTTCCTAATGTCTAATCTAAATTTCCTTTGCTACAGTTTAAGGCCATTACATCTTGTCCTGTTCTCATTTGATAAGGACTGGAGAACAATTTATCATCGTTCTCTTTATAGCTACCTTTTACGTACTTGAAGACGATTATGTGTCCGTCCATCCCCCCAGCCTTCTCTTCTCCAGACTAAACACACCCAATTTTTTCAATCTTTCCTCATAAGTCGTATTTTCTAGACCTTTAATCATTTTTGTTGCTCTCCTTTGGACTTTCCCAAATTTGTCCATATCTTTCCCAAAATGTGGTGCCCGGAACTGGATACAGTACTCCAGTTGAGGTCTTGCTGGTGCTGAGTAAAATAGAATTACTTCTTGGGTCTTGCTTACAACACTCTTGCTAATACATCCTATAACCCCCAGATCCTTTTCTGCAGTACTACCTAGGGAATCATTTCCCATTTTATATTTGTTTGATTATTTCTTCCTATGACTAGTACTTTGCATTTGTCCTTATTGAATTTCATCCTGTTTATTTCAGACCATCTATCCAGTTTAAGATTGTTTTGAATTCTAACCCCTTCCTCCAAAGCACTTGCAACCCCTCTCAGCTTGGTATAGTCAGCAGATATTATAAGTGTACACTCTATGCCTTTATCCAAATTATTTATGAAGGTATTGAATAAAACTGGACCCAGGGCAGATCCCAGTGGGACCGCACTCAATATGCCCTTCCACTTTGACTATGAACCATTGATAACTATTCTCTGAGTGCATTTTTGCAACCAGTTGTACATCCACCTTATGCTAGGTTTGTCTATGCTATATTTCCCTAGTTAGCTAATAAGAGGTCACGTGAGACAGTATCTTACTAAAGCATCTTACAAAAGTAAGATATAGCACATGTACTGCCTCCCTCTCCCCCCATCCACAAGGCTTGTTACCCTGTCAAAGAAGGATATTAGATTGGTTTGACATGATTTTTTCTTGACATGTTGACTGTTAATAATTATCTTCTAAGTGCTTACAAATTGATTATTTGCTCCATTATCTTTCTGAGTACCAAAGTTAAGATTACTTATCTATAATTCCCTTTTTATAGATAGGTACTATATTTGCCCTTGTCCAGTCTTCTCCTATCTCTCCTTTCCTCCCCAAGTTCTCTATACTAATCTTCATGTCAGATCTGCCTGTAGCTTGTAACAATTTATTGTTGTTGTTCACAAACAGATTTAATGGAAGTCAGAATGATGTAATTTGTCTTTTGTTTGTGATTTTTTGCGCAGCAAAGGGAGATTTCTGTGCCCTGAGACCCTCTTGCAGCCATCTTAACAAAAATCATATCCAGTATTGACATTGTGGCTTTATTGGAAAACCCACAAATTTTACATTCTTGTCTCTTAATGTCTTTTCTATCAAACTCTGATGGATCTTTGATCTGTCTGGCCTGATGAAAGAATTCAATATACATATATATCAGTCTAAAATCCTTACTGTTTAGTTTATTTAGAAAGAAACATCACAAAAGTAATTCATTTTAGTAACTCAGACTTGAGGGCAGATGCTGCTAACAAATGAAAAAGACTGAGTATTTTTCACTGCTTCTCCCTCGCATGGGACACTTCAAAAGTATTCAGTATCTTCATCTTGTAAAGTGGGAACCTGATGTAATCTGTATTGTTGGCAATGCTAAGCTTTTCCCTGTTGGTCACAGGAATAGTGTTTGAAAGTGGATGGCTGAGGGTGAAGGCAGACTGCAAAAGAGACAATTATGAGGAGCCTGGGAAAGTAGAAATATAGAGAGTGTGTTGCTGAACATATAAAGCTATTTTATTTGTGTGATTTAAAAAAAAACAAAACTTTTTGTTCCTCATTTCCAATTCCTTATTTAGAGGAGAGTAATAAATGCAATCATCAT
This sequence comes from Chelonoidis abingdonii, assembly GCF_003597395.2. Classification (NCBI taxonomy): domain Eukaryota; kingdom Metazoa; phylum Chordata; order Testudines; family Testudinidae; genus Chelonoidis; species Chelonoidis abingdonii. The sequence continues at coordinate 99,500,900 of NC_133771.1, forward strand.
GCATTATTTCAGTTAGCACTGATCTGGATACATGTAGCAGTTATGTGTTAACTTGATTAAAGAAATAATTGACCCACTTTGGGTAAAATAATATGTAGTTAACCTGCAAATATGTGTAATTTGAGCAATGTTTGCTTACAAATAAAAATGTCAACCTATCTATGCTGAAAAACACTTGAAACCATTACAATCACTCTTTCCTTTCTTTAGAACTTCATTCTAGAGAGAAGCAGGCTTTAGTAGAGGAGATCATACAACTGAAGAGAAGGAAGGAACAGACAGACAGACAGGCGTCTGAAAAGGAAATGGAGCTATTGCGTGCCAGGCAGGAATTAGAACAGCAACAAATCAGTCTGAGTAATTGTGAACAGAAAATCCTTGTGATACAGTCAAAGGTACACTGCTTGGTATCATTGTTTTATTACATCAGTCAGCAGCATTTATGGGTTTTGATTTCTTGTGTGTTATGTCAAGGGAGCGGTTTTTAATAGGAATCAGTTACATATTTATTACTATTAATATATCAGATGGAATTCAGTTGGTCAGAAAAACATTTTTTATTGTCCATTTGCAATTTAGATTCTCATTGTTAAATCTACAGCTATTATAATAAAATCTTTTCATAATACACTGAAAAGTCATGCAATGAGCTTTGTGTGGAATCACTATTAACTACAACTAGAGGTCTGATCCTGCATTGTAGTGAGTGTCCTCAGACTCCAGACATTTTTCTGAAAATGGTACAGAGGCTATGAATAAGGGAGTCTAGATGAGCTTCAGGAGAATTTATTTGTATCACCTTGCACATCACCTCAGAATCCAGTCATTTTCCCCCACCACCACCCCCTGAAATGAATTCAATCCCAACACATACTTATTTCATTAGCAGTCATCCCACAATCAGCAGAGAGTCCAGCCTACCACACATTGCCCCCTCAACGTTTCCAGTACAATGTGTTTTATGAGGCTTTTCCAAGTAGATTTATACCACAATGTCCATAGTATTCCCTGTAGTTAGTATTCAAAGGGATACTGTGAATATCACAGAAACATGAATTACCTGCAGAGGTAATGGTGACTACTATATGGTTCAAATGAGTGGATTGAGTTTTAGACCTTGATCCTGCAATGACCTTTGCATCATGCACCACTGAAAATAGTGGGAATTTTGCATTGACTTCAGCTGGCACACGATAGAGCCTGTAGAGTATAAATTCCTTGAGGTAGGGTCTCAGACTTCCTACGTGTTTGTAAATTTCTTAGCACAATGGGGAACTAGTGTTGGTTGAAGCTGCTGGGTGCTGCCACATTCTGAATAATAATAAATGACAATATTTGGCTAGGAATATATTTCTTGAATTCAATCTGTGCATTTATATAAGGCAATACAAACAATTTAAATATTTTAGGATACTTTTGTGATGTCAAAGAAACAAGAAAAAGCAACAAAAATGCAAAGTAGTATTAGCAGAGTTTAAAAGGTACTAATGTTTTGTCTAAATTTTATTTCTCCAGCTAGTCTGAAGTTCACTACTTGCACTGTAAATGACTGTATAGAAAATATGAAGAATGACCCAGCACAATTTTTTCTTCAAGAACTGCTAATAGTTTATATATAATGCCAAGGCAATTTCAAATATACTATACAATTACTATAGAAACCCCAGTCCAGCAAGTGTGTACGCACACAAATAGTCCACTTGAGTTCAATAGGATTACTTGTGCATAAAATTGGTGGCATGTATAAGTGTTTGCAGGATGCCAGTAACCCCTTTCTTCATTCCCCAATCTGTTTTTTCAGTATTTTGGTAAATGTTACTTCAAATAAACAGTAGTTCGTTGATCAAATATTTCTATGTGTGGTGAAATATGATGGAGACACTTACCTGAATTGAAAAAAAAAGTGTTTGTTGATCAGGAAATGTTAAAATAATAGACATGTAAAAATATGTATTCCATCTTCACACTATCCAGGGCCGGCTCTAGCCATTTCGCCACCCCAAGCACAGTGGCACGCCGCAGGGAGTGCTCTGGGGCACACCGGTCCCGCGGCTCCGGTGGACCTCCTGCAGGCGTGCCTGTGGATGCTCCACTGGAGCCGCGCGACTAGCGGACCCTCTGCAGGCGTGCCTGCGGGAGGTCCACCGGAGCCATCTGCTGCCCTCCCGGCAACCGGCAGAGCGCCTCCCGCGGCATCCCGCCCCAAGAACTCGCTTGGCGCGCTGGGTCCTGGAGCCGGCCCTGGCACTGTCAATAAATTTTCTCAAGCATCTATATAATAAACCCTAACCACATACATGCAGACACCACATTCATCAGCTGGGATTGAATTTAGAACTTTCAACAGCAAAAGCACAAGTCCCTACCACTTGAGCTTTATGTGCCTGGTCAAGAGTCATCATCTGGTAAGACAAACAAGGAATCAGACTACTGGACAGTTTTATAGTAGTCAAACTAAAACCAGATTATTTATTGGAACTACTTAATGAGTGATGTATATTTTATAGTTATTTTAGCGATAAACATAAAATTAGCCTCAGTCTTCATTCTGCTCTATCTTTGTCTCCTTTTATATATGTGGACACCAAGTTGAAGCAACGTTCAGAGCAGCGGACAGCAATAGAGTTGCAGCTTTCTGAAAAGAGAAAGGAACTTACGAAAGTGCAGTTTGCTGTGCATGAAATGGAAGACAAAATATTTAAAAAAACTGCAATGATGCAAGACCAGATCACACATGACATCAGGTATTAGCTAAAGTATTTGGCAGTTTTTCGAGGGATGGTCAGGTATTGATGATTTAGGATTTACTAACCCATTAAACTCTAGGTTACTGGTTTCTGTCATCACTATGGACGAGGTCGCTTTAAGCTGGCATCCATTTTCTGACACATTGCAGGGAGTTATGATGTGCTGCTTTCAGTTCATCCCCATCTACCAAAAGATGTTACACTCTATTGGCTTTTCAGCAGAAAGACAACAGAGAAAATGGACATGTTGAAACAAAAGGTACTCTCTCTCATCCACAGAGGTAGTCCTTCCAGTTCAGGATTGACTTAACATAAAGTATAAGAGAGGTTGCACAGTAGCTCCACTTGTGGCGTTTTAAGGGATAAACGGTTAGTTTTAGTCCCCATCGTTAACAATTTAGCACCCTTCTGAAATTTGCTTAATTTTAAAATTAGAGGGTTCCTTCTGGGGAAGAGCAGCTAATTGGAACTACTGCAGGAAGCAAGTGAAGCTTTCGCTCTCTCCCCTCAGGAGACACGATTCTCACAGGAAGGGAGGTAGGAACAAAAAGGGCCCAGCAGCTCAAGGCAGCTTCAATCCATCCCCCCCTCCATTTCTGTGAGCAAAGAGACAGCTCTTCTCCACATGCCTTCCCCCACAACATCTGGCCTGGGAAAGGGCAGAGGGGATGAAGAGCTCCTGGGTTTGCCAGCTCACTCACCCAGGAAGGGGAAGAAGAGAACGCTGCATCAGCCCTCTGCCTCTGGCTTGGGAGAGTGGGATGAAGAGCCCCAGGAATAGGAGAAGCAGAAGGAGGCTGGGGGAATTCTTCTTGAGTTTCTCTAAAAGAAAGTATTTTATTTTTCCTTCTCAGCTATGAAAAAATGAACATTAATCCTAAATAATTATTCTAAAAATTAATCATTGCACCTGATTAGCTCAATGGAGACGTGGTAAACTAAGGGTGTATATGTAAGCTGGGGAATACGAGGGATAGGATGTAGAAATGGGGGGGTGTGAGAGCAGGGAAACATGGGAAACATGAGGGAGGGAAACGTCTGTGTGTGTGGGGAAACAGGTACAGGAGAAAGAGGGAGACTGGAGTGTGTGTGCAGAGGAATGTGAGGTGTAGGAGAGAGGGGAAAACTAGGGGTTATGTGTGTGGGCAGGAGAAAGAGGAGTACATGTTTTAGAGGAAAACTAGGGTGTGCATTCCAGCTATTTTGTGCTGGTCTGGCAATGCAAAACAGCTGTAAACCCAGCTTAATTGACCAGTATTCTCTTGCTGCTGTGCAGAGCTTGAGTTGGCCAAAATCAATCAGATCAAATCTGACCTCAAAATATAACATAAAAATAATTTAAGATTGGCAGTACATACGTTCAGATCTTTAGAAATTTCACATAGTAGCATTCTCGGGAGGATTTTTGTTAGTGTTCGGGTATGAAAATTTTAATAATTGTAACTGATTTTATCATTTTTACATGAGTGTCCTGAGGGCTTTTAAATTGTGTAACATATTTTACTTGAGTAGTGCTAATTTCCTTGATTTCCTTGTTTTGAGAGAAAAAGAGAATATCTGTGTGTGCACAAGCATTACATTAATTCTCCATTGTTACAACAGTATGCCCTCCTACAAGCAAGATGTGCCTTGCTAGTGATTCATCCTTGTTTTTAGAATTAATTCTTAATAAATAGAGCTAGATAGATTGTATAATATAACTAACAATGTTAGGTTGCTTTTTGGCAGATTTAGGATACAAAGTTTATGGAAAGGTCTGATTTTAATGAGATAATTCAGAAAGCTGTATAAAATGTCCTAACATTAAGATTCTATTATACAACCTTATAATTGGATCTTAATGTTAGGACAATTTATACAACTTTCTGAATAATGTCATATATATCTTTTAAAAATATGGCTTGTCATTTTCAGATGGAACAATTTGTAACAATTAATAAATATTATTTTCTCTGTGCATTTTTCCTGATCAGAAGTGAGATAAGTTTTCTTCATCAGCAATTGAGAGAGAAAGAACTACTGGCAGAGCAGGATCGTTTCTTAAGAAGCAAAATGATGGATGATTATGCATCCCTGACCACAGAGAATGCTGTGCTGCGTTCCCAGCTCTTGGAACTTAACAAGCAACTGAACATAGTAAGAATGGGATAGGGAATGACCAATTGGTCTTACATATAAAAAACAAAAACAAAAAACACTAAAAAACAGTTAGTGCAATGAAAACAACATAGATAATATGATGTTCCTTTTCCACTGCCTTACATTGAAACATGTAAGATTCTATATTTTTACACTTCAGTAATGTTCAGACTATATTCAGTTCACTTTTCTTAGTAAAAGAAACAGTTGAGACTACAAAGGAAATCTGATCCAAATTAGAGAACATCTTTAAATTTCTGAAGGCACATGATAAAAGTAGGCAATTAAATTTTCTTTTTTCCTCCCTCTCTAGAGTGGTAAACTCCTAGTGGTTTTTAAATATGTACACATCAGCATGCAATTCAAACTCTGAAATTAGCATTTTTATTTAAATATGCATGTTAAATCATGTTATTAAATTAGCAGTTTCCTGAAGCTTGCACTTGCTATTTCTATCTGTAATGCTTTGGCCTAATTTTCACCTGAGATGTTGCTTAAAGACTCCCATCTGCCTTTAAATTCCATTTGATGGCAGTGACTTCTGAACCCTAAGCAAAAAATGCTACAGTAATCCTCCATATGTGGGATAGGTGTGAAAAAACAAAGATCATTAAGAAGTGCTGAATTGACCTGCCCTCAAATATAGAATGAGTTTCAAGTCATTAATTGGAAAGAGGTTGTAGAACATAACTGAAAGATGAAGCCACTTTGTCAAATGATGCATGTCATTCTTTTTCAACTCCTGAGACATTTGGGCCAGATTCATCAAAAGTTTCATGGATGCGTCTTTGAACCTACTTCTCATTTCTTCTGCCTGTATCTGTGTTCCTAAATACTCCATACCAAGTAGCTCCTGGGTGTGACGGTGCCACCCATAAGGCTTTACAGAAATATGCTTATGAATGTGTGTATATATAAAAAAAACATAACTAGAATGTGTTTTATGCTACATATGTCATGTAACATATCTCTGTAAAGGTTATTATCTACTGAATCTATTATTCCTATTTGTATGCATGTATCATTTTTGTATTCGAAGTTATGAATATTGGCTGCATACTTGTTTGATTCTAAGTAGGCTGTAGTGAAGCAGTTGGTCAGCTTACTGAGAAAACACTATTCTCAGTAAGTGCCCAATCAAGAAACACTTAAGCCAACAATGAACTTGGAGACACCCATCCACATATGGGCTTTCCCAGGATTGTGGCTTGGCTGGTAAGGAACTCAGTCATGCATGGACATGTGACTTGCCCAGGTGACTCCAAAACTCCATTTTGTAGCTGGACTTTGCATAGGGGTGAGGAGGGGTCTCCATCCACAAGAGAAAGTCTATTTAAGCCCAGGGGAGACCCCTTTATTTTGTCTTCAGCTGGCTAAAGAGAGAGCCTCTCCACCCCCAGAAATACCTGAAAGAAACTGGAACAAAGGACAGTGACTGCAAGGGGTGAGAGTGATTGCTGGACCCAGACTAAAAAGAGATTAGTCTGTAAAAGGAAGCATTCTGGAACTGGTGAGAATCTTATCTGTATTCAGTTTGATTAGACATAGACTTGTGGGTTTTATTTTATTTGGTAATTCACTTTGTTCTGTCTGTCACTACTTGGAACCACTTAAATTCTACTTTCTGTATTTAATAAAATCACTTTTTTCTTATTAACTCAGAGTATGTATTAATACCTGTGGGTGGGCAAACAGCTGTGCATATCTCTCTATCAGTGTTATAGAGGGCAAACAATTTACGAGTTTACTCTGTATAAGTTTTATACATGGTAAAACAGATTTATTTGGGTTTAGACCCCATTGGGAGTTGGGTATCTGAGTGTTAGAGACAAGAACACTTCTTTAAGCTGCTTTAAGTTAAGTCTGCAGCTTTGGGGCAAGTAATTCAGACCCTGGGTCTTTGTTGGAGCAGATAGGCATGTCTGGCTCAGCAAGACAGTGTGCTGGAGTCCTGAACTGGCAGGGAAAGCAGGGGCAGAAGTAGTCTGGGCACTTCAGCTGGCAATTCCCAAGGGGGGTTCTGTGATCCAACCTGTAACGCTGGGCTTTTTGTGGCCCTACAAATATTCATGAAGTGTATTTGATCCCACTGGAGGTGCATGTGTGCCCTATGCATGCGAGTTCAGAATCTATGAATAGCAGCACCTCAGCACTGCCGTTAGAAGAAATCTGTTCTTTCTTCCCTTCTCATGACTACATTTTCTTCTGCACCCCGTCCCATCGAGCTGGAAGTCTTCACCGCCTTGCTTAACAAAATCAGAAGCTTGTTCATCCCTTCAGGTCAAAACCACTCATTTCAGAGCCCCCAGCTTACCCATTGCAGAGATGAGAATGGCCCAGCCAACCATATCTTAACCAACCCGGTCAACCTAGTCAATCTTATCCATAACAGCTTTCCACCATGGCCATATTGGACTAACTGGGGCTCATCTTCCAGAGCCTCCAGAAGTGAGTCTCCTTCCCAGTGTCTCCCGAACATAGAAAGTCTCATCCTCCTTTGGCCTTAGTTTCAAGACCTCCCACAGAAGCTCATAGGAATGGGAATGAAGAACTCCTGAATAATGAAAAAGAGTTTGGTTCCAAACCACTGGACCAGTGCCCTTCAACTTCTCTCAAAGACCCATCATCATCATCATCTCCCAAGGAAGCTGTCTCTTTGGCTGCAGTACCAGCTCCAGATAATTCTGAGCTTTTTCAAGAGCTGCTGCCTTGAATTGCTGACACTGAGGACTGGGACTCTTGTGATCAAGGAAAAGCCCCATAAATTATTGGTTATCCTCCACAGGTTAGCAATGCCTATATATGAAAGCATTTTGGAGCCAGCTAAATATCTCTGGCAAACCCTTGCTATATTTACCCCAACTACAAAGCAAGCAAGGAGGAAAAAAAAAGATACCAAATTCCAGAAAGGGGCTTTGAACAATTCTATACACATTCAATCCCTCAGTTTCTGGTGGACTGTGTGGTCTGGGAGAAAACTTGTCAGCCTAGCTTATCAAAGACTACTCCCAAAAAAGACCCCAGTTTGCTAGATGTCTTTGGAAGGAAAGCCTCCATCATTTCGTTCCAACTACTTATAGCAAACTAACAAGCATTATTTGCTAAGTACTTCTTGACCTGAAACAAAGTATCTCCCTTTGTGAACAGGATTCCTCCAGAAGCCAGGGAGAAATGAAAGGGCAACTGAAGGCAAAAACATCTCTACATGTGGCTCTGGACGCTTCTAATATCACAGTTCAGTCCACAGCCGTGACACTTATAACGAGGAATGATTGGTAGTTTTAAATATTATGCAAAGATGTACAGAACACCATAGAGATCTTGCCCTTTGTTTAGCAATTCAACAAAAGGGGCCTTACACTGAAGGAAGCACTTCAGATACCAATCTTAGACCAGAGTACCTACTTACTCTTTAACAACAGCCTACTGATTATCCTCTGAAGAAGAAACGCATGTTCTCTCAAAAAAGGCTTACACAATCACCCTGTGGCATCATCAAGACAGCAGGGTTGGCATAAAGGTTAAAAGTCACAACGTAGACAGCTGTGCAAGGGGAACTACGCACAGCGAGTGGGAGCCGGAGCCCCGGTGTACCTGACCATGGTGATGGAGTATCTGACGGCTGAGATACTGGAGCTGGCTGGTAACGCTGCTTGGGATAACAAGAAAACCCGCATTATTCTTCGGCACTTGCAGCTGGCCGTGCGCAACGAAGAGGAGCTGAACAAGCTGCTGGGGGGCAGTCACCATTGTGCAGGGTGGGGTCCTGCCCAACATTCAGGGAGTGCTGTTGCCCAAAAAAACCAAGAGCCATAAAGCCAAGGGCAAGTGAGCACAGACACTAGACTAGAGCTGTCTTTGAACCCTATGCCATCTTTCCCTCTACCAGATTTGGACAGGAGTCATCTCTCATGGGTAAGGCTACGTTTTAGTCATAGGTATTTTTAGTAAAAGTCACAGACAGGTCATGGGCAGTAAACAAAAGTTCACAGCCTATGACCTGTCCATGACTGTTACTATACCCCTAACTAAAACTTGGGCTGGGGGCTGCCGGTGCTTGGGGAGGGGAGGGCAGGGGAGTGGCCCAGGAATCCCACTGGTGCTGGGGGGTATGGGGGCAGGCGGTGGCACGCAGCCTGGGACCCCAGCTGCTGTTGGGGGACAGGGACGGGCAGCCCAGGACCCTCACTGGTGCTGGGGGGGGGGTGCAGCGCAGCCTGGGAAGGTTGGCAGGGCTGGCAGGCTCCCTACCCAGCTCTGACCAGCATGTCCCTGCAGCTCCTAGGGAGGTTCTTGGGGGGGGCTCCCACCCCACGTAAGTACCGTCCCGCACCCCAGCCCCCTGCCCCAGCCTTAAGCCCCCTTCCACACACCCAAACTTCAGCTGCTGGCCTAGGAGCTGCCCGGCACTTGGGCAGCCCCTGAGCCAGCAACGGCTGCTGCAGAAGTCATGGAGATCATGGAAAGTCACAGAATCTGTGACTTCCGTGACCTCAGTGACAGATACACAGCCTTACTCATGGGTACTGTATTCACTTCCAGTCTCTGCCTCCTTCCCATCCCCATCAAGCAAGACACCTCCATATGGAATCAAAGTCTCATGTATGTATTGCCTCTGATCTCTCTGATACCCAGAGTGATATGGAAAGTCAGAGAGGATGTAGCTACGCTGATCCTGAAAGCCAGAATTGCCTTGGCCAGTAAGGAGCTAATGGTTCTCCTCCAAATGTCCGCTCAGCCTTCAGCTTCAGGTTGTCCAGGCATAATATTCATAGAATCATAGGACTGGAAGGGACCTCGAGAGGTCATCTAGTCCAGTCCTCCTTACTCATGGCAGCACTAAGTATTATCTAGACCATTCCTGACAGGTGTTTGTCTAACCTGCTCTTAAATATCTCCAGAGTTGGAGATTCCACAACCTCCCTAGGCAATTTATTCCAGTGCTTAACTAGCCTGACAGTTAGGAAGTTTTTCCTATTGTCCAACCTAAGCCTCCCTTGCTGCAATTTAAGCCCATTGCTTCTTGTCCTGTCCTCAGCGGTTAAGAAAAACATTTTTTCTCCCTCCTTCTTGTAACAACCTTTTATGTACTTGAAAACAGTTATCATGTCCCCTCTCAGTCTTCTCTTTTCCAGACTAAACAAACCCATTTTTTTCAATCTTCCCTCATAGGTCATGTTTTCTCGGACTTTAATCATTTTGTCGCTCTTCTCTGGATTCTCTCCATTTTGTCCACATCCCTCCTGAAATGTGGTGCCCAGAAGTAGACACAGTACTCCAGTTGAATCATATACACTGTTCAGTCATATTTCGCTTGTGGTCCACTATGACCCCTAGATCCCTTTCCGCAGTACTCCTTCCTAGGCAGTCCCATTTTGTGTGTGTGCAACTGATTGTTCCTTCCTAAGTGGAGTACATTGCATTTGTCATTATTGAATTTAATCCTATTTACTTCAGACCATTTTTCCAATTTGTCCATATCATTTTGAATTTTAATCCTATCCTCCAAAGTGCTTGCAACTTCTCCCAGCTTGGTGACATCTGCAAACTTTATAAGTGTACTCTCTATGCCATTATCTAAATCATTGATGAAGATATTGAATAGAACCGGATCTAGTACTGATCCCTGTGGGACCCCACTCATTATGTCCTTTTATGCATAATATTGCAGAACAAAGATCAAATTCCTAATCCCAAACCCTGGAGGTAAGCTTGTTAAGTGCGACTCAGAGAGACTTCACTATAGATACAAGGAAAATCCAATTGGAAAATCAGGAAGTTCTCTACAAGAAAAACTTAGTCCTCAAAGTGGAAAAGATTTTCAGTTTAATCATGTCAAGACAACCTTGATCATTGGAGGCTCCTTTTCCTAAGATCCTTGATTACATCCTGCATCTTTGGACTCTGTCAGTTCCATTTAAGTCCACCTTGCAGAGATTTTGGCACGCTACTCTCACATCCAGCCATACTCAGTTTTTTCCTACCCTACTGTAACCTGATTTTTAAAAGGATTGCTTCACACTTATGAATCAATTAGCAGGAGCCCATTCTATGTGGGATCTTAATGTTGCCCTTTCAGGTCTTATTCTTTCTGAATGGTGTCTAGACCTTATTCTCGTGACTGACTTTTTGGTCACCATTATGTCAGTCACAAGGGTCAGTGAACATAAGCTCTCCTCCTTGTTGGAATTCCCTCAGAGACCTCTTTCACTCAGCTTCCCAAGAACTCAGTTCAACTCTGGACTTCATCACTCATGCATCTTTATTTAGCATACAGCAAAGCTACACTAAGTTGAAGGGACTCAGACATAGGAGGTGGTTGCAGAGTACTTCACAGATCCAAAGTTACACAGAAACCCTCTTCCTTTATACACATTTGCACATATCATTAAATTTACTGTACATTGCATCACATGTTTTAGGATTGACTTGGTTACTTTGCAAGAACCAATTCCCATACAACATGCTTAGTCTACACACTATCTATATATGACTTTACTCTTTACCTCATCCGTTGCTTTCCTGACACATCTTGTCCATTTTTATATGTTCTTTGTAAATGGTACCTTAGATGTTTCCTCTTATGTTAGCTAGCTCAGACATTCTGTCTCTTAGTATATTGACCCATTTACCTATCTTAGTTAGCAAAAACATTCTGTTTTCAGCCTGCTGATCTATTTACCTGCCTAATCTTGTCTTCTAAGAAATGAGGCCTCTATGTTCAATTATTCATGTCAAGCCAGGCGTACAACACTCCTTACACAAATTACAACAGAGACCTCATTCCAAGTTTATTCACAACATTGTTTCAGATTTTCACTTAAATGAATCTATTTATTTCTTCATTTTCTTTCCAAAACCAAAAATTGTACTTCTAAAGAATGAGCCATTTCTTCCCAGAGAATATTTAAATTGATTATATTTAAATTTGAATATTTTATCACATGGCTAATAACACTCGTTCCTTCAAATATCAAAGCTTATTCCACTAGAACTCAGGCTGCCTCAGAAATCTCCATATCTGAGATCTGCAAGGCAGCCACTAGGAATAATCTCCTTGACCTGGCCACAAAATCAGATGACAGATTTGGACGAGTATTGTTAAAATGACAGTTTAGGTAGTGGCAGCTAGGTCTCCTTAGTAACTTAGGGGATTGCAGCTGCTTAAACAAGTGTGAAGGTACTAGATAAATAATTATTAGTTTTTTACATTTTCATTGCCAGTGTGTTAGTTTTTAAAAGAAAAATATTTTAGCATCTGACAATATTTGCAGCAAGTTAGTAAGAATTTCCAGATATGTAAGATAAATCTTGGCTAAACTTACTTGACTGACTCCCTTAAAAAGGACTCAGAGTTTTTTCTCCAAATCCAGTTGTGTAGTTTATTTTTACCTTCTATAGAAACAAAATCAGCTCTTCTCAAGTAGTGTCCCTATGGGTGCTCTACTGTAGGTGTGTTTGTGTTCCTGCACTGCTGATTGGAGAACTTTGGTAGCTGTGTCCATTAGACCTACACACGTGCAGTTTCTCCTTGTGCTGCACCACAAAGCTAGCCTCCCTCAGTTCCTTCTCAACTGCCCCAGCTAGAGACAGAGGCATTAGCAGTCCATGAAGACTATTGTTTAATTTTACATACCTATAGTTAGTCTCCTAATTATAGTTCTAGTCTTAGTATTCTTCTCCTTCTCCTTATTTTACCCTTGGAAATAAAAACAACCCCCCACCCCAAACCTTTAATTTCTTTCCCACTTTTTCTCCCACTGGGGACCCTGGGGTATGCCCAGTCCACCAGGCTTCAAAAAATGCCTTACTTGTAAAGAGGCGATCCTAAGTGCAGCAAGTACTCAGTGTATTTGCTGCCTCAGGGAAGAGTGCTTATCATGGCGGGCCGCGTACCAAAGGTTGCCGATCCCTGGGGTACTGCTTGGTTCCAATACCTAGAAAGCTCCTGTTCAAGAGGTAGAAGAGGTTCTATTACACAGTAGAAAGTCCTCATCATGATGTAACTTACCTGCAGTAATGCTCCAGGTTACAGATTTGGTGCATGTCCCAATAAATCTCCCCAACATCTGCAAATCTTCCACATTATTCTTTGACCCTAAAAAAGTCAGGTCTATCTCTAAGCTCTCTTATGGTCCGCCTAGAGGCTATAACAGCTTTCCACCAACCTGTAGAAGGGTACTCTGTGCTGTCACACCCAACCACTCAGAGGTTCCTCAAGGGTAGAGAAAACTCTTCCCTCAGCCTGTAATTGCCAGGATCACCTCTGGAGCCTTTTTTTAAAATCAGCATTACCTTAGCTACCCTCCAGTCATCTGGTAGAGGCTGATTTAAGTGATGGATTACATACCACAGTTAGTAGCTTTGCAATTTCATATTGGAGTTTCTTCAGAACTCTTGGGTGAATACCATCTAGTCCTTGTGACTGATTACTGTTTAATTTATCCATTTGTTCCAAAACCACCTTTGTTGACACCTCAATCTTCAGACAGTTCCTCAGATTTGTCACCTAAAAAATGGCTCAGGTATGTAAAGACCAATCCAAAGAATTCATTTAGTTTCTCCCCTCAACATCCTTGTCTTCCTTAAGTGATCCTTTAGCACCTTCATTGTCCAGTGGCTCCACTGATTGTTTAGCAGGCTTCCTGCTTCTGATGTATTTTAAAAAAAAATTGCTGTTGGTTTTTGAGATTTTTGCTAGTTAGTCTTCAAAATCTTTTTTTCTAAAATGTATGTAAGTGTAATATTTAAAAAGTTGTGTTTCTATATTGAAAATTATGTTCTTAAGGTAAGCCAGGCCACCAGGAGGGACATGCCTTGGACAGGTTCCATCAGGCAAGGAGTAATAAACTTTTCTTTCTGTGTATTGTCTGCTTCACAATGGAAGCATAGTTGTGTTGAGCCTGATGCTAATGAAGAGTCTGTGAAATCATGAGAGAAAATCTATGTGAAAAAAATGAAACAACAAAGGGGTATCCTGTTTATGAGTAATGACTTTTGGGGAATAACTGGGGCTTACTGAGGTACACCCTGGATTCTTCACTGAGGAATGAACTGTCAGTGTCTTCTGTCTTATGAAAGGAGGGTTATAGCCAACCTGGCTGGAAAATGCTAAGACGACTTTGGGTGAGCTAAACTTCATTAGACAGGAAAATATCTTGTTAATTAATCCTAGGCTGTAGAATGTGTGGTATGATTTTTGTTTTGTTTTGTTTTGTTTTTTACAGGTAACCAGTTGTTTCCAATACTTACACTTGTGACCTTCTCAAATCTATTTTTTGTTAAATACTCGTATTTGTTTTCACTATAAACATATCTAAGTGCTGTGTGTTAAGAGGAGATGTGACCTAAGGTGTAACGGGTAAACTGTGGGTACTGTTCCTTTTGGGAACAGCAAATCTCTGAATTATCTTAGTGTCTATTGGACATGGGGCTGGACAGTCCAGGGAAATGCTCAGAGGGTTCCCGTTTTGGAGAGTGCCTGTCACTAACCTGCAGAGGTTATAGTGGAGCCTGCATAGGCTAAGAAGGGAGTGCTTGCATTACCTATGGCCAGTGGAGTCAGGGAGCTGACGCATGGCAGGCACAGGCAAGGCTTCCTCATGCTAAGAACAGGTGATAGTGAATTCGTTCATGACCCTGGGGGCTCCTGGGAAGTATCACAACAATCTTACTTCATTTTAATATATTTTGATCTAGTTGTGCTTTTATGATGTATTTCAGGAGAGAGCCCTCAGGGAAGAGAGTTATGTATCTCAGTCTTCCAGCTTTACTCAACTTCTCAAAGTGAAAGACCAAGAAGAGCATCTGAAACATGAGATCAAGATGCACCAAGAGCTCTTGCAGCAGGAAAAAAAAAACTTGCAGGAACTTACGGAAAAGGTTGTCTGTGACTACACTGACTTTCTAAATGCATCTTCACTGTTCGTCTAAAGATAAGGAATCATATTATTTTCTATTAGATTCATTTGTTAAGAAGAAGTATACTCCACTTTGTGCTTACAGGACATGATCCAGCTCCCATTGAAGTCAACAGGAGTCTCTTCATTTATTTCAATGGGAAATGGAACAGATCCATAGTGCTCTGCCTTACTAATTGAAGGAAGGCCTAGTAGTAAGATTTATTTTTTCCAGTTATGGTACTGCTCACCCAGCACCATGAATCAAAAGTGTACTGGCTCGTTCTGTTTGGAGCTATTTTATTTATTATTCAGACATCACGGGCCTCCAGAACCCATGACTCCAGACTCTCTCTCATGATCTGAAGTCGAGTCATTTCTTCATGGCTGACTTTGCCATTCTGGAGTCACTGTGTTTTATCCCAGTTTTCCTGTGACTCCTGCTATATGCAGCTACCATCACAACACTTTCCCACTTTTCAGAAAGATAGATTATGCAGACATCTCCAGGGGCGCTGTCACTGGCTTTTTGTTCAGCCAGTTGGGGGGGTTTGCCTTGAAGTAATAGCACCTTTTCTTTTTTTTTCCTTCAGACGTTGGTGTTCTTATGTGATCACATAATCAGTCATTAATACAGAATAACCAAGTCCCTGCATTGAATCTTCTTTCTAGCTCTGAATTTTCATTGATTATAGCTAAGGCTACATTTTAATCATGGATATTTTTAGCACAAGTCATGGACAGGTCATGCTTAGTAAACAGAAATTTACAGCCTGTGACCTGTCCATGACTTTTACTGTATACCCCTAACTAAACATGGGGCCGGGGGGCTGCGGGTGCTCTGAGGAGGTGGACGGGGGGGCACAGCCTAGAACCCCCGCCGGTGCTGGGGAGGGAGGGTTGGGGCTGGCAGGCTCCTTACTCGGCTCAAACCGGCATGACTCTGCAGCTCCTAGGGGGAGGGGCGTCCAGTGGGTCTACGTGCTGCTTCTGCCACAAGCATCGGCTCCGCAGCTCCCATTGTCCGGGAACTGCCAATGGGAGCTGCAGGGGTGGCTCCTGCAGGCAGGGCAGTGCACGGAGCCCCCTGACCCTTCCACCTAGGAGCTGCAAGGACATGCTGGTGGGAGAACCCCCCCAGGTAAGCGCTACCCTGTACCCTAACCCCATACCCCAGCCCTGAGCCCCTTCCCACATACCCAAATTGCTGCTGCTGGCCCAGGAGCTGCCCAGCTCAGGCAGCCCCTGGACCGGCACCGGCTGCTGCAGAAGTGATGGAGGTCACAGAATCCACGACTTCCGTGACAGACACAGCCTTAGTTATAGCTCCTGAAGAAAATCAGTGTTGATTTATTACTGGTGCAGCTAATGGCATTATGAGAACTGCTCCCTGCTATAATGAGGTAACAACAAATACCACTTCTAAGGAAGCTTCGACTATAACTTAACAAGTCTTTAGTCCTTTTGATATATTATTATCATAGTACCTAGTCATGGACCAAGTCCCCATTGTGCTAGGTACTGTACAAACACAAAATATAAAGGAAGTATAGCAGCTCTCTGGATATCCTAAGGGTATGTCTGCACAGTTGCTGGGAGCAAGTCTTGCAGCCTGGGTTGACAGTCTCATGCTAGAGAGGCTGGAGCAAGCATGCTAAAAATAGCTGCATAGATATTGCTTTGACATTCAAGCTCGAGCTCAGGCTCTGAAGCCCACATCTCTCCCTAGGCTTCAGAGTCAGTGCTCCAGCATGAGCTGGAACGTCTATCTGCATTGCTATTTTTAGCATGGTCGTGTGGCCCCACTAGCACAAGTCTGTAGACTCAGACTGCAAGATTTGCTCCCAGCAGTTATGTAGGCAGCCCCTAAGTGCTCAGTTGGATACCCTGCAGCAAGTTGTGTGAGCACAAAAATAGAGCTCTGATAACTGGCTAAACTGGTCCTGAGTTTGGTAATTAGTTGGTAAATAAACCCACTACTGCAAAGTAATTGTCATGTATAAAACCAAGCTGGAATGGGAAAGTAGTTCTAGATTCTCATGCCCCAGTCCAGCAGAACACAGACTTGGCACAGAGAGGATGGGTTTATTTGGTAAAGAGGTTGTAAGCTGTAGTTAGTTTAACATTCTGTTTAATTTGTAGTTCACCATAAACAGTGCTCCTAAAAGGTGGTCACAGACTGAAAGTAACATTTGCTGATGCTGGCTGCGTGTTGGTAGGTGCATAATGAGAAAAACGATGTCTTTAGGTCTCAGAAGTGAGGAAGACCAAACTTTGATTGCAGATGGCTGATCCCAGAGAGCGATCCCAAGCTCAGAAATCAGTATCACTCTTTACTTTGGAAATTGATTTTTTTTTAGATAAACAAACTATGGGAGTAGTGTAATCCCAAGTGTTCCAAAAGCTTACATAACAGGAAGCATTTCTGTAAGCAGTCACTTGAATTTGAAATTGAAAAATATTCCAGCTTGTGTGTGCTTGTGCGTGTACATAGTTAGCATACATATACATTTTTGTCTTTTATGAGCTTGACCCTGGCTTGTTCTTCTCACAGATTCATATTTTGGAACAAGGAAGCACATCTCTTGACTTAAATGTAGCAACAATATTTAGTCGAATAGCTGAAATGAAGGGTATGCTGGACAAAGATGAACAGTATAATACTGAACTACAAAGAGATAAAGCTTTGTTGGTAGATCTTGTATCTAGTTTACAAAACCAGGTAAATTGCTTTATCTGATCTATATTATGAAATCAGGAACCTTAAAATAAACATAGGGCCCAATCTAACTTTCAGTGAAGTCAGTATTAGACTGATGAACTGATTCAGTGCATTCCCACTGCCCCGACAGGTAGGCCCTACTAAATTCACGGCCATGAAAAATGCATCGAGGACCATGAAATCTGTTGTTTTGTGTGCTTTTACCCTATATTATACAGATTTCACAGGGATGACCTGAGTTTCTCAAACTAGGGGTCCTGATCCAAAAGAGAGTTGCAGGGGGGTCACAAGGTTATTTTTTGGGGGGTTGCACTATTGCCACCCTTACTTCTGCACTGCCATCAGACCTGGGTGGCTGGAGAATGGCAGCTGTTGGTCGGACGCCCAGCTCTAAAGGCAGCGCCCCACCAGCAGCAGCAATGCAGACGTAAGGGTGGCAATACTATACTATGCCATCCTTACTTCTGCACTGCCTTCAGAGCTGGGTGGCCGGAGAGTGGCGGTTGCTGAGGACCCAGCTCCAGAGGTGGTGCAGAAGGGTGGCAACTGGAAGTGCTAATAAATAAATACAACTATGACATCGTTGGCATCACTGAAACTTGGTAGGATAATACACATGATTGGAATGTTGGTGTGGATGCGTACAGCTTGCTCAGGAAGGATAGATGGGGGAAAAGGGAGGAGGTGTTGCCTTATATATTAAAAATGTACACACTTGGACTAGGTGGAGATGGACATAGGAGACGGAAGTGTTGAGAGTCTCTGGGTTAGGCTAAAAGGGGTAAAAAACAAGGGTGATGTCATGCTAGGAGTCTACTACAGGCCACCTAACCAGGTGGAAGAGGTGGATGAGGCTTTTTTTAAACAACTAACAAAATCATCCAAAGCCCAAGATTTGGTGGTGATGGGGGAC
>NC_133771.1:99521797-99697660 GCF_003597395.2 Chelonoidis abingdonii
CTTACTTCTGCACTGCTGGTGGGGGCGGCTCAACCTTCAGAGCTGGGCTCCCGGCCAGCAGCCACCGCTCTCCAGCTTCCCAGCTCTGATGGCAGCGCCGCCGCCATCAGCAGCGCAGAAGTAAGGGTAGCAGTAGTGCAACCCCCACCTACGTAACCTTGTGACCCTCCCCCCAACACACAACTCCTTTTTGGCTCAAATTACAAATTACAACACTGAAATTTCAGATTTTAATAGCTGAAATAATAAAATTTACTATTATTAAAATCCTATGCCAGTGAAATCGATAAAAATGGACAGTGAATTTGGTAGGACCATACTGGTAGGGTTTCTGGAAAGCCCCTGGCAGAGGTTCACACTTTCTCCCTCACTAAAACTTCAAATTAGGATGAATTTGAAAGCCCTACTTTCCTTTTCCTGAGGGAAATCCCCCCTAAGTTCAGAAGATGGTAAATCTATCCTTTAGTATTATAATTGCATCCGTTACATCAACTACTCTGTGACTGTTGTCTGTTGTAATTTGTAATATAGACATTTCCTAGGAACCTGTGTTTCTTTATTTTTCAGAACTGTACTAAACACCAGGTATACTTTGGATACAAAAATAAACAGCAAAAGAACTTAGAAAAAGTGAAAATGAAAACTACATTGAGTTTTTTATTCTCATTTTGAATAGTCCACTAAATATGAATGAAAGGGAGTAAATTATAAGTGTGGTGCCCTAAAGTATAACTTAATATTTTCCCAGTCTCTTATTGGAAAAAAAGTAATCAAAGCATGACCTTGGCATTTCCAGCCAAAGTACGTGACTAAAGCTATGTCTACACAGCAAAAAAAAGAAAAAAAGAAAAATCACAGCTAGCCTGGGCTCAGGCTGTGGGGGTGTTTCATTGCTACAGGGTCTGAGAGCCTCGGCTCCAGCCTGAGCCCAGAGGCCTAGACAGCAATGAAACAGCCCCACAGCCCAAGCTTCATGAGCCTGAGTCGACATGCACGGCTCAGCCACGGGTTTTTCTTTGCTGTGTAGACATACCCTTGGAGTCTCTTGTCCCCCTGTTGGTGGTAGATCTAATTTTTGGCAATCCTAACAGGAATTAAGGCTCATCTACATTCATTGTTGACTGTCATTTTGCTCATGCAGTCTCTTCATGCCTATGCTGCAGCTTCATCCAGGTATGTGATCTTTCAGCCCAGGGGACTGACAGTCAGTGCTGATATTTTATTGCCATCGTTAGGGCTGTGTTGTGAACCATGCATCGCAATCCCTCAGTATTAACTGTGGGAAGTTAATGGGATTTAAGGGTACTCAGCGTCCTGTAGAATCTTGCCCTTAATCTCTCTGCAGAATGGATTTAAGGTTGATCACAAATGACAAACAAACAGAGAACCACTTAAGGCTCTCACTAAACCAATGGTGTCATTTTAGTAGATGTATCATCAGGTGGCAAAAAAATAGCCTGTGAAATGTACTAAATATTTCCAACAAAATTGATTCATTATCTTTGATTACTCTGTGTTTTAAAAACAGAGCAATCTCAACTGTGTACATAGCTATCCAATAACTCATAAGACTTTAAAAATCTTAACTCACTTGCTTTTGGTTTTGTTCTGTCTGGCCCCCTTTTTCAACTGACAATATTTTCCCCATTACAGCTTGTTGGGAAGGACAATGAACTCTCGCAAACATCTACTAAGATGCTGCAGCTTGATCAGGATATTTCAGCACTGAAAACAAAGCATGTGCTACGTCAGTCTCTTCAGTCAGAAAAATGGCAGGAAATCTCTAAAATGGCAAGCTTGATGAGGAAACTTACCAAATCAATGACAGATGTAGCTGATAGCATGGGGAAATATTAGGTTGGGTGATTCAATTAGAGGTACTATGCTGTAGATGGAAAATTAATCCTTTAAGTACATCATGACTTTAATTTCAGTGGGCTATTCATCTTTATGATCACTTTTGTTTTTAACAAAATTGATTTCAGAGTTTTAAAATGCTATGAAAATACTTGTAATGGAGCAGTTTCTTTTTCACTCTACCACATAGACATGAGATTGTCTTCATGAAGCCAATAAACAGTGTAGATTTGGTTCCTTAAATGTATTTGAAATCTAGTAAGTGTAGATCTAGCTTTTGTGATTGCCAAATATTGTAATTTTGTTCAGTAAAATGTTACTCAGTTTCTCTTTATACCGTAGTGAATACGTTTTCTTGTGTGAAAAAATGAGATATGTGAGTGAAAAAGATTTCATCCATAATAGGGCTTCATAAAAATATGAATAAAATAACCTATTTTTCAGCAGATTTAATGGATTTAGATGCATAATTCCCATTAAATTTAATCCATATCTCTTAGACAGCTTTGAAAATCTCATCCTATATTTTTTAAAAAGCAAATGTACTGATTGTGCTGTATTCAGTGAAACAGTTATATATAGAGAGGGGTTGCTCTGCTGTTTCACAAATTTTTAACTATATCCTGCCATTAGTGTGCTTTGAAATTTTTAATCCAAAATATCTATTTACTTAGATTAGAGAGACAAGGTGAGTGAGGTAATAGCTTTTACTGGACCAACTTCCGTTGGTGAGAGAGACAAGCTTTCGAGCTTACACAGAGCTCCTCTTCAGGTCCTGAGATATTACCTCACCTACCTTCTCTCTAATATCCTAGGATTGACACAGCTACACCACTACTGCATATTGACTTAAATAGTACTTCTGTGCAGAGATCTACTTATGGAACAATGTCTCCTTATTTGAAAAGATATGAAACACCGCAATCAATTTTTCTCACATTCAGCATACTGCTGTCACCCTTGCATAAGTAGTAAACTCTTCTGTGCAGTCAAAAGAGATGTACAAATCATAAATGGGGCAGGCTTGCCGGAAAAAATCTATTCATATTTTACAATCATTCAAATTCAAAAGCAGCAGCCTAAGCATATTAAAAGGAATGTTTTTTTCAAATGTATATAAATTAAGGCTGCCTTGGGTAGATCTGGCACTTTCAAGTTTTGTCTTCAAAAAACAAAGTTGAGTTGTAATATGAAACCTGTACTTTGCAGTGTTCTAAAATATTTTCCAATAAACAATCATTTTTCTTACTTATAAATGTTCATTTTAGACTATCTATAATCATTTTCATTAAGTGCATTATTTTTTCTTAAAACTAACATGTTACATGTTGTTGTTAGGTCCACAAATAAGGGTCCAAAATGTTCTTTACCTCCTATTACCTTATATCTCTGTTATCTTTACTCTCTCATTTTAGCCTCCAACAAGTCTAGCCTGCAATGTGCTGAGTGCTAAAGCTGGGCTGAGTAACAGATTTTTCAGTTTGCTGGCAATTCCAAAATGCATAAAAAACTTGTTTCAGTTTGACCCAAAACACAATATTTTTGTTTCAATTCCTTATTTTATATTTTGGCAAACCAAAAAGTAAAAAAATTCATTTCAGGTTAAACAAAATGCTTTGACCTGAAACATATGTTTAGATTTTGAGCATTTTAAAACACTTTAATATGTTAAAATAAAATTGAAGGAAATTTCAAAATTGCAAAGTGTTTCGGTGTCACCAAATCTACTCCCCCCCCCCCCATTGTGCAGTTCTGAGTGCCCTCAACTCCCATCGTGCTCAAGTGAGGTCCACAATAAGGAACAGTCTCTATCTAACAAATGTATATATAAGAAAGAGGCAACACCTAATTTCATTATTTTCCAGTGTCACATTAATTACGAAGAAAAAAGAAACAAGATTACCCCGTATAGTGGAGTCAGAAAATATTCTAGTATTAGCATAAACTGAAGCAAATGTGCAGTCTGCCTCAAACTACTATGTACTAACAATCTCCATTCTTGAATACACTCGCACGTAAATGGGCCCCAGCTACCATTTTACACTAGAGCATATAGGTACACAGAGTGGTGTCCTGACAAACTTTCCATTTTTAGTTAAGATGCTAAATTTGAGTACTCAGCAGAGGCTAGTGTACAGCATAACATGAGAAAGAAAAGAAGCTGTGGTTTTGTTAAATAGGTGTGGTGATTGGATAGTGTTTTATAGACATTGCAATAGCTCCACTAAGGAGGGGACTAAATTAGGAGAGTGGCCTTGTCAACAGGCACTGGAAGGAAAATGACTTTCTCTTCACTCTGACCTATTTTACCGGCTATCCATCACAACTGAAATAAATGCAATGTAAAGGGGTTACTTTTTTGATATACACAATGCAAAACCATTGAAAGGTGGGATGGGAAATTAGTGTTTCCAAACATAGTTTACTAAACGTAGAATAGAAATTGAAGACCAAGATAATCTAGGCCATCCTCTGCCACTACAGGATTTTACCAATACTCTATGAATGCATTGTTCTGCCTTAGTTTTAAAGTGTACAAGTGATGGGACTTTCACCATTTTCTATGAGAAATAAACTACATTTGAAAACAGTGTTTATAATAGTTCACTAACGTAGGTTTCCCTCAGACCCATCTTGAACAAGCGTGGGGGAGTGGATCTGGATGGAGCCTAACAAAGTTCCCATCCTTGTGACTAGTCCTTGACTCCTAGCCTTGCAGTTTTCTTCAAAAATTGTTTTGAATACAGTTTGACCCTATATGCACCAGCCATCTAACAGTGTTCAAGATCATTGTAGTGGAAATTATATGTAACTCCATTTTATTAACATTTTCTAAAAGTGAAATGAAATAGGCCTTTTCACACAACTGAAGGAGTTCTATTTGAAAAATGTTTTCTTAGTATTCAGTCTAAATTTTCTGTTTAATTTTATTGTATACCTATTTTTAAACTTTATATTGTACATGTATTCTTCCATCTTGGTGAGCAATACTAGAAATGAGGAGCTTTCGAAAGCCCCACTCCTGCAGAAACATAAGATTTAACATTATGTATAGCGTACATGGGACAGCTCATGTGCATAAATATTTTCAGGATTGGGGCCTAACTTCTGTGTTCTGGACTGGATGCCTAGTGGCATATTTTATATGTTTAATTTCAATAATTTGGTCCTAAAGAGTCACTGGCAACTTAAAAAAAACTTGCTTTTTGTCTTATTGTTACTTTTAGCACATAAAATGACTAAACTGATAGAAATATATGTTCTTTTTTCATTTTGTTCACTTTGTGCATTTAATAGCGCTGCATATAATCACTTCCACTGTTTTCACCACAGTCATTTCCCTCTGTGGTTTGTGTGAGTCTTTCACATAGCAATAAGAGAGACAACTTAAAAAAAACCTGTGATTGTAAAACCACCCAAGCTGACAGTGACACTCAGTAAAGTGTCATATATTATATTACTTTTTAAGGAACACCGTGAGATTTTGAAAATTTTGCCATCAAACGCGTAAGTGACTTATGAAAATGGAACTTATGCTCCTAGGTCACTTAGGGTGCAGATCCTCAAAAGTAGCTGGGCACCTAACTTCCATGGGAATTAAGCACCTGAGTACCTTTGAGGATCTGGGCCTTATGCTCCTCAATCCTACTGAAAATGCTTCAGTGATTTAGAAGTATAAGTCCCATTTTCAAAAGTGACATAAATCCATGCTGCCACATTTTAAAAGTGCCTAAAGAGAGGGAAACGTGTGCCTAGTGGGATTTTCAAAAGCCCATTTTCATTGTGGGAGTTAGGTCCCCAGGCACATTTAAAAATGGGACTTATGTTCTTAAGTACCTTATGCACTTTTGAAAATTTGATGCCTAACATTTTTTTAAAATAGTTCCAGGTACATCTGCCTCTAAGTCCCCTGCCCTGCTAGTTAATCAGATTTTCTTTAAAAGAGGAAAATCTATTCCCTGTTGCTGGGTGAAAGACTGGGAAAAACTGACTATGTGAGGAGTATAATCAAATGGGCTGGGGGGGAGGAACAGCAATGTATTCCTCTAATCTCTTTCAGTTACAGCCATTTTAGATGTTACTCGTAACAATAATAAATAAATAAAATCCTACAGGAGTGATTTATAAATTGGTATTATCTCTGTAACACATTCATTAAGAAATCTTAGAATTCATGTATCAGAGGGGTAGCCGTGTTAGTCTGGATCTGTAAAAGCAGCAAAAAGTCCTGTGGCACCTGTTAGTCTGTAAGGTGCCGCAGGACTCTTTGTTTCTTAGAATTCATGTTCAGTATGTCATTAAACAAAGATATGTCCTTTACGTGGCTTAAAATAGATTGAGAAAGCAGGTAACATGCCAGCTCTGCTCCCTGCACAGGTCCCTTGTCAACCCCCATGGGGCGGGGATGGCGGCGAGGCCAGTCTGCCTGTTTCAGGTGAGCAGCGCTAGTGTTGTACGTCGGCGCGCTCCCTTCTCTACTCGGCTCTGGCCACCAGGGGGCGTGCGGCTGCGGCTCCCGGACTCCCTGGGAGGAGGCGGGGGCCGCGGGGAAAGAGGTGACTAGAGTCTGCTCGCGGCGGCTATCGCGGCAGCCCTGAACCTCCCCTTTGGGTACTGCGGTGCAGGTGGGTGCCAGGCAGCGGCTCCTTCTCAAGCTCGTCCCGGCCTTACCGTCTTCTGGACGATGGAGGCGCAGCAGGCACAAGGTTAGTTCCTGGGCGGGCAGCAGCGTCCGCAGGTGGCGAGCTTTGGGGGCTGTTCTGGGGAGTCACTTTGTATCTTGCTCTCTTCACTTTTCCCTCCTGGTGCAGCAGGTCCAGGCTCCAGAGGGGGGAACCTTCATTCCCGGGGACCCAGGGACATGCAGCTCAGCCTTGGGGGCTGTTTTTGAATAAGGGATGCTCCTTAGACTATGGAGATTATACAGCCTCTAGTCTCTGTCCCCACCCCTGCAAACAAACCGACAGACCCCCTCCCTGCAAGTAAAGCAACTTAGAGTGAGCACCTGAGGCCCGCTAGGGGAGGTTATTTCTGGTGTGTTTGTGTTTCTCCCTTTTCTTGGGGGAGAGGGCCCTCATTGTGCCCCCCTTAACCCAACACTACAGGTTGAACGTAGAAATAGATTTGGGTTGGTTTAAAACAGAATTGGAAAGATTTGGGTTGATCTATGTGAGGGGGAGGAAACCAGGGAAATGAGACTCTCCTAAAGCACTGACTCTGTTCCCTCTCTTCTCAGTGTTAAAGACCTTTCTATACAAGAAATGCGTTTTTGTTTTTCTTTCCTTCTCGCTATAATCCGCTGGGGTCTGCATTATCCTATACTGTACTAAATATATTAGAACATGCTACTTACCTTGCTCTGCAGCTTCCAGACCTTTGTGTGGCTTCCTTTATTCCTTCCCCCAATCTGTTTCACAATTAAATCGTTTGTACTTTAGTCTGTCTCTTATTAATCTGTTCACTGGAACTTTAAAGGTAAATAAAACCCTGTTAGCCAAAATAGAAAGCACATCCATATTTTCTGTGTTTGGGGGATGGTGAATGAAGCCTATTTGTTGAATAATTAAAGATTTTGTTTACCTCTTAGAGATTAAACAGTTCTCAAAGTAAATTGTGCGCTTTTGTGTCACTAATGACATGCTTGTCTGCCTTGTTTAAAAGCATCCCTGGGGCGGTGGGGGTATTGCATCTCTCTCCAAGGCTTTGTAGGGGTTCCTGTGTAACAGGATTCAGAATGTAGAGGGTGTCCTGATAGCTCCTTGAAAAAAATCTCTCTGGAATCACCATTTTACAGTCTTGCAACTCTAATTTCTGCTTTTCCTTTCACTACTTCTGTGCATCCCCATAGATACAGTAAATGTAGTACAGCAACATATTAACAGAGACCTTTTAAAAAGAAAAGCACTATGTTTATTTAAAACTTTATATATAAAAAGAATCCTCTGTTTAAACTAGAGCCGTCTCGTTCACTGTTCACTTCTTTCTGAGCTTTCTCCATATAGAGAAATTATAATCCTGATCTTGTGACGATACCAGTGCATGTGTGAGTTGCACACAATAGGCCAGATCATGCTACTGGTTTTTAAACAGAGCTCTTGACTGAGGTCAGTGGGGAGTTCAGTTTAAAAACTGATTGCATAATATGTCCCAAGATATTTTTGTTAGGTTTTTATTTATACAGTTTTAGTTAATGTTAGTTAATAAATAATCTTACTGGTAGTATTTAATTGTATTAATTAGCTTAAGATCCAGTTATATAAAGTATAATTTACATTGGATGAAATTCATCACTGTGCAGAAAGTTTATTTTGAAGGTTTATGCAGGATTTAAAAGGTGCCTGGGGCCAGCATAAGGCCTTCTGCACAGGGTTGAATTTCACTCACCACCTAACTCCCACTGGCTTTTTTGGGAGTTGTGGACTCTCCGCATGTGGCAGGGCAGGGCTCTTGAAACACAAGGGCGAGTACACCTCTACCTCGATATAACACGACCTGATATAACATGAATTCGGATATAACATGATAAAGCAGTGCTCGGGGGGGGCTTTGCGTTCCGGCAGATCAAAGCAAGTTCGATATAACACAGTTTCCCCTATAACGCGGTAAGACTTTTTGGCTCCCAAGGACAGCGTTATATCGGGGTAGAAGTGTATTATCATTTTGCTGAGAGTGGCATGTTTAGAAAACATGATTTAATGGGGGTGGACAGAGAAATGGAAGGATGAAATTTTACTGAAGTAAATATAGGCCTCATTGATACTTACCAGAATTGTATTAAACAGGTGTCTCAAAGGAAGGCAAAATGTTGGTTGTGAACAGGATTGTATGTATTTTCTTGAAGTAACACAATGGGGAATGTGGCCTCTGTTTAGCTTTTAAAGAAAAGAGTAATATGTCATTGTAGATACATGTTTGGTGCCTGCTGAGGAGCAGGAATTCTCAAATAAAAGCATGTTCTGTCAGCTGCTATTACAGAAAGCTGATTAACGAAATTAATGGATTTATATAGCTCAGCTCCTGGACTTTTCTAATGCTTTACATTGAGGCTGCCGTGTAATGTAGTTTATTTTGGATTCCTGTTTCCTAAATATATCTTTCCAAATACCATGTTAGGCGATCCTGTTCTTCAAACGGCTTGGTCTGACAGCATTACTTATTCTTTTCCTGCTTTGTAGGATTTGTGTAAACTGTCCAATTTGTCAATTACACAATGAACTATTTTCTCTCTAATTAATAAGATTATGTTCTTGGGACAGTTTAAAAAGTCAGCGCAATCATATGTATTGCTAAAGTATATTTCAACCAGCAGCTCTTCGTAGCATCCCCCTGCTGCCTTTGCTGCCGCAGAGGAGACTGTCCTTGTCAAACTGGCCTTTTACTATGCCCATTAGTAGTGTGAATGCGTGTTGAGTATGGAGACTAAATCAAGCCACTTCATGTTGCTTAGTTTTGCTCTGTTCATGATTCATTTTTAGCCCTGAGTTTCGTCTGGGTCTTAGTGCACAGATACCTTTTTCATAACCAGAATATAAAATGCACTGCGGTTAGTTAATCAGAAAACAAACAGATGTGGGATGCCCCAAGGTTTCTTTTTAGGTTGTATTTTTCCACTGTTTTCTCACTTGTATCTTTTGTGTCTCATTCTCCCTCAGGACAGTGGCCACGGTGTTAACATCACTGGAAGATTTATTTTTTTTAACATGCAAATAGGTCCCATGCTAAAGCTTCATGGGACTTTTATATCTGGAAATCTTTTATTCTGAGATCTCCCTCCTCTCTGTCTGACGTAACTCTGAACCCTCATTACTGCTGCAGTTATAGACTTCAGTCTAATCAGCAGCAGAGAACGGAACCTCCATGCTTTTAGCACAGTGGGATTCAATTAAAGACCCTTAAATATTGGGCAAAAAACTGAGTATTTTTGGTTATATTTTCTTCTGTAGTTTTTCAGAACATTGCTACTACTTTGCTAGTTACCTGCTATAGCTGTTTACCTTGAAAAATCCATTGAATTCAAAGTAAGCTGATTAATCAGATCAACATGCGCTGCTGGGGGGGACTACATTCTGACTGAAAGAAAGGTAAACGCTAAGAATTTTCAAGCACTCACAAATGCCCCATTATTTAACAACTTTCAGGAAATTAAATGACTCTTCACCCGTTTCAAAAATTTGTGCCATTTTATGTTGCCACAGTGTGGGGTGACATAAATCAGTAAAATGTGCAATAAGTCAAGAAATACATACACAGCCCTCTTCTCGCCCCCCCCCCCCCATCCATGTATATTAATATAAAATGTAGCAGGGAAAAGGGAGTTGGCCACCATCTTCAGTCTACCTGCAAATCTGTTATTTGCAGACTCTCTAAATTAAATTCAGACTTTCAGAAAATTCACAAAGCCCATCAAAACTTCAAAAAGCCTTGTTGTTAATAATTATTTGCATTGTGGTAGTCCTTGGTAGCCTCAGCTAAGCTCAGGACTCTTATTTCATTAGGCACTGTATGAACACGTAAATTAGTAAGAGACAGTCTGTGCCCCAAAAGACCTTACAAACTAAATCCCTAATCCCATGCTTATCTTTAAGCACTAGAGAAGTACCATTGACTTAACTTTAAGCACACAAGTAGTCTCATTTAAGCACACACAAACATTTTCAGGATTGGGGCCAAGACAAGACAATGGGAGGGAGGATGGGAGAAATTATTATTAAAATACATAATTAGATCCTTATTTTCAATTTAAAGAAATATTTATTAAGACTCCACATAAAACTAGAAAGAGATGCAGGTTTATTCAAATAATAAACATCATAAAATACAAACCTCTTCCTTCTCCCAATCTTTGAACCTCTGTCTGCTTTTATCTTTCAGCACTTGCAGTCTGAATAAGCATAGGGCTGATGCTGGGAACCTCCCATTCAGTAATGGCAATGCTAAGTGCTGAAAATACCATAGAATTCTTAATATCTATTTCCCAAATAGTCTGGCTTCAGAAATAAGCATATTTTCAGAGATCGAGGAGTAGAGTGACCAGACAGCAAGTGTGAAAAATCGTGATGGGGGTGGGGAGTAATAGGAGCCTATATAAGAAAAAGACCCAAAAATCAGGACTGTCCATGTAAAATCGGGACATCTGGTCACCCTATCGAGGAGTATGAGGAAAGGGACTTGTGTCTAGAGGGTCAGGCCTGCTTAGCCAGCTACAGTTCCCCTCATGCAACACCAGTCTTATTGTTTTCTTCCGACCCAGTTCACCTTCCCATCCTAAGATCCTAAATCTCCTGAAATTACACTGTTTCATGAATCCCTTCTGTTCCTCTCCCTAAACTGAGCAGCCTACTTTCCCTTCTCTCCTACCTTCTAACATAGCTTGTGCATAGCCTTCTACCTCTACTGTTCTCTCTTGGTTTCTTCTCTGATAAGACTTTTTTTCTAGTTCAGCTGTGTGCAGTTTGATGTCTTCTGGCATTGCATATGCCCCAGAATCTTTTGCACAGGCTGCTGTGGCACTTCCATGTAAGCATCTTGGCAATTGATACAAAAGATTTTTGGGGTACATGAAGGTACTAGACAGGAAACAAGAAATCCCCTTCATAACGTAAGCTGGATAAGAGCAAGAAAAAATTGCACTAACTACAGTGAGGTGATGTCTGAATTTTAAAGAGGGGTTTCCTTTAATATTTGCCAACTCAGCCGGTGATACATGTGACATCCCCTGGGCAGAGGACTCTCCTACCCCTGTTGTTCTCTGTGTTCTCCTCACAACACACAAATCAATTCCATTCTCTCTCTACCCACAACCCATTAATTCAATATTCTTTTCCCACTCCCAAGTGCATCAATCCTTGCACCCTACCTCTCTAGACCCATCGTGCTTCTTGCCCACCACTATATCTCATGGAGGTTCTAAGTTGCTTACCTGACCTGGCATCTCTCTTTACAGGAGTGGTGGAGGTGTCCTGTAGTCTCTGGTAGGCAGGGCAGCCATCTCACAGCTCCCACCTGTTGGTCAAGTATGCAGTGAAAAGTGGGTCCCATTTGGTGGTGGTTTTGAATGTCTATTGGAAAACATTCTCATTTAGTTCCTGAGGTGAATGGGACTCATTTAGTTCCTGAGGTCAGTGGAGTGACAGGTTGGCCTGCCTCCTTCTTCTTCTTCCTCCTCCTCTTCCTCACATCTGGAATGACTGGTAGAAAAAAGTGTGAGGACTACATTGTGCCTCTCCCTGTACTCCTAGCAGTGAGGGTGGACTTTTGAAGGGAGTACCTCTTGCAGCAGCTGTTGTGGGTAGGCACACCCTGGCCATGGCAACTGCCTGAGGGGCAGAGTCGGCTCTAGCAATTTTGCCGCCCCAAGCACGGCGGCACGCCGCGGGGGGCGTTCTGCCGCTCGCCAGTCCCGTGGCTCCGGTGGGCCTCCCACAGGCATTTCTGTGGATGGTCAGCTGGTCCCGCGGCTCTGGTGGAGCTGCCGCAGGCGTGTCTGCGGGAGGTCCACCGGAGCGCGGCTCCGGTGGACCTGCCGGGGCCGGGGCACCAGCGGGCCATCCACAGCCACGCCTGCGGCAGCTTCACCGGAGCCGCCTGCCGCCCTTCCAGCAACCGGCAGAGCACCCCCTGTGGTGTGCTGCCTCAAGCGCACGCTTGGCGCGCTGTGGCCTGGAGCCGGCCCTGCTGAGGGGACTAAGCCAGCTGCTACTCTCATTTCCTAAAGAGGGCTGGAAGCTTTAGCTAGCAGAGTTGGCCTTAGAGTTTTTAAGCAATCTGCAAAACAGTTTTTTTCGTTGCCCCAAATGTAATCAACCCTGTGGACAATGACCATCCTATTAGGAACAGGGCCTGCCTGAGGAGCATGAGAGGGCTGGTGAAATCCATCTTTGAGAGACATCCCAACCTTTACAGACATGTTATATAAAGTGTGCATAGTGTGTGTGAGAGAGAGGATAGTGAGGGTATCTAGCTTCCCCACTCAGCCTCCTAATGCAGAAGGGCAGCCTCCCACTACTTGTTCCTTTTAACCTTTAGTGAGTGGTTTACATTCCTGAGGCTACTTTCATAAGGAAGAAGGCTGGCTATACAGGGGTTTTTGTCTGAGTTTTAATGAATGCTGAGATTTCTCTTCATGGGGCTCAGAGGTCAGCTCTGTTAACCTTGGGCATGCATGATTCCCTTTAAGCTGTCTCCGGCTCCTCATTGCCTAGCTGGGTGGTGGGAGAATTGAAAAGGGAAGTGGTAGTTAGCATATTTTCCCCGAAAACTGGATGTCTTGACTGCTTTGTTAATAACATCACATCACATAAAAATGAGGTGAAATCAATGGGGTTGTGATTTATAAGAATTGAATTTTAAAATATTCATCAGATGGCCTAAAGCCTGAGATAGCTGTTCTCTTATCTTTGTACAACTCAGAGGAAAAAATAGAACTAGAGCAAGATGCCAGTTCTTATCCTTGGATTTCAAGTAAATAAATGTCAATAAACCAAATGCAGTACTTTTCTTGCAAGCTTTTGAACCTGTGCAGGCTTTTCAGCATGGCTAAGGCACTTGTCACAGAAGTAAGTTCAATTTTCTGAGGCTGAAGACATTTGAGCGGGATAATGCCAATCCTGGGCAATAAGAATATAATGTGGTTGGATACCAGATATAAACAGACTCCCCCCATCTTAAATGAATTGCCAGTTATACAAGACTTTGCAACTTTGCCAATTTTATAAACAAAGATGATGGAGAGAAACAGAGTGCGCTCATAAATGCGGGTTGTAATTGTTCTCTGGTATTTTATTATTACTTTCCACTGGAAATACTGATCATAAGAGCTCTTTCTGGGAAGGGAGTGCAAATATGCGTGCTCAATCAGTGTAGTTTAATAGAAAGCTTGCTTCATACCCAACTAATGTGCCTTACAAATCAATAAATATGGAAATGTTAGCACTCAGTGTTTTGAGGAATTTTGTTTCAGGCCTCCTACTGCTTAAAGGTTGATTACAACAGAGCAGGTTTGGTACTAGAATGCAAAGCAGTAGAAATATGTGGTTATGTAGATGGCAGTATTTAGGAATTTGAGTGCTTGTTGCTTAGCAGCATATTTGAAGGTAGAGTATTCCAGGAATCTTGGTTTAGAAAGAGCATATTCAATTTTCTGTTTCAAAAAGTGCTTGAATGGAAAATTAGATCCTTATTTAACAGACACATTCTGTTCCGTAATATAGTAAAGGGGCTTGATCTGGGTAAGCTAGTTTTATTTGACTTTATTTAAATCTCATAGTAAAAACAGTAAAGTATACACATAACAGATTTGATTTAAAACAGTAACTTTCTTTTGTTATACTGTGCTCTCTAAAAGTGGGCTTTGTTCAAAGAACTTGTTGAATGTATCTAGCACTGGAATGGGAGTCAAAAGGCCTCGGTTCTATTCGCAAATCAATTACTGACCTTAAATATGACTGTGAGCAAGTCACTTCGTATATATGTGCCTTAATTTTCCTATCTATAAAATAAAGCCATTTGAGTTCTATGGGTGAAAAGCAGAACATAGTGACAATGTATTATTATTGCAATTACATTTTTATGTCCAGGATACAGTTACATGTCACAGAAGATGTGACCAAAGTGTGACACAGTCTGTCTCAGATCCAAAATCTTTCTCATATTCTCCTTGCCTTTCTTATAACTTTTAGAGGGTATTATATTATGTACGTTAGTAGAAAGTTAACCGCCCCCTTCCCCCCCCAACCTTCTACACTGATCGAAAGTATTGAGCTCCACTGCTTGCAACTCCCTTACCAGCAGGTTCAGCACATGGGCAGGGAATGGGCGTGCATGCAAAAGCATGGTTTTAAGTGCAATCTTCATCGTGATAAGCTCTTAGGATCAGATTTGCCTGCACATACTCTCCTGTTTGTCATCTTTGCATATACACATAGTGCTCCTAGAAAGCTATTTTTGAAGGTTACTTTTGTGGTTTTTTTATGTACAAAATGTAATTGTTCCAGTAAAAGGGAGTGCTGTATCATGTGTTCTTTTTTATATGTAACATGACAGAATTAAGGAACCTCACTCATGAACCAAGATCCCACTGTGGTAGGCACTATACGAACATAAAACAAAGAGATGATCCTTTCAGAAAAGAGCTTACAATCTAGGTAAAATCTGTGTATGTTCTCTAGTTAGTTAAGAAAAACCTCACATTTCTTTCACTGTACAAAAAAGGCAAACTTTAGTGAAGGAGTGCCTACTCTATTCCACATCTCTCAGAGGACCAGGAGTAGCATTATTAACTTTAGCCGGAGCGCTGGGTTCAAGAAGTGGAGATAACACGGTGCCATGGATCAAGCTGACTGTTCTGAAGGAAAGACGACTGACATGAAAAATAACTTGAACTTATTTTTTTAATAAGTTTGTCTTACTACCACCCCTGATATGTTTTGTTATGCCAATATTTTTGTTGTCCACCAATTAATCATCAATATTCATACAGGTAAACATTGTGTATTGTATTGGCTTTCTATTAGAAAGTGATCTCCAAATGAATTTTTCATTGCCGGCACAATTATAAATCTGTCTCAAAGGCAGTAGTTTGAGCATTGGCCTGCTAAACCCAGGGTTGTGAGTTAAATCCTTGAGGGGGCCACTTAGGGATCTGAGGCAAAAATCTGTCTGAGGATTGGTCCTGCTTTGAGCAGGGGGTTGAACTAGATGACCTCCTGAGGTCCCTTCCAACCCTGATACTCTATGATTCTATATAGTGGCATTATGATATTTTCTGTCGTCTTATCTATCCCTTGCCTAATGGTTCCTAACATTCTGATAGCTTTTTTGACTGACTGCTGCTGCACACTGAGCAAATGTTTTCAGAGAAATATCCACAGTTACTCCAAAATCTTTCTTGAGTGGTAACATCTAATTCATACCCCCTCATTTTGTATAAAGAGTTGGGATTATGTTTTCCCATGTGCATTACTATGAATTTATCAACATTGAATTTCAGCTGGCATTTTGTTGACTAGTCACCCAGTGTTTTGAGATCCCTTTGTAGATCTTTGCAGTCTGTTTTGGACTTAACTATCTTGTGTAATTTAGTGTCACTGGCAAATTTTGCCACTTCACTGTTTATCCCTTTTTCCAAATCATTTATGAATGTGTTGAATAGGACTGGGCCCAGTACAGACCCCTGAGGGAAATCGCTATTTATCTCTTTCCATTCTGAAAACTGACCATTTATTCCTACCCTTTGTTTCCTGTGTTTTAACCAGTTACTGATCCATGAGAGAACCTTCTCTCTTATCCCAGGACCGCTTACTTAAGAGCGTTTGATGAGGGACCTTGTCAAAGGCTTTCTGAAAGTCTAAGCAGGAGTAGTATTATTAACTTTGGCCAGAGCGCTGGGTTCAAGAAGTGGAGATAACACTGTGCCATGGATCAAGCTGACTGTTCTGAAGGAAAGACGACTGACATGAAAAATAATTTGAACTTATTTTTTTTAATAAGCTTGTCTTACTGATGAGGCATGATTTTTGTTTACAAAAGCCATATCAACAAGTCGTGTTCATCTGTGTCTGATAATTCTGTTCTCTGATATACTGTAGTTTCAACCAATTTCCCTGGTACAGAAGTTAGGCTTTCCAGCCTGTAATTGCTGGGCTTGCTTCTGGTACAGAAGCTTTTTTAAGTGGTGGGTAACGTTCCGCAGTTAATAGTTCTGCAGTTTCATATTTGAGTTCCTTCAGAACTCCTGGGTGAATACCGTCTTGTCCTGGTGACTTATTACTGTTTAATTTATCAATTTGTTCCAAAACCACCTACTGATGCTTCAATCTGGGACAGTTCCTCGAATTTGTCACCTAAAAAGAATGGTTCAGGTGTAGGGAATCTCCCTTGCATTGTCTGTAGTGAAGACTGATGCAAAGAGTTCATTTAGTTTCACCACAATGGCGTTAACTTCCTTGAGTGCTCCATTAGCACCTCAAGCAGCCAGTGGCCCCACTGACTGACTGGCAGGTTTCCTGCTTCTGTACTTTTGTACTTACAAAAGAAAAGATTTGATGTTTAGTTTTTGAGTCTTTGGCTAGTTACTCTTCAAATTCCTTTTTGGCCTGCCTAATTATACTTTTACATTTGACTTACTAGAATTTATCCTCCTTTCTATTTTCCTCAGTAGGTTTAACTTCCAGTTTTTAAAGGATGCCATTTTGCTTCTAACCACTTCACTTCACATCACAAATCAATTTATACGCACTTGGTGATTCACTATAACCCCCACATCCTTTTCTGCGATACTACATCCTCACCAGTTATTCTCCATTTTGTGTTTGTGCATTTGATTTTTCCTTCCAAAGTGCACTACTTCACTTTTTTCTTTTTGAATTTCATCTTGTTGATTTCAGATCAATTCTTCAACTATCACAGTTGTTTTGAATTCTGATTCTGTTCTCCAGAGTGCTTGCAACCCCTCCCTGGTTGGTGTCATCTGCAAATTGTATAAGCATATTCTCCACTGCGTTATCAAAGACACTAATGATTAGTGTGGTACCCAGCCCCTGGGGGATCTCACATATACATCCTTCCAGTTTGAAAGCAAACCATTGAAAACTACTGAGTGTGCTTTTTCAACCAGTTATTCACCCACTTTGTAATATTTTCATGTAGACCACCTTTCCTTAGTTAGCTTATGAGAGTGTCGTGTGGGACAGTGTCAAAAGCAGTACTAAAATAAAGATCTATTATGGCTACTGCTTCCCCTTATCCAGTAGGCCAGTAACCCTGTCAAAGAAGGAAATTAGGTTGGTATGGCATGATTTCTTCTTGACTAATCCATGGTGGCTATTACCTATAACCCTATTATCCTCTGAGTGATTAAAAATTGATTGTGTAATAATTTGTTGCAGTATCTTTCTGTGCATTGAAGCTAAACTGACTGGTCTATAATTCCTTTATTCCCCTTTTTAGAGGGAAAGTACTGTTTGCCCTTTGCCAGTCCTCTGGAACCTTATCCGTCCACCATGAGTTCTCAAAGATAATCATTCATGGTTTCGTGATTGCTTCAGCTAGTTCCTTAAGTACCCTAGGATGAATTTCATCAGGCCCTACTGACTTGAATACATCTAACTTATCTAAATATTCTTTAACTGTTCTGGCTTGTGTTCTTGCCCCCATCTTGTTAATATTAATTGTGTTAAGCATCTGGTTGCAATTAATCTTTTTTAATTAATACTGAAGGAAAACAGGTAATAAATACCTCAGCCTTCTTGGTGTAATTCATTATTAGTTCTTCTTCCTCTCTGCAAATAGTGGGACCTACACTTTCCTTTGTCTTTCTCTTGCTTGTAGTGTATTTATTTATAGAACCTCTTTTCCTTGCTTTTTATGTCCCTTTCTAGCTGTAACTCATTTGGTGCCTAAGCCTTTCTGGTTTTGTTCCTATGTGCTTGTGCTGTTCTTTTGTAATATGATGTCATGTGCTCCAGAAAAAGGAATTAAGATTTGGATTGAATAGTCTCTGGGTGGTTCTGTGCTTACAGTTCTTGTCGCACAAGCTGTATCAAGAGAATCCTGGTTTCATGCTTGCACATATTATCTGCATGCTTATCAGAACAACATCAATCAGTAATGTCTCACAATAATGGAGACATTAATATTTCCCTATACTACTTCCTGTAGAGTACACTACACTACTTTTTTGTATTAATAGTTTTAATCAATGTTTAATACTCTCTTGGCACCTTGAAAGCACTTTTCCTTATTCATTTCTCCCCCCTCCCTCTCCCCCTTTGGCAAGTTTTGACTTAGTTGCTCCAATGTACTGATTGGAGCTCATGTTAATATTGCCTGTTCTGATATATTAATGCTCGCCACCATCACCTTCTAGGATAGAGATTCCCAGACTGGGCTACAGGGATTGTGCTGTGCTGTAACTATCACAGAGAAGTTATATGATCGTGAATGGAAAGGAGGTAGTCCATGTGAATGGAAGAGTTCCACAAAACTGTCTATAAAGATATTGCCCATGCTATGAGAGTTTGATTGTCTCTATCCTGAAACAGGGATAGGCAGGACATAGTTTCAACCCACTGTTGAATGGTAGCAGTGCTCAGGCCTTAAAACATGGTTTCCTGTTATAGGAGAAATCAGTGCCAGAGTCTGGTCAGGCATTTTCTCTGTGTAATTTATTGTGTTCACACACATGTAAATCTATAAATTTAAATTTTCACTTTTGCACAAAATTATAGGTCTTAAGCATTTTTTTCTGTTTTTTTTTTAATCAATTTAGATTTCCACAGTTGCAGGGAAGTTGAGGGGTCAGATAGAAATTATTTAATGACAGTAGCCATTGAGACTCAAAAAGTTAAAGGTTTATAACCATTAAGACACCTTGTCAAAACATAGAGAGCAAATATCCTTAAATCAAACTTGGATTTAATGTTCGCAAGCAGCATTTTTCTAACTTTGCCTACTTGTAATTTTCTATTATTGATGGAAACATTTTTGTTTGCTTATGTGAAATTCATGTTTAGACACATTTACCAATAACAAGCTAATCCTCCCAAGCCTACATATATACCAGTCCTTGAACAGATTTGGTATGCAAGTGAACCACTCTTTCAGAAATCTCAGCAAAAACACTAGTACCTGGTTCTCAGGAAGCAATCATACCCCGCAAATTAACTTTAGTTACAGAAATGAAGGCAGAAGGCAAAGTCTCCTGCTGCTTGCATCACAAAATTAACAACAATGCATCATGTCTTCAAAGTCTGGACCATTCTTGCACAATAAGAAAAAGAATTTGTAAAACTAACAGTGCCAGTTAGTAACGCCTGCCATAAAAATATGGATGTTACAAGACAGCCTGCAATGACTTAGTGCATGAAGTTTCGGAAGAACTTCTACATCAGTGAAGATTCCCTACGTCTACTATAGGTTGCTAGGTACAGCTTGTGATGCACTCTGCACCCTATATTCACCATAGTAATGTGATTATCATAATTGTGTTGCATCTTGATTATGTGGCATCTTTTGTGCGGTGTCTATGGAAAAGTTATGATTTGTTGAATATGATTATCCTATTTGTATGCATGTATCATTTTTGTGTATGAAGTTATGAATATTGACTATGTATCTATATTTCAAATGTGCTTGCTCTGGGTAACACCCACAACAATGAAGAAGCTAGACAGCCATGCTAATGGCTCATCAGTGGAAACAATAGGCCATGGAAAAGGCTTGTCTTCACCTGGGGACCCTTCAGACAGCCTGTGAAGTAATGGCTGCCATGATGATCATGCATGCAGGGGCATTTGACTAAACCACATGATACTAAACTCCATCCTGATACCTGTATTTTTCCACAAACTGGGCTGGGAAGTTGGCTTGGAACAAAGGTGTTTCTGCCATATGGAAGAAACTATAAATGGGGGAAGTGACATCACCAAGGGGCCTCATTCCCTCTACAACTCAATACCTGGAAACACCTGAGAAACAAATACTGAACTGCAGGAAGTGCTGGTCCCAGGCTGGAAGAGAGGATTCCTGCCTGTGTATAAAACATCTGCAAACTGCTTGTAGTATCTAACAGGGTGAGGCACTCTGATTCAAATCGTGTGTAGAGTGTAAGTTCTAGACTGTAATTTTGTTTATTTGCTAGGTAATCTACTTTGATTTGTTTAAGTGATAGCAATCTATCTTTCTGTAGTTAATAATTTTTTTTAACTAGAACAGTGTGGGTTAAGTAGGGGGAAGTCTCAGTTCAGTTAGCAAAGGCTTTGTGCATATTCCTCTCCACATTGAGGGAGGGAGTGGACTGGGTAATAACTCATATATACTGATCAGGCGTTTGATCAGGGCAGGCCGGTACAGCTCCGGGGTTCCAGGCTAGGGAGCTGGGGGTATTTTGGCTGGACCCTCTCTATTGTTGGTCCATGCAGTGGCTGGCAGACCATTCATGAACCCAACTTGGTGTGGCCCCTGCCTGTGGATGTTGGTGTGAGTGCAAGCTTGGAGGGCTTTGCAACTTGTCACAATGTCAGTATGAAGGGGAACCCAGATTGGTGAAACACAGGGCTCAGTTGTACTCCAGTTCCAGGTGGCACCCTTTTGAGGGGGAGGGAGACTGTCACACAGCTGCAGCTTGATTGCTAGGCATATCTTCTAGAACTGTTATAAGTGTAGTTAACTTGTGCTTTGATTTAAATGTGAGGTTTTAATCATAGTCACTTCTGTCCTCAACAACTTTAGCTCCCCCACTTTCTGTGGACCTTGCCCATAAGTCCCTTGTGAAGGATAACTTTATTAATTTAGGAACAAATAAATAGCTCCTAGCTATCTTACCAAACAGCCTTTTAACCCTAGGTGTGGATATCACCCTGTTGCAATTTTGAAAGAAAAACCAGCCATAAGAATATCATTACAAATTCATAAAAGGCAAATTTAATATTAATCAGTTCTAGCTGAAGCTAATTATTGTAAATCTCACTAAACTAAGTACAGAACAGTACAATTGTCAAATCAAAATTAAAATTGGAGTTTAGTTAAATAAACTGGCAATAGAGCATGAAATTGACAGTTAACTCAATCATTGGATGAATTCAATCTAGACTTAAATCAAGAAGTCAACATAACACATGATCAATTCTTATACATTACTATCCCAAGAAACCTTATGAAACTGCACCTAGACTCCTTCCAGGTGACTCTCTTCCTGACTAATCTAGCCACCGCAGAGTGTGATTAACAACTTGTAAGGCAGGGGTCAGCAACCTGTGGCATGCGTGACAATGATGGCACGCAAGCCAATTTTTTTTTTTAATGGCATGTGCAGCAGCATGCCATTAAAAATCCTGCCCAGACCAGCCCGGTCTTCTCCGTCCTCCGCCCTCCCGCAGGGGCAGGGGGCAGAAGCTAGGTTCTGCCGGCTCCCCTGCCTCTTCCGGCAGTGTGCTGGGTTCCTGCCCCTCCTCCGGCTCTCTGTCCCTCTTTCCCTTCTGGCCGATCAGCTGATGGCCCTTGCGAAGGAGGGGGTCAGGAAGGAGCAGACTCAGCCTGCTCGCTGCTCCCGTGGGAGGCAGAGTAGAAGCGGGGGCAGGGCCTTGGAGAAGGGGGAGGAGGGAAGCGGGGGCATATCCCCTCCTGCCCTGACACCCCGTCACACACACCCAGCCCTCTGCCCTGAGCCCTCTGCCCATACCCTCCCCAGATCCATCCCCTGAGCCCCCCCACACACATACCCAGCCCTCTGTCTTGAGCTCTGTGCCCTGCACACACACTTAGCCCTCTGCTTGACTCCTTCACCCCAACATGACCTCAGCCCTGACTCTGGCATCCCCCCACATACCCAGGCCCCCCATGCCCTGACACCTGCACCACCCTCACATGTCCCCAGCCCTGTGCCCTAACTCTTGCACCGCCCACATACCCAGCTCCCCCAGACCCCATGCACCCCCCACATCCCCGCTCCCACCACCAAATGGGAGCTGCCCAGGTAAGTGCTCCTCACCCAAACCTCCTGCCCCAACCCTGAGCCCCTTCCCTCATTCTAGCTCCTGGCCAGACCCTACACCCCAGCCTCTAGCCTGCTCTTTCACCCCCAGCCCTGTGCTCAGTGCACTCCCACCCTCAGCTCAGTACAGAGAGAGAGGAAGAGAATGAGCCAAAACCAGGGAGAAGGTAGGTATCCACTATATGTGGGCAGGGCTGGGACCCCAGACCGGCAGCGGGCTGAGCAGGTCCGGCAGCCGGCATCCCATCTGGCAGGAGCTGGTGGATGGAACCCCCGAGCAGATGAAACCCCAGCCGGTCTGGAGTTCTGGCTGATGGATCCTTGCCAGCAAGGGTCCCGGACGCAGGCCCTGCTCAACCTGCTGCCAGCCTAGGTAAACAGAACCCAAGACCAGCAGCAGGCTGAGCGGGCTGGCAGCATAAGATCAACATTTTAATTTAATTTTAAATGAAGCTTCTTAAACATTTTGAAAACCTTGTTTATTTTACATACGATAGTTTAGTTATATAATATATAGACTTAGAGAGCGAGACCTCTAAAACATTAAATTAAAGTGAATAAATGAAGGCTCGCCACACGCGCCTGAAAGGTTGCTGCCCCTGTTCTAAGGACAGAGTGGTTCTGCAAACACTTATAGCCGAGGTGACATGAAGTTGATAAGATAAGAACTTACTTTGAATTAAAAGCAGCAGAGAATCTGTGGCACCTATAGACTAACAGAGTTTTGGAGCGTGAGCTTTCGGGTGAATACCCACTTCAGTCAACGCCGTAGTGAAATTTCCAGGGGCAGGTATTATATATGCGCTAGCAAGCAAGCTAGAGATAACGGGTTAGTTCAGTCAGGATAAGGCCCTGTTCTAGCAGGCTAGACGGTGTGAAAACCAAGGAGCGAGAACTGGTTCTGTAATTTGGCAAGTCATTCACAGTCTTTTGTTTAGTCCAGAGCATGATGGGTCAAATTTCCAAATGAACTGAAGCTCAGCAGTTCTCTCTTGCAGCCTGGTCTGAAAGTATTTTGCTGCAGGATAGCCACCTTCAATCTGCTATAGTGTTTTTAGGCCAGGGAGTTGAACGTGCTCTCCTACAGTTTTGTATATTGCCATCCTGATTCTGATTTGTGTCCGATTATCCTTTCCGTAGTGACTGTCCAGCTTGGCGACTACATAGCAGAGGCGCCATTCTGGCATATGATGGCAATATTCATGGTGGACGGCAGGTAATGAACACAGTGATGGGTGCTGTGATCGCGTTAGTCACCTATGATGGTGTTCGCTGTGTAGATATGTGGCAGAGTGCATCGAGGTTTTGCATGGATGTTCCGCTGGAGTACTACGGTGCGTGTGCAGTTGCTGCTGGCTTCTCGAAGCCTGCCTACTGCAGACAAACCCAAGAAAAGAAAAACAAAACAGGACTCACTGGCCACTCACATACAGCCCCCAGCTAAAAACCCCTCCAACGCATCATCAGGCGATCTACAACCCATCCTGGACAATTATCCACGACTTTCACAGTCTTGAGGTGGGCAGGGCCAGTCCCGACCCACAGAACCTGCCAAACCTGAACACGTATCTCACCGCAACTGCACACCGCACCATAGTAACTACCAGCTCAGGAACCAATCCATGCAACCAAACCTCGAGCCAACTCTAGCTCACATATCTACACCAGCACACCATCATAGGACCTAACCAGATCTAGCCACACCATCACTGTTCATTCACCTGCCGTCCACCAATGTAATATACGCCATCTTATGCCAGCAATTGCCCCTCTGCGATGTACGGCGGCCAAACTGCGACATCACTTGACGGAAAAAGGATAATGACACAAACAGATATCAGGAATGGCAATATACAAAAAACCTGTAGGGAGAGCACTTTCAACCCTCCCTGGCCACCACTATAGCAGACCTTAAGGGGCTATTCCTGCAGCTAAAAAAACTCAGGACCAGGACTGCAAGAGAAAGCTGCTGTAGCTTCAGTTCATTTGCAAATTGACACCATCAGCTCTGGACTGAAACAAAGACTTGAATGGCTTGCCAATTACAAGAACAGTTTCTCTCCCGTTGGTTTCACACCTCTTACTGCCAGAACAGGGCCTTACCCTTCCCTGACGGACCTAACCTCTTATCTCTAGCTTGCTTGCTAGCATATATATACCTGCCCCCCGGAAATTTTTTTTTTTTCCACTACTGCGTCTGACGAAGTGGGTATTCACCCACGAAAGCTCACGCTCCAAAACCTCTGTTAGTCTATAAGGTGCCACAGGATTCTCTGCTGCTTTCACAGATCCAGACTAACACGGCTACCCCTCTGATACTTTAGAATTAGAATATGTATATGCTATTTCTGTAACATACATACCCCAAAAGTGCTGGAAAAAATCAATAATACGGGTGGCAAGAAGATTACAAGAGGAACAAACAGTTACTTAGAGAAGAGGTTGGCTCTTTACCTTGCTGATCTTCTCAGCATCAGAATTAGAACCTGCGGTTTGGGGACCATGTGGTATTGTCCCTCTCCTTGGTAACTTATTCTGGCCAGTGGGCTTCCTCAGTCACTTGGCTGGCATAGCCTGTAGTTACCTTGGTGACCTTATTCTTGGCATTGTGGTGGCCCAGAAAGATCATGCCGCCTTGTACATGTACCTGGATTTTTACGGTTGTGATTCCAGTTCTCTCCACCCAATGGCACTTCCCCAGAGAACTTCCACGTAAATCAGAGGATCACAAGTCTTGTATCCTGATAATGTTGTCCATTCCAAGTTGAGGTTGAGTGAGCTAGTCTTTTTGGTCACTCTGGAAAGCCTAG
This sequence comes from Chelonoidis abingdonii, assembly GCF_003597395.2. Lineage (NCBI taxonomy): Eukaryota > Metazoa > Chordata > Testudines > Testudinidae > Chelonoidis > Chelonoidis abingdonii. The sequence goes on from NC_133771.1 coordinate 99,546,953, forward strand.
TCTCTTACTGACAGTTCTATAACAACATATGTAGCCAATGGCAAACAGATGTGCTCCAAAAATATGAAAAACATGGGTTCCACGGGAGATGATTCCATGAATATGGTTTGGACCCCCACTCCTGTGTAGAGGTACAGATGGGTTATGTTCCTCCAGTATCCTACATGTTCTGAATGTTTAATGACTACTATGGACTCTTACATCATTCATATTCCATTCATTCACTTCATTCTCTCAGCATAGCTACAAAATCCTGGACATTTTACTAGTAAAGAATTGGAGAGCACTGGGTGAAAGGTTTTATCTCTTAGAAAAAGTGCTGTCAGATTCTATTAATAGAAACTTTACTTAAGCAGAATTCATGTGCTTACTTCCCATGGAGGTCAATAAAGTTACACCAGTTTGAGTCATTTTGGGCCATACCCTCAGCCATCTGTACATTTTGAGGTTAGAACTCCTCCCCTGATTGTTTTCCCTATTTTAACTCCTAGGTCCCCCAACATTCATACAGCTCTAGTCTAATTTGATTCTTTTCTCTAGTTCTTAATTTGTTTTATACAAATCATGCTGATCTGTCACTTAAAGGAACAAGCTGATTTGCAGAGAGCAAATCTATCTTGTAGCACAATGGCACCTATCTTCTCATCTCCCATCATTCACTTCATCTTTGCTGTTACTGGCAATAGAAAAGAAAATGACCCTTCCATTTATGACATGGCTTTTCTTTTTCCCTGACCTTTTAGGAAGTTGTGAAGAATGATTAATAACACAATAAATGGTACTATACTGTTGTTACTTTCACTGTTGATATAGTGGAAAGAAACCTCGGCTGGCTTTGAACTGTTACAGTGTTTCACAACAATTGCTTTATATTATCATACCTACAATTTAAAAAGCAAAGCCATCTTTGTTCCTTCAGGCAGCCAAGAATATTATACTGGGCAGAGAGCTAGAAGTGACTGCATAAGATGTTAAAGTCCAAACCTGACTAATATGTACACTGGATATTTCAGAAAATGGTTTTGGTTGGAGGGTTAGATCTTTGGTTGAAGTCTGGTAATTGTTTTTCATAGGTAATATGTGCTCTTTACTACAGCTGGAATTGTGCTGCTTTTACCCACTGAACTGCCACTTGATTTATCTGTGGCAAGATGGGCAAACTCTTTGAGTGCATATCGCATCTTAGCATAGAGGTCATGTCATGGAGTATGTTCTGTTGTTTGTTATTGCACAAGCTTTCTTCCATTAGGGATGGAATAACAGCCCTCTGGCATCTGCAGCAATTCTTTCCATAGGAAAACAATATTAGGAAAGTATTTTAATCTTTTAATGTGACTTTGTAGCTGCAAATGAAGACCAGTGCTTGCATACTGTGACCAGCAAGTTGGCCACGGACTACAAACAAGTGTTCCACAAACCATAATTTGAGAACTGCTAAACAGTGATATTTATAAAGCTTTTTCCAAATTAGGGCTAGATTATGCTGCTTAAGAACAGCCTAGGTAAGGGGCTGTAAGGAGCACTAAGGCATGTTCTGCCTTAAGAAGACAGAATGCCTCCTGGAGCATTGAGCGCACAGAGGCTACACTCCCAATCGGGGCCGGCTCTAGGTTTTTTGCCGCCCCAAGCCCAAAATAAAAACACCCACTTCTGAGAGCGCAACTGCCAAAGCGCCCCTGTGATGTTATGAGTGTAATATAATATCTCATTGAAAGGTGACAGGGCCAGAAAGAGTTAATTAACTGACCTGAGCCATGGGTGAACCTTAAGAACTGGTTAGGAAGATATGTAAATGAATAGAGCTTTGAAATGCAAGTCTTCATTGTTAGAGGTAGAAGGGTAGATGTTTGCTCAGGTCTTGGGATGCCAGCAAACAAGTCTTGTCTATTGCTATAGTTTTAATTCAAAGATCAGAAAAGGAATATTAGCATTTAAGATACTTGAGTGAAATAGTATTATTGTCTATGTGTCTCTTTGAAGGTTGTGGTAACCTGTATCTGAACTGTTTAATGGATAAATTACTCTGTGCTAATTGCCAGGATGTTTGGGAGAAGGAGTTAAGCCTATTGTTTTCTCAGGCCAAAAGGCTGCTGGAAATGTATAAGAAGCCTGGGACATGATCCTTCTTCATCTCAGATCTGCTTTGGGTTTCAAGAGGGGGAAACTTAAGCCACAAGGATTGAGATCCCCAGTCATTGACTGGAGTCACCCTGAATATGGACATTGGAACTATAACCCTATGGACGGATTTCTAAAAGGAGTTTTTTTTTATTTTTTTGGCTACTACAAGCTCACCTCTACTATGTATCTGAACCTCAAGAATTGAATTCAAGTCTGTATGTATATTGATCTTTTAACCAACACTCTCTCTCTTTCTTTTCTAATAAATTTTAGCTTAGTTAATAAGAATTGGCTATAGCGTGTATTGTGGGTAAGATCTAAGTTATAATTGGACCTGGGTATGTGGCTGATCCTTTGGGATTGGAAGAACCTTTTCTTTTATATGATGAAGTAAGATTTTCAGGAATCATCATATGTTTGACAGGTGTGTCTGGACGGAGGCCTGAGGCTGGGCACTTTAAGGGAACTGCGTTGTTTAAACTTCTAAGTAACCAGTGAGGTACTATAGAAGTTGTTTTGTGCTGGTTGGTAAATCTAAGTATTGGAATAACTACCAGCATTTGGGGTTTGTCTGCCCCATTTTGTTTGCAGTTCACCCTGATTGAGTGACCTCAGCTGGCACCATTACAGCCCCTTCCCCCCCGCCAAAATAAAGGGGCTGGAGGGCCACCCCAAGCACGTGCTTGGTTTGCTGGTGCCTAGAGCTGGTTCTGCTCCCAATACTAGCCCTTATGCAACTAGCCAGTGCAGGGAGGAAATTAACCCCAACCCCCACCCTCTTTAAGGTAGGAGGCATCCCCAGCGAATAGGGGCAGACCAGTCCCTGCCTTCCTCAGAAGGCTGAGGGTGCAATTCTGCTTGATTCTTACAGGGAGTGAAGAAAAGGCTTCGTATATATTTTCTTCCAGGTGCACCTGCGCACAAGTCAGGAGGAACCTGGCTTTTGATTTTTCATCTCCTACACTTGCTTCCACCTCTGCCTTCTTTCTCTTTTCAGTTCTGTAGGTAGGTCTAGCCAAGCCACAAAACAGCACTGACTTCAAGCTTGGAGGATGTGAGAAAAATAAGACACTACTATCCACAGGAGAAAGGACAAGCTCTAGGATGTTCTCCAGAATTAATCATCCTAGGTCCCTATGGCAGAAGGGAAGACTCTCTTCCCATTCCCTCCCCCTTAAGAAATTGTGTGGTCCACAGGGACTAGAATGGGAAATGACACTCTCTTCCTGCTTGGATCCTCCTGGCTTAATTTAAGAATTGAAAAAATAAGAGTGGTAATTTCTGAAGTTTGATCTGGATTTTCTGACCACTTTTTAATTTTTATTGCAATTGTAACCCCACGCCCCTTCTGGGTGTGGTGGTCTGTCCCATCTAGTGGCATCAAGACCACTTAGAGAGCAATTAATGAGTCTGCTTTACAGCCTTAGCTTTTTGCTCATGTGGTAGAGGCTCATGCAGTAAGCTCCAGAGGTACCTTGTTCAGTCCTGCCTGCCAGCGACGACCGGGATCTGTCGGCATTACACAAGCATTTCAGATGTCCCTTTCCTGGGATTGTGTGTTGATGAGAAAAAGATGAATGACACCAATGCGATATTATAATCTGGACAGCTCCAGTGTTCTTAATTATAGTTTCTGCAGTCTTACTGCTGAAGTACAGGGTTTTTTTCCTACTTAGTTTCCTAACAGAAAAAGAATATAAATTTTGCCATTTAGACATTAATGGAAGATCTATACTACACCACAATCTAAAGTGTTCAGGGAAACAGAAGATGTAACTAATCAATATTTGATGCTGTTGTCTGGTTTTATCTTTAAAATGTAACTGAGTTTGAATGAAAAACTAGACTTGAAACGTGTATTTTGGCTGATAACACTGGTCTACAATTTTTGAGAAGTCATCTGCTTCAGAGATAAAATGTGGTATTTATTATGTATTTTGATGTGCTGAATTCAAATATGACAATTAAAACAACTGATTGGCTACTGTTTCTAAGATATTTAAGTTTTTACATTTTATGTCTATGTATATTGTGTAGATAGTAGAGTTTTAATCATAAATTGTAAACCTAGGTCTTTTCATGTGTTTATGGTTGCTTTACATGATAATATTTCACCTGTCCTGTTTATGTAACACTTTAAAAATCAGCAAAAGGGTTATATAAATAAAATTTATTATGAAACAAAAGGCAAAAAACTATTATGTACATAGTTTAGTCCTATTCAGTGTCTACTTGGTGCTTCTTGGCTTGTCTCTTGTATTCATTAAATGGAGCATCTCTTGTCACTGTCCAGCAATAGTCTGCAAGCATTGATGGGCTCCATTTGCCCTGATAGCGTTTCTCCATTGTTGCAATGTCCTGGTGAAATCGCTCGCAGTGCTCGTTGCTCACTGCTCCGTAGTTTGGTGGAAAAAAATCTAGATGGGAGTGCAAAAAATGTATCTTTAGTGACATGTTGCAACCAAGGCTTTTGTATGTCTTGAGGAGGTTTTCCACCAACAACCTGTAGTTGTCTGCCTTGTTGTTTCCACGAAAATTTATTGCCACTAACTAGAAGGCTTTCCATGCCGTCTCTTCCTTGCCACGCAGTGCATGGTCAAATGCATCATCTCGAAGAAGTTCACGAATCTGAGGACCAACAAAGACACCTTCCTTTATCTTAGCTTCACTTAACCTTGGAAATTTTCCACGGAGGTACTTGAAAGCTGCTTGTGTTTTGTCAATGGCCTTGACAAAGTTCTTCATCAGACCCAGCTTGATGTGTAAGGGTGGTAACAAAATCTTCCTTGATTCAACAAGTGGTGGATGCTGAACACTTTTCCTCCCAGGCTCCAATGACTGTCGGAGTGGCCAATCTTTCTTGATGTAGTGGGAATCTCTTGCACGACTATCCCATTCGCAGAGAAAACAGCAGTACTTTGTGTATCCAGTCTGCAGACCAAGCTAGAGAGCAACAACCTTCAAATCGCCACAAAGCTGCCACTGATGTTGGTCATAGTTTATGCACCTCAAAAGTTGTTTCATGTTGTCATAGGTTTCCTTCATATGGACTGCATGACCAACTGGAATTGATGGCAAAACATTGCCATTATGCAGCAAAACAGCTTTAAGACTCGTCTTCGATGAATCAATGAACAGTCTCCACTCATCTGGATCGTGAACGATGTTGAGGGCTGCCATCACACCATCGATGTTGTTGCAGGCTACAAGATCACCTTCCATGAAGAAGAATGGGACAAGATCCTTTTGACGGTCACGGAACATGGAAACCCTAACATCACCTGCCAGGAGATTCCACTGCTGTAGTCTGGAGCCCAACAGCTAGACTAGAGCCAATCAACAATTTTAAGCATCCATTTTTGTTCTCAGTGACCCAGAATTAGTAAAGTTTGACTACATTTATTTCAGAAGCATTTTGGCTGTAGAGCAGTGTAATTCCAGCATGTATACTTGCAGTTATAACATTTAACATTCCCATTCAGAGAAGGAGACATTTCCAAGACCATCTACAGGGAAAAGAGGCAGCAAATACCCAGTTACATCATTCCAGCAGTCATAGCAGGATACTTTTAAAAACAATTGTATACAATTGTCAGTTTCTTAGAGGCAGCAGAAGTTGAAATTCTGCATAAAAACGGGGACTTCTTCTACGTAACAGAATTGAATTCCAAGAGTAGGAGTCTAAAAGTAAATGAGTAAAGCCTTGTCTACACTAGAAAGAGTTTACTGGAACAGCTGAACTGCCACTTCCTCCTAGTGGAGATGCAATTTGTACTGGAAAAAGTTCTTTTGGACTTTTTCCAGTAGAGCCAGTTTCTTGGGTGAAATAGGTTATACTGGCAAAAAGACTTTTTTGGTGTTTAGAACTGCATCCAGATTGGGGCTTTTGCTGGCCCAACTGTGTCTGGGAGGGGGATGATTCTTTTGTCAAACGCCTCGCCATAGCTCTGTCAGCAACACTTTTTAGATGTAGACTAGGCCTAATTTTCAAATTTAAACTAGAGGCTAATGGATTTTAAAACAACTGTTTGTGGTGGACTGGATCATGTCTGACACTCTGCACTACAAAATTCCCGGAAGGCGATAGAGGCTGATCCCAGGACCCTATTCAGTGCAAGGTGACTGCCGTGGAAGCCAAAAGGTAACAAATGTAAAAAGAGAAGTCACAAGCATAAGTTGCATAAATGATTGAGTTCTCACTCCATTTCCTGCTCTATTACAAATCCCACATAAAAGCTTCATTAATTTAAAGTTCAGATTCAGAGCTATTCACACCATAGGCCAAGTCCCTATGTCCAGCAGAGAGATGCTGGTGCAAGAGCTGAGAAGGGAAAGAAAGGTATTTGTGTTATCTGTCCACTGCCCCAGTCCTGGCAGTGATGGTTTCCTACAGACTGTTTCAGTGACTGAGGATTGCCAGAATACCAGGCACTTGCTTCCTCTTGTCCCTGGTCTGCCTTTCAGTGTGCCCCCTAGAGTAGGAAGTTGGGCGCAAAACCAGGCTAGAATGAATGCAGAATTCTGGAAAGCAGGGGCAGTGATTCTAATGGAACTTCCAGTAGCAGATTGTAACTAGCAGAGCCCTGAAAAGCCTGCAGGGGCAAACCTGGCTAGGTAGAGTCCAGAGTTGCCTGTGCTCTTTGCTCCATTAGGGCAGCTGAAAAAGGGGGTGAGGTTTGGCATCCATTTCTCTTCCAAGCTATGGTTACATAGACTGACACTTACCTTACCATCCAAGTCAAAATCCCATATGCTATTCACAGAAGCTTTCTCGCTATCACCTAAAAAGCCTTTAATTCACGCATTCTTAACTTGACACAGAAAGTTTTCATTTCCCTGGAAAGGCTGACTGTGATCACTACAATGAAATACACATTTTTAAAATACAAAATTTAGACTTTTTTTAAATCTACCTTTTAACCCTCTAAACTTTCTCCACAGTTGTTAGTCTACTGGGTAAATCCTTCTTGATTTGCAGTATTGTCTAGACAGAGCATAATGGTTTATATTCTATCACATCACTTTGGCTGGAAGCCTGCTGTAGGTGTTGCATGCAATCACCACCACCAGATTAAAACACAAGCAACTGCATGAATTTAAAAAGCCAACAGCCACATTACACATGCACGAAAGCTGATCTGTAATCTTTAACCTTATTGTATTTGTTTATTGTTATACCCAAATAATTAGGCTATGATACAAATACTACATACACATTCACTGGATGAAATCCTGCTTCAGTGAAGTCAATGGGAGTTTTGCAGTTTGACTTCAGTGTGGCCAGGATTTTACCCACAGAATTCACTTAAAATATATAGACATAGATATAGATCAAGCACACGCATAGATCTTTGCAGAATTGCGGCCAAAATTTGTATACATATTTGCTTTTAAGAGGAAATACTCTATATATGTCAGGATTAAGTTTGAAGAAATTTTGTTGTTTTTGCAGAGTTATCTACTGTTGATGTCTCAGTGCATTAACAAGAAAGGGGGAAAAAACCTATCCACTGCAACTGATACATCACTAACTACGGTTTAATGGCATGACTTGCACAGCTATAGTAAAATAATGTAATGTAACATGATTATTGTAAAGATTGAAGATTTAATGGTGAATGAATATTCCAATACTGGTATTAGTTAACAAGTTACGCATACTATTTTTAGGATTCAGTGAATAAAGATAATGATAGGAGACCTTGTAAACTAAAAAAATAAACAGTATAGAAAACTACTAAAGTAAAAGGTATGCAAGTAAATATTTTGTTAGACTACAGGAGAATTTTTCTATGGATTTCCTGCTTTTAACTCTACAGGTGGTATTGTCTGTAGTGCATTTTTTTACCAGGTCACTGTACATGACATGGCTTGATATGAAGTACTCTGTAAAATGAACTTTAAGAGTGTCTCACTGCACGCTGTTAAAAACAAATGCAGCCAGCAATCTCCAGATACATGGATGGCGGCTGTACTGCCTATGACAGGACTTGTGAAGTATCGTACACTTTGGTTTAATTAAAACTCTGGAGTTCTATGGATCCGTTAGTTCCTAATGGTATAACTAAATTTTTATCATTGCCATTTTGTGTGTGTGTGAAGATAGATGATTTAAAAAATCACAAAGGTCAAACATCATACACAGAACAAATTTGATACAAAAAATCTGCCTTTAGTTACATCTGATTAGCAGTGGACTTTAAATTTAAATTTATTCACACTGCTACCAGACCCCTACTTTGTCTGTCTGTTTCAATAACTCGGGCGAAGAGTTGTTTCTCCAATACATCTAATATACAGAGGAAACAGTTGTACTATTAGGAATATAGGACTTTTACAGTATATTTTATTAAGTAATATGGAACAGTATTTGGAACTTAATACTCCCTTTAACAGAACAGTAGGGAGCTCTCTCCACTGCTTTATGTCAGCATATGATATTATTCCTGCTTCTTCTGATAGCAGTGTCACCCCATTCTCCCCTCCCCCATGGGGTGGTGATAGATGTTTGGGGCCAGAGTCTGGGTGTAATCTAAATATAGCCTAGTTTATTTACAAACATATATACCGATCCTGGAACAGAGGTGGTCAAGCAGCATGCAGGGCAACATCATCTTTCTGGAATCTCAGCCTAGTACCAATGCCCAATTTCCAGGGAACAATTAACCCTCAAGAATTGGCTCTACTCAGAGACTAAGGCAGAGAACAAACTTGCTAGTCACTCTCACAGCTGCCTGTACACCAAACCTTGCAATAATCAACACCAACAAAAGCACTTCCCAAGAGTCAGAACTTACAGGTAAAAAGCTTGGAAGACTGTATGTGACATCACCATTTGGTGATGCCTGCCCTGGCAGTATTATCAACTTCACAGAACACAGAATGCTCCCTTCATGATTTAGCAGGTTCTATGCTTTTTCCAGGCCAGTTTCAGACTTCAGGCTAGAAGTAGGTAGTTATCCTCTAGCTGTAGGGTTGGACTGACTTTTTCAGAAATTGAAATCAGTCAAATGTACAGGTGCCAGAATCCTAATATGGTCAATTGGCTCCATTTTGCTTCAAGTAAAACCAGTTTTAACCGCATGTGCACGAAATTAAAGACGTTAAACAATCAGTAATCTGGCAATGAGGTAAAATATATCTATTGGGTCATTTCATCTGAAAAACTAGTATAGTCATTCTGAAATGTCTCATTTGTAAACTTTGTGCCTGGGATATATTGGAAAACAGGGCCTGAAATGAATTAAGTCATAAATATCTTCACAAAATCTATTATTTAAAAGGCATGATTTCAATCCAGAGTGTCTCTTTCATTAAACTCTAGGGGAAATGCAACTCATTGACTAATGCTAAAATTTCATCTGGTCTTTTAATTTATTTAGGGCTAGATTCTGCCACATTATCCCATACTGACTGTTACATACTCTGCATATAGCTCCACTAAAATCAAGGGAGGTATTCTTAGAGTAAGATATTACTGGATGCTGTTGAATGCAGGAAAGGGAAGAAGAGTTGAACTCCTAATGGTTTATCTTGTAAATAAGTGTAGTTTTCATAAAAACTACAACATATCAATAGCGTAGACCACCTATAGTGTAAAATAATCCTGGTTGCCTCAAGGGATATTTTAATAGCCAAATAAGAAGATTTAAGTAAACAAAAATTGACAGTCAGTCAAAAACTAAGCAAAATATTTTTTTTGCCCTAGCAAATAAAAGGCCATGTATTCCAGTAGCAAAGGCCCTGTACTTGGAAAGCTTCGTCCCAGGAAACAAAAACAGTATCATCCCAGTTGACTTCAATTGTTGTGATGACGTGTAACACAAGAAGTGGTTTCTCAGGTAATTGGGCTTAAAGTACAAGGGCTGAATTTTTATTTTTATTTCTTAAATAGGATGAGGCCTAAATTCCACAGGGAAAAACATGTACATTTGCACACCTTCATTTGCCTGCTCCATTACAGCGGGTGCATGTACAAACTAAGTATTTGTGCTCGCATATGGGTAAATGTCTGTGTACATGTTTAATTTTCCAATTGGGGTACATGGTTTCAGTAATGAAATGCACTCTTTGAAGTGCAAAAATGAACAACCATTTTTGTGCATAGACCTCAGGTCTTTCACATCAAAGTCCTGGATCTTAGGTGCCTAGATCCAGCGATTTGGGTACGGTAGAATTTTCAGCTTCCAGTGAAATAACCTCACCCTACCTTACTTTATAGTACTGTAACATGGTGACAGATTCTAGAGCTCTTTCACTGAAAACATATGGGATAGTGGGAAAGAAGTGAGGGGACAGGAGAAGATCTGATGAAGAACTTGGGTGCAGGGGAGAACTAGGACTGGCTGTTGAAAGAGACTGGAACAAGAAGCTGGGTGTGAACTTGGAATGGAGAGCCTGTGAGAATATGGGAGAGTTAAGGTGAGGGCTTGCTTGGAGGCCACGGTGGCAGGGAGAGACAAATTGGATGAGGATCACGGACAGCCTTAATTCTGGCATTTCAGAACTTTGAGTGCTTAACTTTACAGTCTTAATCTTTTAACAGTTTTTTTTATGTATAATAGATATACAGTGTTCCTCCATGTTTGTTTGATATGATTTATAGCTACCAATCTGCTCAATCTTTTCCATTCAACTATCTTTAATAATGGGGCATTTCTTCTTATGCTGCTAAATTCTGTGACATCATCCCTCTAGAGCATGAGCTGTGTAAATCTCATCCAACATTAAATGCTATTTCAAATAGGAGGTTAGTTGGATCTTTCTTCATCCTTTTCATAGCCCTGGACTATACTATGAGTCTAGGTTGAATTTGGCAGCGTTAGATCGATTTAACCTTCCACCCGTCCCCACGACGAAGCCATTTTTGTCAACTTAAAGGGCTCTTACAATCAATTTCTGTACTCGTCTCCGACGAGGGGATTAGAGCTGAAATTGACATCACCGGGTCGAATTTGGGGTAGTGTGGATGCCATTCGATGGTATTGGCCTCCAGGAGCTATCCCAGAGTGATCCATTGTGACCTCTCTGGACAGCGCTTTGAACTCGGATGCACTAGCCAGATACACAGGAGAAGCCCGGGGAACTTTTGAATTTCATTTCCTGTTTGGCCAGCGTGGCGAACTCAGCAGCATAGATGACTATGTAGTCCCCCCAGAATGTTTCTACACTCCCCTATCATCTCCGTCCTGAGGTTGTCACAGATTAGAAGGCAGAAAACCACATTTGTGATGACGTTTTCTGAGCTCAAGCAGTCATCCCGCACTGGTAGAGCACAGTGTAATGCATAGAGTCATTCAGTGGCAGAGGCCAGGAAAGAATTGCTGTTTGCTTAACTGCAAAAGTATCAAGCCTCGCTAGTGATCCTGCCCGAGCCAGTTCACTGTGTCACATGCACTCTGTGCTGTGTCAGCCTTGGATGGGGGCATGACCACTTTGTGAGCAGGAAGGCCATAGATATAGACCAGGCCTGCACAACTCGTAAAACGGCGAGGGCCACATTACTCCAAAGAAAACAGCTGAGGGTCAAAACCCCCCCACCCCACAGAAACACCCCCCTCCCCAGGACCTCCCGGCCCGGCGGAAACACCTTGCCTCAGCACCGCCCAGCCCTGCAGAAACAAACCCTCCTTCCCCAGCGCTGCCCCACCAAAACAGCTGTGGGGCAAAAAGGAAGGTTGGGGGTGGGGAGGTGATACTTGATTTTAAATCAACCAGGGGCTCCCAGCTGAAGAGGTGGCTGGGAGCCCTCAGGGTCAAATTAAAGGGCCCGGGGCTCCGGCGGCTGGGGGAACCTGGAGCTTTGTGGGATGGGGCAGGGATTTAAAGGGCCCAGAGCTCCTGCTACTGAGGGGAGCCGGAGCCCTTTAAATCCCAGCCTCAGCCCATCCACTGGAGCCGTGGCCGGGATTCAAAGGGCGCTGGGCTGCCTGCAGCCACGGGAAGCCCTGAGCCCTTTAAATGTCAGCCATGGCCGGGAATCTCTGCGGACAGCCCTATCATAAGCATAAATCCCAATTCTGAACCTTAGAGTTCAAAATGTGGGTGCCTGCATGAAACCTCCAAGCTTAATTACCAGCTTGGATCTGATAGCGCTGCCACCAGACAGGAATTACAGTGCCTGTCTCACTCTGGTCTCCCCAAACCTTCCCTGGGGGACCCCAAGACTCAGATGCCCTGAGTCTACAACAAAGGGAAATAACCCCCTCCCCTTGTCTCCTTCTTTTTTCTCCCGGTTCTCCTCCCTGGATGGCCCTAGGGATACCTTTCCAGTCCTTGAATGCAAACATAGAGAGATCAAGTGTCTCTCCCCCTCACCAGAGGCTATGCAGATTCAAACCTAGTCATCTAACACAAAGAGATTTCCCCCTCCCTTCGTTCCTTAGCCTATACCAGAGAAAAACTCAAACAGGTTTAAAAAAGAAAGCTTTATATAAAAGAAAGAAAAGACGTAAAAATGTTCTCTGTATCAAGATAACAATATACAGGGTCAATTGCTTGAAAGAAAAATATGAATAAACAGCCTTATTCAAAAAGAAATACAATTTAAACATCCCAGCAAACTACACAATGTAAATACAAAAAAAACCAATAGACGCTTACTGTCTTTCTACCTTTGTACTTATGACTTGAAACAGAAGATTAGAAAAGCCTGGAGATAGAAATCACTCTCGTAGCCGAGAGAGCACAAGACAAGACTCCGACAAAAGACACACACCCACAAGTCCCTCCCTGAGCTTTGAAAATCCGGTTTCCTGATTGGTCCTCTGGTCAGGGGTGTGGTTCCCTTTGTTAACCCTTTACAGGAAAAGAACATTAACCTTAGCTATCTGTTTATGACAAGCCCAGAGCCCTTTGAATCCGGCCGTGGCTAAGATATAAAGGGCTCTGGCTCCCCGCCACTGCGGCAGCCAGGCTTTTTGAATCCTGGCCACGGCTGGCAGGGCTGGCTTTAGGAAGTGCGGGGTCCAATTCGAACATTTTCGGCGGGCTCCAGCAGGGTGACTGAAAAAAAAAGTAAAAAGGCCTTTTTCATTTCTTAGCAACAGGTTCCTATAAAGCTCTGCCACAGTATGTGTTTTTTGTACCAATAGGGTTACCATACATCCGTATTTTCTTCCCGGATGGCGATTTAAGAACCAAAAAGCCTGACATGTCCGGGAAAATACAGATGTATGTTAACCCTACCTAAAGTTCTTTTTTAAAAAGATGGGTCTGAACTAGAAATGAGCTCCACCACTCCCTGAGGGTGTGCTAGGGTGCACATGTGTGGGTCCTAGCTGCTCCCTGCCCACCTCATTGAAGCAAGTGTGCAGGGTTACTTCCCTGGGAACTGCAGGGCACCAGTGGACATGGGGCTGGCTGGAGCTGGGGGGAGAAGGGGGCTGGAGATAGGGTCTGGCTGCAGGCTGGGCAAGGGATGTGGGGCAGGCTGGAGACAGGGGGGTGGGGTGGGCTGACTGGCTTCAGGCGGGGCCACAGGGGGGCTGCGGCATGGGTTGACAGGGCTGGAGAGAAAGGAGTGTGGGACTGGCTGGCTTCAGGCAGGGCGGGGGGTACAGCAGGGGCTGGCTGGCTTCAGGCAGGGCGGGGGGTGCGGCAGGGGCTGGCTGGCTTCAGGCAGGGCGGGCGGTGCGACAGGAACTGGCTGGAGGCAGGAACTGGTGCAGGCAGGGGGTGCAGCAGGGGTTGGCTGCGGGCAGCTGATGCAGGTACTGAGGGTACAGCCCATCCTGTATGGTGAGTGCTTCTTCCTCCTCCCTCCCCCACCGGGGCAGCAGCAGCAGCCTGGGGCTCAGGGGCTATTTAAAGGGCCCGGGGCTCCCCTGCTTCCACTGCCCCAACCCTGTAAATAGCTGCGGGAGCCCTGGGAAAGTGGCGGGGCTCCGGGGGCTATTTAAAGGATCAGGGCAGCAGAGCCAGTGGGAGCCCCCCCCCCCCCCCGCTACTCCAGGGCTCTGGGGGTATTTAAAGGGCTCGGGTCTTCCCTTCTTCTACCACTCCAGCCCTTTAAATAGCCACGGGAACCTTGGGGAAGTGGTGGGGCTCTGGGGGCTATTCAAAGGGCCGGGGCGGTAGGAGCGACGGGAGCCCCGGACTTTTTAAATAGCCCCCAGAGCCCCACAGCCCTATCCTAGGGCTCCAGCAGTGGGGCTCTGGTGGCAATTTAAATGGCCTGAGGCTCCAGCCCCTGCTGGGGGCCCCAGGCCTTTTAAATTGCCCCCAAGGGAAGCTGGGCCACCCCAGTACAGCACACTGGCTTTTGCCGGTACACCGTACTGGGGCTTGGGCGTGGGGCCCTCTTAGGGACAGGCCCGATTCAGGGGAATTGGTTGAATTGGCCTAAAGCTGGCCCTGGTGGCTAGGATTTAAAGGGCTCTGGGCTCCCCTCCACTGCCGGCAACCCAGAGCCTTTTGAGTCCCGGCCGCAGCTGAGATTTAAAGGGCTCAGGGCTCCTTGCTGCTACCAGCAGCCCAGAGCCCTATGAATCCCGGCCACTGCTGAGATTTACAGGGTTCTGGGCTCCCCACAGTTGCGAGCAGCCCAGAGCCCTTTGATTCCCAGCCGTGGGCCGCACAGTGAGCCTCCGTGGGCCTCATGCTGTGCAGGCCTGATATAGACATTGCATTAGGTAGCCTCTGTAGCTAGAGAAAACATTCCTGTACATTCGGCAAAGTTTGTGGCAAAAAAAGAGAAGCCCTGTAGTGTAGTGGTGATCACGTTCACCTAACACGTGAAACATCCCTGGTTCAAAACCAGGCAGAAACAGATCACTGTTCCTTTTTCTGACTCCCCTCCTGCATTTTCAGTCTTAGAACAGACCACACTGTGAAATTTTACTTTGAATTATATCAGTTATGAGTTAAATAATATGGAAGCTCTCTCTAAGTTATAGTCCTGGGTTCCTTACCCTTTCAGCTGCGCTGATAAATTAACATTTTTGTTAGACTTCATGAAAATTTTCCCCCGCCCCTTTTATAGGGACTAAATGCTATCTAGGACTCTGAAATAATCTTAACGTGGCCCATAGAGTGCAATCCTTCATTCTGAATTTGTCATTCCAGAAGTTGAACTGCTCCTTACTACTGTCCAGGCATCATGAGCCATGGGAGCAAGGAGCAGGCTGGGGTAGGTGCAACCACGTGGTAATGTCGGCTGGGAGAGCAGCCTGAGGCAGAAGCCTCCAGCTCGCATGATATTCCAGGCAGGACTGAATCTCCATGAGATGAAACTTAAAGAAGAGAATGACCTTCTCTCCCATTTGGTGCTCTAAGAGGAGGATAGCCATGTCTGTCCAGGCACCCCAATTGACCTCACCAAGGACTGCCGGCTGAGCGGGACCCCAGCTGGCAGGAGCCAGCAGACGGAGCCCCAAACTGGCAGCGGGGCTGAGCTGCTCAGCCTGCTGCTGGTCTGGGGCTCTGTCCATCGGCCCCACTCAGCCCACTGCCTGCCTGGGGTTCTGATCATCCAGGCAGGCAGTGAGCTGAGCAGGTCCAGCGGACAGGCCCAGGGAAAAAAAGGTGTTAAACGATTGTCTGCCGTTGCTTTCACTGAGGTAGGGAGGGAGGGAGAGGGGGGCCTGATGACATGTACCCCAAACCACCCGTGACAAAGTTTTTGCCCCATCAGGCATTGGGAGCTTAACCGAGAAATCCACTGGGCTGCGGGAACTGTGAGAGCTACCCACAGTGCACCGCTCTGTAAGCCAGTGCTAACCACGGTAGTGAGGAAGCACTCCGCTGACTTAATACGCTTAGTGTGGACATGTGCAATAGACTGTATAAAATCAAATTCTAAAAAATCGACTTCTGTGAAATTAGGTCAATTTTATAGTGTAGACATACCCTTACCACCTTTTCTCTGGATGCTGTATCTTAGATTAGGGCCAGATCAGCCTCTCTCTGCCCCCACAGTTCATTTTATCCTCCTCAAACTGTGCTGAATTCTGTTCAGACATAGCTCTGTCTCTGTGGCAGCTGAGTAATGCACATTGTAAAGCATCTTTTGTTTAGGCTATAGCTGACTCAGAGGTGTGGTGGGTTTTTGTTTGTTTTGTTTTTTTCTGGTCAGAAGTTGCACTGGATACATGTGGTTGTGGATTGTATTTATTAAGGCTTCAGAGTCTGAAGTAGAAATTTACGGTGATGGCTGTTTTGACATACTGGTTGATGGAGTATTTGAAGGACAAAGCCGAGACCCTTAAACAATCTTTGTATTTTTTTTCTGCTGGAGTCTGTAATTTTTTCTTTCATTTCTGAAGCATGGATTGGAGCTATGAAAAGGCTGTTAGTAAGACTGTTTAAAATCTCAGAATAAATTAGAAACACTAATTGGCTCTTCTGGCTAGTAAATAATTTGAAAATTATTTTCCTGCAGTTTGTGTAAAATGTTTTTCTTTGTTTTGTCAGGGCTTTAAAAATCCACTTACCACATCATGCTAGCTTGCTCAGAAAAGCTTAGTATCTAAATGATCAATTTCTGCACAATTTAAGCTTTTATGTTTATTTAAAAGTTTCAGACCTATATGGTTACAAAAGTAAGCTTCCAAACATGAATCAACACAATGCTCTGTTCCTGAGAGTGCCACCAGACTGGTCAGTGGTTCTATTGCAACTCATTGGTTTGCGAAGCAGCACCAGAGTGAAGTCGTCAAAACTATGGTCTGGTTCATGCTTGGTATTCAGAACCCTGTGGACTGCAGTTTGAAATTGATAAGAACCAGTTTTGTTGTATAGCAAAGTTTAACACACGGACGCTATGAACCAGTCGCCTTAGGCAATCCACAGGAAAGGAGAGGTTTGGGGAGGAGGAGTCTGGTAAAGTTCCACATTCTCCTTGCAGCCAAGAATAGGAAGCATCCACTAGTTATTTAACCACCAACTTACTTCTGACAGTCACTAGATGCCATTTGTAAAACTCTCTTCCCTGTTGAATAATAAGGGTGAGCTCCAGGTTTTCTGCCCCCTCCCCCCCCCCGAGTGGGGGAGGAAGCCAATCGACTCCATTCTTCGGCGGCAGGTCCTTCACGCCCTCTCTTCCTCTTCGGCGGCAGCTCAAAGAGGATGAGAGGTACTGAGGGACCTGCCGCTGAATTCCTGCAGAAGACCTGGATGGACTGCTCCAATAGCAGATGGAGTGCTGCTTCTTTGTATTGGCTGCCCCAAGCACCAGCTTTCTTAGCTGTTGCCTGGAACTGGCCCTGTGAATAATGCATGATGCTGATGATCTCCAGAGCATCTGAACATATGAGACAAATCATGGCCCTGATCCTGGAAGCAGTTAAGCATGCACTGAAGTACCATGAATACTGTCATTGATTTCAATGGGACTACATGATAGTAAGATTAAGCATGTGCATCAGTGTTTGTAAGATCAGGGCCTCAGTGTGACAGCACAGTGAATTTAAGCTATCAAGAATAACCACAAGTATACTCTGCTCCAAGCTTCTGGACTATTCCACTCCCCATACCTGTTGCTTGTACTTCAGACTTACCAGCATTCTGAAACCTCCATATAGCATCATCTTAGGGCTTGTCTTCACTGCTAAAAAAAAGCAATGATGTTTACCTCAGAGTAAATGATCCATGTGAGCTCTCCTTAGGTAATGACACAATGAAGACAAGGCACTTTATTTTCACCACCAGGTAAATCTCAGATGGGGATCCAGAATCATAGACATGTAGGGCTAGAAGGGACAATTACCTCCAGTGTAATCCATATAATGCTCCTCTTCATACACCCCAGGATATAAGCATTATTATTATTTAGTTAGTTAGTTATTTTTGCAACTGCATCACATCATTGATTCATTCAATTTGTGATTCACTATAACCCCCAGATTCTTGTAAGCAGTAGTATCATCTGGTCAGTTATTCCCCATTTTGTAGTTGTGCATTTGATATTTTTCCTTTCCTTGTCTTTACTGAATTTCATCTTGTTAATTTCAGACCAATCTGTCAAGAGGCATGCAACCCCTCCCATCTTGATGTCATCTGCAAATTTTATAAGCATACTCTCTACTCCATTATCCCAGTCGTTAATGAAAATATTAAATCTTATTCCCTGTGGGACTCGACTAGATATGTCCTCTGCGTGACAGCAAACCATTGAGAACTACTCTGAGTTTGATCTTTCAACAGGTTGTATACCCACCTACATAGTAATCTCATCTAGACCACATTTCCCTAGTTTGTTTGAGAATGTCATGTGGGACTGTGTCGAAAGCCTTATCTTGATTTTTAGTATCAAGTCTACTGCTTCCCCCCATCCCTAGTAACTTTCGACCAGTATAGGACTGAGCATGGTAAGTTTACCTCATGGTAAAACTAAAATGCTTTGTCTTCGCTATTATTTTTTTTATCTCAGGATAGCTCACGTGCGTAAGTCAGCTGAGGTAAAAAAAAAAAAAAACAACCCACACCTTTTAAACAGTGAAGTCAAACCCTGAGGTACACTTTCATAGTAGGAGTACTCCGTTAATAAGGAGAGGCTCTGAAACACCTCGAACAAGACACGTGAAAAATGTAAAGTGTATATTAATCTACTGTATAACACAGTGCTATATTGACCAGAAGTTATATCGTCATCCTTGTTGTGGACATCACACAGCAATGATCCATATTTATTAACGGATTTATTTTTTTAATTTGAAGAAAAGGCTAGGTTTTTCATGTTCTTTTCTTCTGTACTATATCATGATGCAGTAGTGTTGTATGCTGCATCCAGTGAGATTTGATTTTTTTTAATATTGTTGGTGCCTTCGTGTCTCTATTATACAAAGACAATACAACAAAATACGATTGTTCTCCATGTTCATCAAGGGTGGTGCAAGAAGTAATCCACTTAGTTTACAGCAAGGGAGATCTAGGTTGGTGTGCTGGAGTGTTTAACCCTCACACTAGGACTGAAGGGGTTAAAGAACAATTTTGGGTCCAGATGAACAATTTTGGGTCCAGTCACATCTGCAGAGCATGCTTCAGATAGAGATGAAGCTTAAAAGGAAGCCAGAAAGCTCAGAAAGGGGCTGACAAGGCAGGGAGAAGGGCATGTCCTGGGCGCTCCTGAGAAGGGATGCTGCAGGTTAGACAAACACCAGAACAGGTTAGACAAACACGAGTCAGGGATGGCCTAGACATATTTAACCCTACCTCAGGCAGGGAGATAGACTAGATGATCTCTTGAGGTCCTTTCCAGCCCTGCATTTTTATGATTCTGTGATAATCTATCATTTGCAATAGGTTTACAAAAGCAAAAAGAAGAGGACTCCAAATGGGCTGCATCAGAGAGACCTGGATAACTCTAATGCGTGTAACAAAAATTAGGCCTTTATTTAGGTTTCATAGAGTTGGCCACCCTCTGCCCCCTCCCTGCCACCACTCAGTAAAATGTATTGTAAGAGTTTTATTGACTGTTACTTTCTTTCTTTCAAAGGTCTGCTGGAAACACAGCCATTGCACGAGACAGATGAAGAAACGGTCACTGATATTGATTTCACAAGCATGATTTCTGAAGAAGAGAGAGAAGAATTAAAGATTGAGCTAGCCAAGGTAATGCTTTTTGATCCCCTGGATATTAATATTTGTACCTCCCGAATTTGGAAGTTATTAACAGGATCAAGTGCAGATGCCACAAGTACATTATATTTCCTTTATTTAATTATTCTAGACTAGAATAGTGCAAGGTGATTTATTCTGTCAGATTATTTTTGGAAAACTAATTATCTATTGACAGCAGAGGTAAAATTATTGGGTCTGCTATTTTAACAAACAAGAGCCATGTGTCATTTAGTCTTAAATTTGCAGCACATACAGTGAATGAAAGGTCTCTGAAAGAACCCTGCCTTGGTTTCCCCTCTTCCAGGCTCCTCAATACACAACTCCTCATGCACAAAAGGCTTTCATAAGTCCAGTAACAACCACTCTTCTTGAAGTATGGTGTGTTAAAACAAAGTTCCAGAACAAACATCGAAGGTCTTCCATCCTCTCACCCCTTAAAGCTGGGTCCAACTCCTCCTCCTTCAGGTATTGGCTCGTTCTCTGTTCACAGGAGAAGACATAAGGCCTGGCCTGCCTTCTTTGCCACTCCCCAAATGGAAGACGAAACTTTCAGCTGGGTCTTTCTACCCAGCCATGACTCCCTTCCTGAGGGACCACTGCAAAAGAGTCTCTCTTCCTGCAACTCCACTCTGCAGTGCCTCACTTTTGTTGTTCACAAGCTTCTGTTTTTCTAACCCTCAGATGCCTGGTTTAATCACATGACTGACTGTCATGTGACTTGATTCATTCTTTCCACCTGGGGAGGCAAATCAGCTGTGTCACAGGTGGGCTGAGACCTCTCTCGCGCGCTCTCTCGCTTTCTGTGGAAGGGCCAGCCAGCCTGTGACACACTTACTGAAAAGAACTGATTACATGATTCTTAGAGAAAATGACACTGATGATGATTGCAACATCATGACAACACAACTTCTTACAGTACTGTGAAGAGAATTTGCGCCAAAAAAAATAAAATAAATAAATGGCTGAAGGACGTTGGGGGAGCCTGAACTGGAGGAAGTTACGTGGCACTATTGATTTAGTTTTGGTGAGGTTAGGAAGAGAGTCAACATTAGGCTTAAATCCAATCTGAGTGCAGCCTTCCATGGTGTCTGCTATCTGATACAGAAGAAGTAGATGAGGGGCAGCCAATTAGAAGCATGGAAAAACCTTCATATGGAGCAAGATTGAAAGAACTGGTGGTGTTTACTTTAGAGAAGAGACAAATAAGAGGGATTGTGAGAAAAGTATTCACAGTAAAGAAAGGTAAAGAGAAGGTAAATTGTGAAGTTCTATTCACTCTCTCATAATACAATAAGAAAGGGACAATCAGGGAAACCAGAAGGTGGGAAATTCAAAACAATAAAAGTTCCAATTCTAGGGATTTTAATAAGCCAAACATTTTGGAAGAAACAGAAACCTTCAAGCTTCAATGCATGAGTAGGCACTAACAGTTGGCAGGGTCATAGGAAAGTTCTTCTGTAATTGAGCCATCCTCTGGAGCATCTGGTACTGGCAACTATGGGACGCTGATACAGGACTAGATGATGTAATTCAAAGGACAATTCTTAGCAGAGACTAGTCTTTCTCCACCATGCAGTAAAAATATTTAAATTGCAATTAATAGTCATAAGAACAGCCATACAGGGTCAGCCCGGTGATCCAGCAAACCCAGTATCCTCTCTCCTGACTGTAGCCAGTGCCAGGTGGCTTCAGAGGGAATGAACAGAACACGGCACTTATAAATGATCCATTCCCTGCCATCCTGCTCCAGCTTCTGGCAGTTGGTGGTTTAGAGACACCCCAAGCATGGGGTTCCATTCCTAACCATCCTGGCTAATAGTCATTGATTGTCCTATCCTTCATGACCTTATCTGATTTTTTTTTTTTTTTAAACTTAAGCCACTGAGACTTTTGTTTGATTGATTCTGTACGCTGACGTGTGATTTCCTGAAGGATTAAAAGCCAAGTGATTGTTTCTGCCCAGTTGGGCTTTTAAGGCTATGGGAAGATCTAATGTCTCTGAAATGTTAGCTACATGTTGCTCCTATAGTGAATTTGTACGCCTGTAAATAATAGAAAGGAAGCTTAATTATATGTCTGTTAATTATATTTGTATATCCCGCTCAGGACATGCAGATGGGGTAGAAGTTATTTAATGTTTAAAGAAAATGTGTGTCAGCTCACATACTGTAGCTCTTGGATTCATTGATCTGCATGTGGCAGAGCAGACTGAAAGAGGGAGAAGAGGGAAAATTAAAGAAAACTCCTTGTAGTTATCTGCGAATAATGAATTTCCCAAGAGTCTCATCCTATGAGGTCCTGAGCACCCTTCACTCATTGATGTCAGTGGGAATTGAGGGCACTGGGAACCCACCACACAAGATGAGACCCTTAATTCAAGTACACAAAGACAAATTGAAAGTTGTTCTGTCGTCACTAGAATTACAGTATCTAGGTCAACTGGGCTGTTTTAAGACTGTTTTAAATTGCTCACGGCATTCTAGTAGCATGTAATTATGTTCAAAGGGAAAACACTTGAGTATTGCATTTAGAAAAAGTCTGGAGAATTTGGGGAAGTTCTAAGGCTATAATTAAATTAAGATCAAGTTTCCTAGAAGAGAGGTTTTTTTCCCTAAGGGCTTGTCTACACTGGCACTTTACAGCGCTGCAACTTTCTTACTCAGGGGTGTGAAAAAACAGCCCCCGAGCACTGCAAGTTTCAGCGCTGTAAAGTGCCAGTGTAGACCGTGCAGGAGCTATTCCCCTCATGGAGGTGGTTTTTTAGAGCGCTGGGAGAGAGCTACCATGACTACACAAGCTATGTTAAAGCGTTGCCATGGCCAGTGAAGACATACCCTAAGGCACAAAGAGCTTTTAGGCTCCCAGCTACCACTGAAAGTAACTTCAGTGGGAGTTGGATGCAGCTGCCGTTTATTTCTTTGCCTTTGACAATGTCCTCTCCCTCCTTTAGCTTCAGGTTCCTGTAGAGCGCTCTCCTATCCTGCACTCCACCAATGATACTAATCTTGACACACAAGCCCAATAGTATGCATCCCTCACAGTTATCTCTGTGCTTTAGCCACACTCTCTTTATACATGTGTTCTCCCTGTGTTGGTCGGTAAGGACAGCCAGCCTCTCCTTCAAATGCTTCCTCAGGGCCCACTTCTTTCTTGATGTCTACAAGAGATCAGTTAATGGAACGAGTGGCTGTCAGGTATGCCTGATGTGTATTTATTTAAACAAACAAAAGAAGATCTATAATGTGTGTGTGGGTGTGTGTGTGCATATATCCGATTATATAAAAATATGCGTTGTTTTTTATTCCCCCTTGCCTTGTATGTTGCTGGTCTTGGGGATGGATCACACATGCCCACTACCTTGTGTGCTTTTCATTACACTTACCACTTTGCTTGTATGTTGTATTCCACTCCTAACTCCCTTTCTTTGTCCTTTTTTTAGATGGTAAGGTTTTCAGGGCATGGAGTGTCTCTTACGTTGCATTTGTGCATTGGCTAGTACAGTGGGGCCCTGATCCTAACTGAGGCCTCCAGGCATTTCTACAGTACACATAAAAATGACTATATATTCCTGTAACAACCTGAACTAAAAATGTACCACAGGTCCACTTCACATTCCAAAATTACAACAGATCTGACCCAAAATTTTCCATGGGATCAGGAGTTTGTCAGAATGTGTTGTTGTGTTGTGTTGTTTTTGTTTTAAGCAAGTTCAGTTATGTACATCAGAGTCTGAGTTTCAGAAAAAATGTGGACACTTAGGGCCTGCTTCTGCAAACACGTAGGCACATGAGTAATCTTACTTGTATGAGTGCTCCTACTGAAGTCAGTCGGAAAGCTAATAAACTATTCAGAGGAACATAATTTTGTTGGTCATCAGCTTCCTCTGGTTGTGTATCTCTCATATAACAACAGGGGAGAGAAAAACATAAGATAAATGTGATTCTGTAACCCCAAAGATGATCAGAGGGACTATATCTTCTCTCTCTCTGGTCCTAACCTAGCACACACTTCTGCACATGCTTAACCTTAGGAAAACAATGGGGTAATATATGCAAAAGCAGCTCAGTCACTTATGAACCTAAGCTCCATTTTCAAAAGGCATCAAATAGTGGGATTTTCAAAAACACACCTAACTCTGCTTGAAGTGAATATGGGTTAGGCAGACTTACCTACTTTAAGTGCTTTTTTGAAAATCCCACTACAAATCCCTAAGCCTTTCTGCTAGTTACTTACAAGTCCCCAATCATGGTGGTAGCTGAACAACTTCAGTAGGTTTTATATCTGAAACTGTTTTTAGCCTTTTTTTAACTGAGATTTCAGATCGATGGTTTCCTTTTAATAATGGATGGTTTAAAAAATACACTTTGCTTTCCTCTAATAGAGTGCATAATGTTGTCTGTGTTTCAACAGTATGCAAAGGGTTAGTGCTTACATAGAGCCTTGAAGATTTAGTTAATTTCCGCTTGTTCAGTTAGAGAGAGAATTTTAATCAAAAAGACTTTGATGGAATGTTCACACAGACAGGTATGTAATCAATTTGGTGTTAGTCTGTATGGTAAGCATTAATGTTTAAGTATCTGTAAGTAAGATAAGATACTGGTTTTGGCTTAATCTTAAACTGTTTAATACTGTTAGTGGGGTGAACTGATGCACCCAGAGTTTCGGTTTTGGGTGGCAAGCAATTGAATTCTAAGTTTCACTGTCCAATCAATAAATGCATAATCCAATTAGTTTTAAACCAGAATGGTTTCGTTCTTCTTTCTAGAAACACTTGCTCAGTTACCTCTTCACAGCTTCTGGTTTCTTCCCTCGTGGTGCTGATTCATGCCGATGTTTCATTTTGCTGTTTCTGCAATGGCAAGAAGAAGGAATTCTTAAATTACTTATTTATGATCCAGTGCCCACTAAACTTACTGGAAAAACGAGAAGTTATTCTGGAACATGCAGATTCTAACACTTTGTTACATTCCATGGTGAACTCCTGGCCTGTTGAATTCAGCAGGAGTTTTTGCATTGACTTCAGTAGGGCAGGATTTCATCCCATGTTCCTAGAATGGCTGATGAATTCCCACGCTTCTTGAATAACTTGGATCCCATGTAATGGCAAATGAGAAACCGATAGGGTGGGGATTAAACAATGAGATTTTTAAAAGACCAGTGAACCTTTGATCTGTTTCAGAGTAAGAGAATGTATTAGCGTGCAAGATAAAAATAGTTCTGGGATCAATAACATAAAACCAGCCTTGGAAGTCAGTGCTTTATTCACTAGTGCTTGCCTCATTCTTTGCAGTTTAGAGAGTTAAATCATACAATGTCCAATAGGATAAAGGGATTCCAGGATACTTGGATAGGGTTGCCAGATGTCTGGTTTTCAACCAGAAAGTCAGGTTGAAAAGGGAACCTGGCAGCGTCTGGTCAGATATACTAACTGGACACTAAAAGTCCAGTTACTGCAGGTGTGTCTGGGGGAGGGGGTGTGTGAGTTACAGCCTGTTGCCCAGCCCTGAAGTGGTAGCTCCTGTGGCCGCACACGCACCAGCTCAGGCCGCGAGCAGTTCCTTTGAGGAGTGTGGTTTGCAGGGCTGCAGCTGAGCACACAGTGCGGGGGTCCATAGTGAGCAGGGTAAGGGACTCCCAGTGTGTTACCATGGTTCTAAACATCCAAAGCTCTTGGTAACAATTACCCTTGGTGAGGCAGTGGCAAGAAATAAATCAATGGAGACAAGCCATCTGATAGGTGGTTGGCACAATCAGTACACCACAAGAGTGCTTTCACTTAAAGCTCCACTTTATTTAGTCTCAGGCACTTACGCACACATTCAAAACAGGTTAGTAAAACACCCCCAAAATCAATAATTACCGAAGTCTGGAGCAGTCTTTGCGTGGTACAACAGCTGTCCAGATTGGCCTGTCTTTCAGCTGCCACTCGGGACCCTAAGATGTGTCCATGAAGTGTTTCTGAAGAGTCCAACTACCCTATACTTTCTCTCCTTATTTATTCGTGTTAGTGTAACAATAACATGTCAATCAAAAAAAAGAACTTGTTAAGCAAGCAATTTCAAAGGTTAGATGGTTTAAGAAAAACCTCACTTATTAGAGAGATGTGGTGGGTTTTTTTTGTTTTTGTTTTTGTTTTTTTGGAGCCTGCATGTTTTGAGGGCCCTGACAAACACACATACGAGAGGGCATATATGGATAAGCTTCCTGTTTTTTCTAAAACACATACCTCAGCAATTTCAACAGAGATCTTATCAAGAAGGACAGAGAGTCAAACTGCCCCCCCTTGTCCCCTGCCCAGCTGCTTGTTTAGTTATGCTAAGGGCTTTGCAGTGGCTTATGAAGACCTACTGATTTAGCTGCTTTTGACAATAAGTATGATAATCGATATTCCAATTATTGGTAGTGGTCCTGGCATTTTGCTCATCCACCAAGATCTTCCTATACAAGCAGGCTTGGAACATTCCCTGGGAGGGAAGGCACGTGAGCTGTCCTGCCAGCTGGTTCTTCCCCCAGCCGCGCTCTCAGGCAGCTCTAGGGCAGAGAGGGCTTGAGCAGGTGGGGAAGGGGGCTGCTGGATAGGCAGCACTGAGGGAGGCTGGGGGCTGCTGGGCAAGAGGGCCGTGCCCTAGCTCGCCAGTGGGGCTGCCTGGCTGCTCCTGTGCAGGCACGACACTCTTCTGACCTGCACTGCCAGGTGCCAACCCCAGCTCCAGCAGGGCCAGTCCTTTGGGGCTGCTCAGACTGGAGTTAAAGGGAGAAAGCAGTGAGGGAGGCAGGTGAGGAATGAGTGAGGCGTGGGACCTGGGAGAAGAGGTGGGGCAGGGCCTTGAGGAAAGGGGCGGGTTAGGGAGTCTAATTTTCAGACATTAGAAAGTTGGCCACCCTACACTTAGGATAGACAGGAAAAAACAAAACAGCTTTAATGGAAATTCTAATTGTGTTGTCAAGAATAACTATATTTGTCCTTCACCCTCACCACCACTGCAACTTAATTATTACATGTGGCTGCCTGTTTTGTGAGGTAGAGATTTTAAGCCCTGTGCAGACTAATGGCATGAGAAGATTGAATAAATGGTGAACTGTTGCTAGTCTTCCTCCCCTTAGCCAAATGTCCTATTCCTATGCTAGGTAACAACATTATTTTTGTATAAAATGAAGTCTGAAAAACTGTGTTTGAAAAGACATGTCTGCCAGAGTACAAACAGTAGCGCCATAGATTGCTTTTGACCAAACATATTCTTTAGGCCTTACTCATGCACAAGTTGGTTAGTTTAAGGTCAGTTCTTAGTTTGACTTTTTCCCCCCTCCCTTTAACTGAAATGTTTCTAAAGATTAGATGGCAGATTATAGGGCAGTTTCTACTTGCTTTGTGTCTATGCAAGTTGTCCCACTGATTTCCCCCCCTACAAGTAAAATTTAGTCTGTAGTTATCAAGTCTAAAAACTATTCAGAAATAGAAGATCAAGGCATAGGCCTTGATTCTCTGTTCCTCCACTCCCAGGCTGGGTGTGGACAAACAAAGTTACTCTAAGACACCTTTTTGCCTTTGGTATTCTCAGGTCTTCAGGGCTGCTGCTCTAGCTTTTATGCTTGGAGTGCCTATGGATCCTTATAGCCAGTGAGGTAGCCAGACTAGAGAGTTTTCTCCTGGCACGTCCATATACCAGGGGATATGACAGAGATGGTATAGCTCTGCCCCGTCAGCTTTATATAAAGTAGGACTTCCTCCTTTGCCAGGAAAATTCCCAGTAATCTCTTCACCTCTCTCTATTCAGCCCTTTTAGCTGTTGGAGTGACGTTAAGGAGCTTCAATGGAGCAGAGAACCAGGCCTATAATGTGCAGCCTGGGCTTGAGCACTAAGTTGTTCTAGGCTCTATAGCTGGTACCTTAAAAGTAGTGAAGTTTTTCGTCTAGAAATGACTCCTTCCCCTTTATATTGGGATGGGTTGATAAATTATGGACCACATTGTTACTAGCCCTGAGGAGGACATGTCTGGTTGGGAAAGGAGGTTTATGGCATGATACCCCAAACCCGCTAGACAAGGACCAGTTCCAATAGTCCCTATAGCTACACAATAAGTCTGTTGTACTCTGACAGATTCTTGGCCACCCTTGGTAACATCTAATGCTTTAAAAAAATGTATTTTTATTATTTCAACCATATAAAACAACAGAGATTAAAAGTCTCACATAGAAAAGCATAATGCTTTTTGAAAAACAGTGTTCCTTATTTATTTAAAACCTATTTGGGAGAGTGAAGGGGTGTATGAGTATTATATATGGTTCAAGACTGGAGGATTGTGATACTTTATATGCTGAAGCTGTAAATAGGAAATGCAAAGCTCATGGATTCAAAGGAAGGTGGCTGTGTTACATGGTCTTCCTCCGCTCCTACCCGTTCCCATTTTCTATGTGATTCAAATGCTTGTGTCATTTAAAGACTTGTGATGCCCCCAAGCAGTTCTTGCTGCACAGTTGCTTCCCCAGGGTGAGATAACTCTCCCCTTTACGAGGTGCGTGCATGGAGTGAGGAGTGTGAGATCATACATTTAAGGAAATGTGCATTTTGAGCAGAATTTTAATAATGGATTGGGTAGTCCTGGCAGCTTCCCAGGGACCAGCAAAATTGCTTTAATCCTTTTCCCACACGTATGCCTCACTGTCAAATACAAATTCACGTGAACATCAGTAGAGATTTTTAACTCTGACCATGTGATACTTCTTTATCTTTGCATGACTAGCTAACATTTCTGTTTTATTCTATTCAGCTGGAGGATGAAATTTCAACTTTACGGCAAGTGTTAGCAGCCAAAGAAAAGCACCTGGCAGAAATCAAACAAAAGCTTGGTATCAACCTGATGAATGAGCTGAAACAGAACTTTAGCAAAAGCTGGCACGACATGCAGACGACTTCTGCGTGAGTACAAAACCTGTACAAGTTCATTCTTCTCCACTGAGTAGCACATTGTGTACTTCATATTTAGGGCCCTCATACAGTGCTATTTGCTGAAAAATGTGGCCAGACTTGAGCAAGCTGCAGGAACTGACATGGCAGGTTCTTCAAAGTACTTAAGTTGGTTCAAAAAAAAAACAGAACAAAACAAAAAAAAATCCTGTTAACAACAACAACAACAACAAAAAAAAAAACAACAACCTGTACCCCACCAAATGTTGCCCATATCACACGAACCCCAGATTGGTGGGAGAATACTTTTGATCTGATGGCATTATATTTATTTTCCTACTTAGCTTTTTTCTTTGTACTAAAACATCAGCAGCAACAAGAAACACTTCCAGTGCTCACAGAACTGCTATGTATGACTCCATATGGGAATTTTCTACAGTTTTTCATAGTTGACTTCAATAACTGAAAGCAGGCAATAGTCATAGGAGAAACAGTGCTGTGTCTAATGATTAGAACAGGGAGACCTAACTTCATGATTCCTGAGTTTATTCAGAGCATTGCCATTGGCTTGCAGTTTGAGCTTAGTCAAATAGCTTAATGTGTCTCAGTTTTTGTTTACTTGTGTGTAATATGGATATCAAGAATGCTTACCTAGTTTCCAAGAATGTGGAGAAGTTCAGTTTAGGTGAGATCCATGAATTAAAAGTATTGTAGAAATGCAGGGTATTGGTATGCTACTTGCAATGTATAAATGATGGTAATTGAAATTCAAGTGTTAACTAACCAGCTCAGTAAAAATCTCTACCTGGAAATCTTTTAAAAAACAAACCATTGATGCTGTAGAACCTTAATGGTCTAGTTCATTGTCTGCCGAAAGGGTGTTTTTGAAAAAAAAAAGAGTTGCTTGTTTGTAGGGTGGGGAGTTGTTTTTTTGTTTGTGCTGCCAATTAAAACTAACCTATCTCTCTCCTAAAACTGGAAGGGACCCCGAAGGGTCATCGAGTCCAGCCCCCTGCTTTCACTAGCAAGACCAAGTACTGATTTTGCCCCAGACCCCTAAGTGGCCCCCTCAAGGATTGGCCTGCTAAACCCAGGGTTGCGAGTTCAATGCTCAAACCACTGAGCTGTCCCTCCTCCCAAGGTCTCCCATGGAGAAAGGAGTTACTGATGCATGTAAAGAAGCAGTGATAAGACCTACCCTGAGTCTGCCACAAAATGTGGAGGCCTAGGGCAGGTATAGCACTTTGAGCTTCTGACTGAATAGTTTGTTTGTATCTGAGGTAAAAGCTGACTGGGAGAAACGGAGTTTGAACAAGACAGGAGACAGACAAAACAAGCAGCTCTAAAACCAAGTCCTTATTGAGGTGCAGGTCTCAGCTCCATAGTTAAGGTTGAGATTTGCACTTAAAGTGGGGTTTCAACACTGATATTTATGAACAGACTGTATCTTCCCTAAAATGATGGCACCTGAGTATTGAACGAATAATAATAAAAAGGAAAATCTAGTGTAGCTGTCTCCAAACTGTAGGGAGAGTTGTTTTCCCCCCCCCCCCCACAAGGGCACAGAGGAACGTTTGGGAGGAGTGCCACCCGCCTCCGTTCCTGGCTGCGGCCCCTCCTCCCCGGGCCCCTGGCCAAGGCTCTGCTCTCAGCCCTGCCCCTGGCTCCAGCGGGGGCCCCAGCCTTTGCAGCCCCTTACCCCTTCTGCATCCCCACCCCCAAAGCCGCAGCCCCAATCCTGGACCTGGCTGTGGTGGGGAGGGGAAGGGGCAGAGACAGAGTAAGGGAAAGGGTAGGAGGTAAAAAGTTTGGGGACCACTGATCTAATGTAATTATAGTGGGGGGGGGGGGAGTTTTCTGTCAAAGCTGTTTTGTGATAGAAAATTGACGTTTTGGGGAAATGATTTTTTTTCTTAAACAAAAATTGTGTTTTCCATGTAAAGCTTTGGCTTTGTGGGTATTTAATAAACACAAACATCCCCAAACATGGAAGATGTATTTCAGCCAGGATTAATGAAAGAATAGGGTCATGAGGCACCAGAACTAAAACTTCAGTGAGGCAGCCCAGCAGAATTCCTAAATCAAACTTTTCCGTTTTAAGCTTGTATAGAAGGGATACATAAGCAGGATGATTTGCATGAGACCTGATCACTAAGACAATCACTACTATTAAAAATTAAGAGCGGTAAGGAAAAGTTTCAAAAGGACAGTTTAGGCATCTGTCTCCCGCTGAAAATTAACTGGCGGATAGGTGTCTAAACTGCCCTTTGTGCCTCTCCCTAAAGCATCCAAATCTTCAAAGTGCCGCACAATCTGGGCTTCTGTTGGCTTCAGTGGGAATTCACACTGAAGGATCTGTCCCGGCAGAAATCTGGTAGTAGATGATGATTGTAGGTTGAATAAGCATTCTAATAAGATTATTTTTTCAGTGTGGTAGCATGGAGTCACTGCCTTACCCATAAAGGTTCCTTGTTAATATTTGCCTTCAGCGTTATTAAATAGAGCCAATTAAAGAACAAAGTCCAAAATATTTGAGTGCCCAAATTTAGACTCCTAAATCCATATTTAGATATCTTAATTAAAATGGCCTGACTTTCAAGCCAATGTTAATGGGATTTGTAGACACTCAGCATTTCCAAAAATAAGGCTCTTTTTTTTAACTTGGGAGATTTTCAAAAGTGTGAAGAAGTATGCACCCAAACCATCATTGATTTTTGGAAAGAGCCCAAATGGGCTCCCAGAAATGGGGGGTACCTAAAAATTAGTGGTAACTTGAGCACCTAACTGCTATTTGTGCCTTTTGAAAATCTGCCCGATGCCTAACTGTAGATATAGGCGTTAACTTTAGGCAGGGCTGGCGCTTCTATTTAGGCGGCCTAGGCAGTTGCCTAGGGCATCAGGATTATTGGTGGGCAGCATTTTGCCGGAGGGGGCAGCAGGCGGCTCCGATGGAGCTGCCGCAGTCATGCCTGCTGACAGTCGGCTGCTCGCGCGGCTCCGGTGGACCTCCCGCAGCCATGACTGCGGCAGCTCCACCGGAGCCGCAGGACCAGCATGCTGGGTGGCGAAATTGCCATGCACCTAGGGCGCTAAAATCCCTAGCGCCGGTCCTGACTTTAGGCATCTAGATTTGAAAACATTTTAGATGTTCACCAACTTTGAAGTGTTACTGATAGTGCCAGGAATGTCACCGTCAAAGGATTCTGTCCAGCAGAAAATGTCCATGGCTTTTCTTCTATAGAAAACCATAAATATAGGCTCCATGGACCAACGTTTCCTATAGATTCAAGCCACCTGCAAGGTTGCCACATAGCTCTGGGACAATAGCACACAGAGCTAAATTCTGCCCTCCGTGCACACGGGTAACTCCCATTAATTCTAGTCGGATGCTGTATTTTCAACAATAGCCCTGGCATTTTGCAGCAAAGTAGCTTTCAAAAGGAAAACTCTGGAAGGCTGTTCAAATCTTTCAGCCCTGAATACAAAACACCTTCTGTTGGAGCTAACTCATTTACTTTGTCCTTTTCTGGGCACCACGCTTGAGGAAAGGTAGACAAATTGGAGAAGGCCCAGAAGAGAGCAACAAAAATGAATTAAAGGTCTAGACCTATGAGGAAAGATGGAAAAACTTCTGATTATTTAGTCTGGAGAAGGGAAGACTGAGGGGGGAATATGAGAAGTCTTCAAGTATGTATAAGGTTGTTATAAAGAGGAAGGTGATAATTAAGGCTATGTTTTAGTCACGGGTATTTTTAGTAAAAGTCATGAACAGGTCGTGGGCTGTAAACAAAAATTTATGGGCTCGTGACCTGTCCATGACTTTTACTAGAAATACCCTCCCTGACTAAAACTTGGGTTTGGCGCTGCGGGTGCTTGGGGAGGTGGTCTGGGAACCCCGCTGGTACTTGGGGGGGAGGGACTGAGCCACGCCACTGCTACTGTGGGAGGGAGGGGATGGTGGGGCTTCCTACCTGGCTCCACATCCCTGCAGCTCCTAGGCAGCAGGGGCCAGGGTAGGGGCTCCACTGCTCCTGCCACAAGTGCTGGCTGCCGCAGCTCCCATTGGCTGGGAACCACAGCCAATGGGAGCTGTGGGGGAGGGACCTGTGGGCACAGGCAGCATGTGATATGGACACCCCTCTGCCTAGGAGTTGCAGGGGGACCATGCCAGTGGGAGCTGGGGAGCCCCCCACTGTGAGGTAAGCACCCCCTGCACTCCCCAACCCCCTGCCCTTAGCCCTGAGCCCCC
This sequence comes from Chelonoidis abingdonii, assembly GCF_003597395.2. Classification (NCBI taxonomy): domain Eukaryota; kingdom Metazoa; phylum Chordata; order Testudines; family Testudinidae; genus Chelonoidis; species Chelonoidis abingdonii. The sequence goes on from NC_133771.1 coordinate 99,579,788, forward strand.
TCCTACACACCCAAACTGCTGACCCAAGGGCTGCTCCAGCCAGCACCAGCTGCTGCAGAAGTCACAGAGGTCACAGAAAGTCATGGAATCCGTGACCTCCATGACAGACTGCTCGCAGCCTTAGTGATGATTTGTTCTCCTTATCCACTGAGGACAAGACAAGAAGTAATGGGGTTCAATTTCAGCAAGATTTAGGTTAGACATTAGGAAAAACTTCTTAACTGTAAATAAAGGTTAAACACTGGAGCAAATTACCTAGGGAGGTTGTGAAATCTCCGTCAGTTTTTTAAAGAACCAGGTAGACTGGGGTCGTCTGTCAGGGCTGCCCTAGATCAGTGTTTCTCAAATGCAGCCACTGTATGGTGTGTGGGTGGTGGTGGTGGTATTTTTTTTTATGGCCATGACAGCCTCCAAAACATGGGTGGATATTGGGGGGAAGGGGCAAAGCAGCACCCCTCCTTGCGGCATATAACTGTTGCTGCTGAATAGCTGTTTCTAAGGACAGTGAGCTGTGCCACATTGGTGTTTGCACAGCAGAGATTGGCACCCTGCACTGTGCAGCCTCCTCAGGGGGCTGTAGGCAGTGCCTCTGTAGACGTGGGGCTGGTGTGGGTGGTGTCAGACGCAGGTCTTGTCAGTGGAGGCAGCTGCAGCATTTGGCCACTTGGGCACTCCCCTGGGCAGTTCCCCCACTCCAACAGCCAGAGCATGGTTAACCTGGTATTCTGCAGGCAGCCAGTGAGTTCCCAACCCATCTTCCCTGGGGTGGACTCTCGCTGAAGGGCCACAGAAGGCAGGGACGGAGAGACAGGTCAGCCTTTTCCCCCTCCTGGGGCCGCACTTGCTGTTTACAGTTGCTGTAGCTCCTGCAAGTACTTCAGTGGTCCCCACATGCTGCAGGATTTGGCAGCTCCCAGGCAGAGTGAGGGGCTCCTGCTCCATGATATGCACCAAGCACAAGAATAGGACCAAACTCCGGGTAGAACTGTTCTACAGGCATCCACGTTTTACCAAAAAAGCAAAAGAAACAACAACAAAGACAAGAATGTGCAAAGCACCTTGTTGGTGTTCTATGATGCTGAGATTCAGTAAAGAATAGAGATGACTGTACACTATTTTTTTTTTATTATTGAGTCTGCAACAAAACCAAAACCCAATATAAATAAATGACAATAGTTTGGATGTGTTTATGTGCACAATTATTTGTTTCTCCTAAAGTTAATTAAGTATTTTGGAAAAAATTGTCTGCAAGAGTGGGTGGCTGCACTCTGAGGCAACCGAAAATCTTGTTGTTAGAAGCTCTAGATAATACTTAGTCCCGCCTCAGTGCAGGGGACTTGACCAGATGTACCATGAAGGTCCCTTCCAGTTTCTAAGATTTCTATTATTCACATCTGTTCATAATCAATTTTCTTGTCCAGTCTTTTCCTCTGTTGTTCTACAATGGGTTGATTTTAGCATAAACTACATATCTGAGTAGGGGGGCTTTCTTTTCACAGGCCCTTTTGCCTATATAAAACATACCAATAACTTCCTAAAGAATAGTTAATCAACTTCATTCATTTCACATTTGTGGTGGTGAGGAGGTGTTCAGGTAGAATAATTTTTCTGAGCTCAGGTTTGCAGTGAATAGAAATTGCCAGGAATTTGGTTAGCTTAGAGCACTGTGTGCTTTTATTATTATTTTTAAGTATAAATAATTGCACTTTTTAATGAAGCAGGACAATGTTGGTGGGTTTTAAAGGCAAAGCTAACAATTTTGGATTAAGCTATAATTTTATTTACAATGTTGCACTGATTTTTTTTTTTTTTAATTTATTTTCCTAATTAGCATTTTGCTACCCAGCGAAGGGGCTTATGTAACCTGAATTCTTGCTTGGTTACAGGTATTTGCTTTGCATTTGAGTGGGTGCACTTCTCTTACTTTCATGTTTGAAATGAATTTTGCAGTTCCCAGTACACAATACTAAGCAATAAGAAACGCACATTGATTATTTCCATGTTGTAACATAAGTCATGCAATGAAACAGGCCGACCTGTACCTCATTGTGGTGGAGTGGGTGTAACATCTGAAGTAGGGGATCGCTCGTTGGAGCTATGCCATCAGCAATGAAGGCTTGTCTGAAATATCACCTTGGGCATTATGTGAGGTGGACAGGTCCAACGAGAACCCCGAAAATGATGGCTAGCACAGCCAGCGAAGATGCAGAGCAGCAGCTGCACTTAGCTACCCAGTGAAGGAAGTCACTGAGGGAGACTCAGCGGTTCAGATCGCACAGTGTGAAGCCAGTATTGGTAGACCAGGAAAAGGGTCATGTTACTATGCCTCCGTCTCATGCCAGTGGGTTGAGGTGGTATTTTTTGGGGGGGGGAGGGGTTGTGGGGCATAATCGTTTGCTCTTGCTTTTGACCATGAATAACTTAGCACTCAGCACCAGGGATAAAGCCTCTTCTTTACTCTCAGCTGTAGATGCCTTGCCAGTGCTGTCTTCCCTCAGCATATATGACTTGTGCCAAAGCACCCCTGGGAATGCACATCCTCTGTCAGCAGGCATGTTTGCAATACATCATGACAATTTATCGAGTCGTACCTGGGATCTCTGCCAGTCCATCAAAATTGCAATCTGGAAGGTTGCAATTCTTCCCAGGCATGGTCATCAGGTCACTGTCTCATGTGAAATGGACCGTCTTGGCATATCAATCGCAGGCCTAACGGAAGCAAGGCTGATAGATCACGGCTGTCAAGAGGTGGAAGATTCCTTACTTCTGTATTCTGGCAGCTCCAACCACTTACGTGGGGTAGCAGTACTGCTACACGAGGCCAAGTCCTCCTTAATAATCTGGATTCCAGTGTCGTCTCGGCTGTTTATTGCACGTTTTAAACATTGGCATGGTTACTGCACTGTCATAGTAGTCTATGTGCTAACAGAGGAATCTGTTGATTCAGTTGAAGATCATTTTTATGATCAGTTGGCATGTCTAGTACGCACAGTCCCTCATGATCCTAGGTGACCTAAACACATTTAGTGGTTCCCTGGGAAATGGCTTTGAACATATCATTGGTCATTATGGCTCAGGTATACCCAATGATAAATCTTGCTGCTTGCTCACATTCTGCGCCTCCCAGAATCTTTCTATTCTTGAGTCATGGTTCAGGTGGCACTGCATATGCCAAATGTCATGGGTCTCTCATGATAGCATCAATCGGAAGGAGTTGGACCACATCAAAACACGTAACAGGTGTCTCTTCACCTTCTGTAGAGTATATAGTGGTGTGGAATGTGCTGTGAACACAGATTACCACCTAGTGGTTGCCCATATGGTGTTTGACACTCCGATGAGAAGGTAAGCCTTCTGTGATCAAGTTTGACATTGACGCGCCTCATGTGCCAGATTTAGTCAACAGGTTTTGTATTGACGTTAGCAATAGATTCTCGGCTATAGCCACCCTGCTGGATGACATAGAGGTTGCCTGGACACTGTTAATTTCTATTCTCCACCAATCTCCTGAGCAGACAATTGGCTATTGGCATCCAGCACATCGACCATGGCTATCGGGGAAGGCCTTGCAAATAATTAAATTGAAGGCCACAGCTTGCCAGAGTGGCGATAAGCGCACTCGTAACCTGCTGAAGCTAGGGTGCTAAATTTTTGCACTCCATGATCACGAGGCATATTATAACCATGTGGCGGACAATATTGAATTTGCCTCACCCAGGGGAGTCTTAAAGCCAGCATTCTGTGCTATTTGCAGCCTCAGAGGTAAAGAGATAGTCACTACAAACAGCATCCTGAATGGCAGCCAAGGCCATTCATGTAAATCGGATGATGACATCCTCTCACGCTTGGTGGAGCATTATCACAGTGGATGAAGTGAAGCGTGCCATCTATAAAATGAAAGATGGATCCACTGATGACACCCCCACAGAGCTGCTAAAATGTGCTGTTGACCCTATAGTGGAATCACTTCTGGCCATCTTTCATCTGGTGTGGAGAACAGGAACCTTGCCAACCACCTGGAAAGGATGGTGTTGTGATCTCACTTTATAAGGGCAAAGGACTGCGCAGTGAATATAAGAGCTACAGGCTGTTCACTTTGCTGTCCATTCCAGGGAAGGTGTTTTGTGCATGTTTTGCTGGCGTGTTTGGAGCCTCTGCTACACTGGAAGCATCTCCCCCAATAGTCAGGCTTTATGAGGAACAGGTCCACATTAGACGCCATTTTGGTTTTCCACTTGTCGGAGAAACACTGTGAGTTCAGTAAGCCCCTGCATGTAGCATACATTAATCTTAAGGCTGCATTTGATTCAGTTGACTGTGTCGCGCTATGGAAGACCTTAAAGGGCCTAGGTGTCCCTACCACTCTGCTGGACTTGATTAGAGAGCTGCATAATGGAACCACTGCCCATTTACGTCTGGGGAGTCGGACGTCAGCACCTTTTTAAATCCGTATTTGGTATCAGGCAGGGCTGTATCTTGGCCCTGCACTCTTTTGTCGGGCAGTGGATTTCATAATGCAGCATTCCTTCAGGGACATAGGCATCTCAGACCTTGAGTATGCTGATAACATTCTTCTAGTACAGAGCCACAACAGGTTTCGAGAGGCACTCCAGAAAATGGAGGAGAAGTGGGCTAAGACTGGCCTCCATGAGCAAAGACAAAGTTGCAAAATCTAGGACCAAGTTCACCTGTGACTCCAATCTCTCTCTTGAATAATGAAACTGTCGAAGCAGTCTCCAGCTTTTCCTATATGAGTTCTATACTTACTACTTCCTCCAACTCTCACATGGAGGTTCTCCATTAGATTGGCATTGCAGTATCTGACATGGGTCATTTACAACAAATATGGAACCAACATCATCTCAGCATGACAACCAAGTTCAGGATCTATTCAAGCTGTATTCTTCCTGTACTGTTGTATGGCTGCGGAACATGAACACTACACCACTCAGACTGGGCAAAGTTGGAGGGTTTCCACACAAAATGCCAACATCGTACATTGGGCATAAAGTGGAATGACTTCATCTATAATGTAGATGTTTATGGTCTCTCTAATCTGCAGACTACTGGGGCCATTGTCCGCAGATGGCGCCTTACGCTTTTTCTACATTTTGCAAGGATGCCACAAGACGTTCCAGCAAATGCCATTCTCTGTGTGGCTTGTAACATCTGGGATAAAATTCCATCAACTGAGGGGTGGAGGAGGCGCAGAGGCAGACACCTGTTACATGAGTTCATCAAGTCTGTTCCGATGTTGGACTCTCGGGCCGTCAAGCCTTTGCAGCTGCTCGGGAATGGACCAAATGGCAACGATCGCTATGGCCAACTGTTCGGCTAAGTGTTGAAGAAGAGAGAAGAATGAAACAGCCCTAAAGAGTTCAGTGCTTTCTCGTGCTGTTTCTTCCATTAAATTTCATATGATGAAAACTACAAATGTCTGGTTAATTTATCCTGCTTTGTCTGTGAACACCAATCTCTTACATGAAGCACTGAATATATCTCAAAAAGACTCCTAAGTGTCTGGTCTACATTTTATCCTCACTATGGTCATCTGGTCAGACAGTTTTGCCCATCAGTGCCCTTCTGGGGCTTTCTGGTAGCAGCAGCAGGACACTCCATCGTCATCTTGGGTAGCAACAGCATTGGGACTAGTAAATTACCGGGAGATAATTATTATACCCAAACTTTTCCTAATTATTATCTGGCAGTAGCTTCTTCAATGTCACAATGTAGTCTGATGGCTCTCAAGACACACCCCAGTTTCACTCTCTTATGATGCCTCCAATTGTCAGAACCTCCTTTTACGTAAACTTCTCTTGTCAAATCAGCTCCTCTTAAATGGACAGGAAGTCAACCCATAGGTCATGTAGCAAAACATGTTCAGAGATTATTTAAAGAGAGAATATTGGTGGTTTATTGCATTTTATGAAACTGAAAGAAAAAGCAATAATATTTTAAAAGCCCAAGTCAGTAATTATAAACTGAAGAGGAATTTGATTGCATTATGGGTGTTTCTGGCCATGTTATATCATGGGAAATGTCTGGCTGGGGAGCACAGACCATAGAGAAGACATGAGTAAACAGGACTACAATGCCCATGAGGGACCATGGTGGGCTATCCAAATAAAAATATTTCAGTTTTCAGGCATTTGGGATGTTTTTATGAAAAACTGAAAATTTCCACAGAAAACTATACTTTAAAAAAAAAAAAAAAGTCTAATACCCATTTTTCTGTCAAAAATGGTTTCAATGGAAATTTTCCCACCAGCACTCCTTTTGAATCAGAAACACAGAGCTACTTTCACCATTCCTTCTGTTCCTATACTTCCCCGTTAATTGTACCAAAACAATTAGGGGCATAACTTAAGCTTTGGAAGATATGGCGCTTAGCATGGACAAGATCTGTCAGGCTTGAACACTGAGCCAGGATGCTATTTAATAGCAAATTCTACTATATAGCATTTCCATATGTGCATCTATATGCCATTCCACTAAATCAGACCTCACAAGGAAAAACAGTTTCTCAGGGTGTTTCACCTTTCAAAATGAGGAGTGCTCAGTGCAGCTGAGGATGGAAAGCACAAAGAATCTTGCTATGATCTGCAATGGCTGTCAATGCCAAGGGGCTGTTACAGTAATAACAAAGCACCGGAAAGCCTTGGCCATGTCCCTTTTGGGCTGACGCCTCCTGAGATTCAGAAAAACTAGCCGCTGGCCAGCTGCAGCACCAAAAAACTTAGGGAGTTGAAATCATTCTGCAACCCCGTGCCAGGGCACAGGACTGTACCCACAGCCACTCAACACACTTGTATAATGGGTTAGACACACTGGATCTGTGTCTAGATGAGTTCTGTGGTTTGCCATAATGCTAGCTTCCACTTGATCCTTTCTAAGGCTGGTACCGGGACCTCTGACAGCACGGTCCAGGAAGTCTGCCTACTGTTCCCTCTCAGAAGCCTGTGCCTTTCCCACCCTTCTCCTTACCTTATCCTGCTGGCTGGTCAACCTTGCCCTCAGATTACGGGTCCATCCAACTTCCTGGCCAGTCCCCAGAGCCAAGAAGCACTGCTGTGGTTTTGGCAGCTGGCAGGTGAGGGCTCAGCATTCACACAACATGGGACCTGAGTACTGGCTGGGCCATGGCGTGCTCCGAGATGTCACATGTGCAGCCAGTAGTTAAGATCACCATGTGTGTGGCTGCATATGCACAGCAAAAACAAAAAAAAAAGTGGCACATTGCATCTTTTGACTGGAGACTGGCGAGGTAGTAGAAAAACTAGCCAGATGGCAACCTTTGGACACTTATGGGGGCCACTTTAGAGTTGGTATTAGGAACTACTATTTTGGCTTGACATGACCAGAGGATACCCCTACTCTGAGGGCTGGATCCACCAGGTTTAGGACTGCTTTGTGCTGGTGTAAATCTGGTGTAAATCTGCCAGAGTGCCACTCAGGATTGGCCCCCCTGGTTTTGCCCAGCACAGTCATGGGAGTCCTTCTGCTGACTTGAGTGAGCTCTGAATCAGGCCCAGAATGCAGACAGATGCTGTTCATACCTTTCTGTAGGCCACTTTCTGCCATGCATATTCACAACAGAATAGTGCCTTACTTAAGAAGTAGTCATGTTGAAATCCGCAGGGACTACTCATGGAGAAAGGCACTATTCAGTATGAGTGACGGTGGCAGTATCTGGCCCTATATTTCTATTACTCTGCAGCTTCGCCTTTGTTATGATTTGCCTCCCCCTTTCTAGTCAAGACTGATTAGAATGGAATCTGACAGTTGTGCCAAATAATGTGATGAAGTAAAAATGGGGATGAGAATGAGATCACCAAATGCATTTGAACTTGTTACTTCAGGTGAAAATCAACCACATGTGTAAACTCACTCTAACCCCTTTTAAAATGATGTTCACAGTATGGAATATAGATCCTGGACCAGATTCTGCTCTGTTTCTCCTGTTCAATCCTGTTGAAGTCTGCAAGGTTGCACAGGTCCGACAGCACATCATGTCCTTTTGTGACTTTTGTTCGAAGAAATCTTAATCACAGCACTCGACTCTTAGAATTTTGTACATTACCTACATTCTCTTTCTGGTGTCTTTCTCCACAAGTCTGACTAGATATAAGCTGTGCCTTATCACCAACTGCATCTTCCAATTGTTTCCCCAAAACATTTCACAGTTTTAAATACGACAGGATAGTGGACAGTATTACAAATAACAGTCAGTATTAATGTCTCAGTGGACCCTTCATGATCCTGTGGATTCTCTTCCCCGACCCTCCCTCCTGCTCTGAGTGGTGATCCAGACAGATATTATACACCTCTACCCTGATATAACGTGACCCGATATAACACAAATTCAGCTATAATGCGGTAAAGCAGCGCTCCGGGGGCGGGGTGGTGCTGCGCACTCTGGCGGTTCAAAGCAGTTTGATATAACGCGGTTTCACCTATAACACAGTAAGATGTTTTTTTTTTTGGCTCCCGAGGACAGCGTAATATCAGGGTAGAGGTGTAGGTGAAATCTTGGCCATTGAAATCAATGGCAAAACTGTTTTGACTTCAGCGAGGCCAGAATTTCACTCAATGACACCAGTGTAGTCATGGAGCTGAGTCAGGGGACCCAAGAGGCAGCACAGAGTGTTGTATGCACACTACTAGCCTTTGGCAGATCTCCCAGGATCTGCAAGTTTTGTGGGCAGAGCCCCCCACCCATTTTACAGGGAGCAAAGGAGAAGAAACTTCACCAAGAGACCATCACAGGGTGTCCATACTGCTAGCTTTAATGTAACTTGCTCAGAGTTTAGGCCATGGCAGTATGCACTTCAGCCTGGGCAAGACAGCCGAGGAATTACCCAGGGTTCTGGAAAGGCTTGTACAGCCCACACTGAAGCATGCGCTGCTGCAGCTTTGCTGATCTGCAAGCCAAGCCAGCAAGACAAAGCTAGCTTGAAGATGTGTGCCTGAGCTTCTGTCACGCTCATGATTGCTGTATACGCTACCGTATGAGTCTCCAGACCTTCTCTTTAGATTTCTCCATGAGCGAGGGCAAACTGGGGCATAATTCCTTTGAATGATTTGAGGTGTATTCTCCCTTCAAAGTTCCCATGTAATTTCCATCTGTCTTAATATATTTGGAGAGAGGACACATTAGTGAAAACAAAAATTCTGCCAGGCATAACTTTTGTGTGTGGGAGGGGTTGGGTTTTGTTGTTTGTTTTTTGTTCCAAATTATAGTCTAAGGACCAGGGCTGGCTCTAGGTTTTCTGCCACCCCAAGCAAAAAAATTTTTGCCTGCCACCCCTCCCACCCCCCGGTTTTGTTTTTGGCTTTTACATATGTTTTCACTTTGCAATGTTTTGGTTTTTTTGCTGTTGTTTGTTGTTGGTTTGTGTGTTTTTTTTTGTTTTTGTTTTCTGACTGGGTGTGGTACTGATGCAGCATTGGGCAATGACTGCATCTGAATCTGCTTGAGCTGGGTGTATCTGCCTGAATTTCTTATTGAGGCAAAGGAGCTGAAAAGCCCCAGGGGCCACTAAAGCACCTGAATAACTCATACGGCCTGTAATATGTGTGGAAGGGAAATACAGAATAGAGAGTGACATTTCAAAAGGCTTAAATCACTGTGTGCTTTGCTGCACCGGTGTCACATCTGGGTCTCGAGGGAAGGCTACAGGGTTGTGCAGCTGCGATCAGAGGCTGAGCGAGAGCCCTCAAAAGGGGACAGTTATCTCTGGAGACGACAGCCCTTGACTTTCCTGGGCACGCTCTGTATTTCAGTCTTACTAGGAGCTGGGCTGCTGCTTCTGAGCGCTTTCTCCTACTTTCGCTCATTTCAGATGAGCCTGATGTTCCCCAAATCATTAACTGAAATCGGTAAGGAGCTCACTGGAGAATTGCCTGCTGTCTGACGGATGCTAATTCCGACACTGCCACTTGATCAAAGGGTCGGGTAATTATCTTTAAAAAGTTGCGCCTGAATGAAAGGATTTCTCCCAGCTCAGATTTGTTTCCAAGGGAGTGGGGGAGGGAGAGAAGAAGGGGGAAAGCCGAGCTAACCCTTGGAGGGGTATTTCGTGGCACTCTCTCCCAGTGCGTCTCTGTGAGCCCCACCAGCTGTACTGCAGCTCAGGGTTACCTGGCTGGCGGCACTGACGGTGTTACTGGCCGCTCCGGGGGCTTCCTTCCCAGCCGTGGTAAGTTCTTGGCGGCTTTCTCATTGTTCCTCGGGCTGTAGGGCTTTAGGAACATGAAGTTGCTCTTGGCGGACTCCAGGGTCAGGCAGATTTTATAGCAGTAGCCCGGAGGGTCGCTGCCCGCCACATCCAGGCAGTTGGTTGACACTTTGTTGCCCGAGGAGAGCTGGGGCTTGATGTTGGAATTTTTGAAGATGTCGGCAGGAATGTCAGCCCTGGAAATGTGCCACCCCAAGCATGTGCTTGCTTTGCTGGTGCCTAGAGCCAGTCCTGCTAAGGACTATATTCTGACCTGGTACAAATGGATTAATTGAACTGATGCTATGAATTTGACCCTTGAACGTGTTGATCCAAATTATAAATCCCTGAAATAACGATTTATCCTGAAAGTGCTGATACAGCTTTAACTAGAGCAGTGCTAGTGAATGCCGATAAAAGGGTTTCTCTTTATCTTTAAATACAGATTATTATTTTTTTAATCAATCCCTGATGAGACTTTTCCAGGTGTCATTTTAGTGAGATGGCCATCACTGGAGACAATTACAATGCTATATTGGGCAAAATAATTACATTTTGGTTTCACTGCTCCTGTAAATGCTATAATAGGTTCCAGGTAGGAAAAGGAGAGAGAGCTGCTGTCATTCAGTAGCAGAGTGGGAATTAAGTTTAGGTCATTGATAAACCTTTGTGCTTATCTGCATGGATGAGATGGCAAGATGCAAGCTCAGTCACTCTGACATTCTTAAGAACATGTTCTTAACTGTGGATTATTAGAATAGACTTGCAACACATATCATTTACATGCATGTTAAAGATTAAATGAAATATTAGTTAATGCTTTAGTCAGCCCTCTGCTTTTACATGAAATCCCAGCAAAATATCTATTAAATCAAGTGTTTCCCAGAAATACAGCTGCTTTACATTCATTCTAGAGCATTTCATTCTTAAACTGACTAATGCTTTAAACAGAAAAAGAAGCAAGCTTTGTAAAACATGACTTGTGCAACCAGGCTCTGTTCTTGTATGGTTTTGTTGTTGTTTGAGTCGTCTTGCATCTTGTGAAATCTTATCATGGAGGAGAGCTCATAATGGATTATTCTTTGCCAGAAAAGAATGAAGCAGAACAACACTGAATGTCATTAGCAAAATGAAGGTACATTAATTAACAGTATAAGTTATATACTTTACTGAAGCTAATTTAAAAATATTATACACTATTATTCATAGCTGCATAGAGTTTAATGCCAGAAGGAACCATTAGCTCATTAAGCCTTTATATCCCAGGTCATTAATTTCACTCAGTTACCCTTATACAGTAAATTGGGGTAGACCAGGGGTCGGCAACCTTTCAGAAGTGGTATGCTGAGTCTTCGTTTATTCACTCTAATCTATGGCTTTGCGTGCCGGTAATACATTTTAATGTTTTTTAGAAGCTCTCTCTCTCTGTCTATATATTATATAACTAAACTAGTGTTGTATTGTAAAATAAACAGGGTTTTCAAAATGTTTAAGAAGCTTCATTTAAAATGAAATTAAAATGTCGATCGTATGCCGCTGGCCCGCTCAGCCCGCTGCTGGTCTGGGGTTCTGTTCACCTAGGCCAGCAGCGGGCTGAGTGAGGCCTGTGGCCGGGACCCCGGCTGGCAAGGGTCCATCAGCCAGAACCCCAGACCAGCAGCTGACTATGCGGGGCCGGCAGCCAGGATCCAGAGGGCTGGGGGAGGGCTGGAGTCAGAGCTGGGGGCTGGAGGTGTCAAGGGCGGGGGGGGCTAGGTATGGGTGGGGGTGCTGGTGTCAGGGCTAGGGTTGAGGGGGGGATGAAGGAGTCAAGCAGAGGGCTGGGTGTGTATGAGGGAGGTACAGGGCTCAGGGCAGGGGGCCGGGGGGTGTGCAGCGCTCAGGGCAGAGGGCGTGGTGTGTGTGTGCTCCAGCTGAGCTGGAAGCATGTCTGCCTCCCCGCAGAGCCTCCCTGCGGGAGCGCGCAGACCCAACCCCCAGAGCGCTGCACGCATCGGCAGGGCTCCAAGGGAGGGGAGAAGGTGGGGGAGAGACCGACAGCTTGTTGCGCTCAGCCGGTGCTCCAGCCCTGGAGCGTGGACCCCGCGGCTTGCCGTACCGGGAGAGTGGGGGCATTTGCCCACCTCGTGCGCACAGCTATGCTTCTGCTCCTGTGGGGGGAGCAGAGGGCAGAGGAGAGCGGACGAGGCTGGGCTGGATTTTTAATGGCATGCTGGAGTCCGGGCAGGCTCCAGCGTGCCATTAAAAATTGGCTCGCTTGCCTTCTTTGGCACGCGTGCCATAGGTTGCCGACCCCTGGGCTAGACCAAGCATTTCAGTCCTCAGGAGACCAAACTGTTGTGTGCTACAGGAATAAAACAGGAGAGACCAAGGTGTCACCAATGCTTGAGGTACCTGCAATGGCAGGGACTTGATATGGTGAGATGTACATGTTGTTGGATTGTGACCATTGAACCACGCAAATTCAGATAATGCTGTAACAGTAGGCTGTTTTCATTATTTTCAGTCCCACCAATCTTTGTGTTACCTGTTAACGTTATCAACAAAGATTTCATCTAGAGCATTGATTTTTTTAAAAAAATGGCTTTGGACGAAGAACCAATCCTGGGTGACCCATTAGAAATAGCCACAGTCACTGATGCAACTATATTTGAGATGTGTCAATGAGCCAATTCTTAATCTAACTACTGTGTTCTCTGTTAATTCCATCGAATGCAAGTTTTTAAATCCAAATAGCATATCAAATACATGACTTGCCATATGAGATGAGAAATAATATATTGATATCCTCGTTCTACTGGCTTATGTTTGAGTCTTCAAAGGAAGGTCAAAATTCCGCTGACAGTTGAGGAGCAATTCCTTCCTGACCTGATAAGATCAGCTGGTACCTTGAAGCATGAGATTTGATTATCCTGTTTTATTTTGTGTAATTGCAAATGTTGGTCATTTTAAGTATCCACTTACAGTATCTAACTCGATGGCTACATAAATATGGGCAGCCTGACTATACATTGTGTGAAGCAGTATTTTCTGCCGATTACATATTGTGTGAAGCAATATTTCCCTTTATTTGTTTGAATTAAGTCTGCCATAAAAATGAACAGTAGTGCCTTGTTCTCATATTTCAAGACAATGCAAATAGGAGAGAAGGATTACATAACATTCAAGCTCGTTAGATGATATCAAAATATACTGTAAGTCTACTTTACATATGGAGGATAATTTAGCTCCTTGGGAGGTAAATTATCCAGTGGCACAGTAGCACAGTAATTCATGAAGAAGTTTATTTTACTGTAAATAGTTAGTGAAAAATATCTAACTATAGGGTGCATGTCTGCTGTAAAATTGCCTCCAATAATATCATCATGAAGGTTATTGGAATCACTAGTTACTATATCCTGCAGAGAGAAACAAACTGAGAATTTCATTTAAAAAAAAAAAAAGCTTTAAACTAAATGGCTACAGCTGAAGGTAACAAAATAACAAAAGGTAAATACTAGAAATACTCAGATTGAGGCAGGTCAGTTTAATTTACAGATTAATCCTGGTAGTGATTCATGTACCATATTTGCTTAGGTGTCATGCTATTAAACCCCTTTTTGGATAAAGCAAGCAGGGTAAAACATGGACAATAACTTATTTTTAAACCTCCCCCTCCCTGACATGTATTCCCTCTCCTCTGATACCATGAAACAAATGTTAATGCCTTAAATACAGGAGGCCTGATTTTTATAATTTAATGTAATTCAGGAGTAATTCTATTGAAATCAGTGTCTGATTCTTCTTTTACATAGGCCTACTGTAAATCTGGAGTAACTCTATTAAACTCAGTGGGTTTACATCGGTGTGAGCATGAAGAGGCCTAAGGAATTTACCATATGAAACTAACAAGTGCGTCGGTGATCCAGTGTTTCTTGAATATCTTTGCTCTAAATGTACTGCATCTTAGGCTTCTCAGTCTGAAGACGCAGGGTCATCTGGCCTGGTTTCAGCCAGCTTTTGACCAGCTATTGACCATCTTAAGACCTTGTCATTGTCATTTATGTCCACAGATCCCACACGGTCAGTGCTTACCAAGTCATTATAAATGGTTGCTTGAAGGCCAATAGTGAAAAGCTGTTATAGATCACATGACTCAGCAGCTATGAGCATTCAGCAGTCCAGGGAGGTATTTAATAAACACTGTCTATTCTACACGTTTTTTTTTTTCCCCTCAAAGCAAATTTGAATTAGCCTTTATAGTTCTTAACCTGAATACTGAATTTCGTTGTTACCCTTAGAGGCTTCTAAAAAACATTTAAATTGTGAAGCGTATTAAAAAAACCAACAGCAAGTGAGTGTATGTTACATGAGAATTTGAAAAGAGTTGGCTCATGCTATTAATGCTGATGAAACATCATAATGTCCCCAGAAGTCAGAAACACTGTTAAAGAGGTCACCACTTACCAATATTACTGATGTGGTCTAAAATAGAAAACTTATGTATATAAATATGAGGAGCCAAAAGCATCCAAACAAATACAGTGTTTAACAAATGCACAGTTAACATATAATTCACTAACCATGTATAATGAGGCAAACCCACTAACCTTTGTGGACTTGTCATTTGTGAAAAAGATTACATCTGATCTGAAAGGAGGATAAAAGTCTGGGGGGAAAGAGAGAGCTTTGATTTCATCTCTGTGTTAGATTGACCCTGAGGTAATTTTAGCGGAGTCCAAGTTAAAGTCCCTATCCCCATAATGGCCAGTGTTGCCTTTTATTTTGTTGATTTATTGTTTCATTATTGTTCGCGTCTGTGTTTGAGAGTTTCACAAAGCTTTCCCACTCCAGCACTGCCATTTTTTTCTGCATCCGAGATCAGCTTTCCAGAGAGTTGATGGTGTCATTAGCTCAAAAAAGACTATTTGCATCACAGTCTTAGACGGACTTATAGTGTTATGTAACCTCTATAGTAATAGAAACACAAATGCTGCCCTCTTCCTAACAGAAATATTAGGAAGGACAGAGTATTTATGGGAGCTACAAAAAAGTAATATTAGCCAGACTGACAATCTGCCTTATTTCATCTGGTCCCTAGAATGAATGTGTGCTCTAAGCAAAGTAGTATTTTTATAGACACAAATGAGAGTTTGTCTTCATCTATGTATTTGTTTATTAACTAAAGAAGTGCTTGTCTGCTGGACACAGGCATTCCGGGATTATCCTTTTAAAGTTTCAGAATGTATCTATGTATATATTGTAGAACTTGCAATACATACATAGATAAGACATCTGGGTGGTTTGTGACATAGAACTCCTTATACTGGCGTGAAAAAGAAGAGGCGCTTACCAGTTGTTTTATTCAATTATTCAGCTCTAAATTATAGGTGAGAGATTTTTTTTATTTTTTTTTTAGTACAATCACTCTGTTTAAATAACACACATGCTGTTTCTTAGAGGTTTGCTGCCTTGGCTTCCAGCTACATTAAACCCATAAATGAATTTCCGTGTAACATACTCCTTATTGGCTATCAGGGAGTGTGGACCTTGTAATTATGCTAGTCTGTATTATGGCCCTGATTTGTTAAAGCATCCCTATTTAGGACAGCACTGGGCATGTGCTTAAAATTGAGCATGTGCTTAATGGCTATCCTGAACTGGAGCAAATAAAAAATGCAGGCACGACGAATGGAGCTTAGTGTTGGAAAATGTAATCATTTAAGACCAAGGTAAGTTGATGGCAGAGAGAATGGAATTTATTTTACCTCTACTGAAAAGAACCATCAGATCACATTTTTCTTTTGGTTGGTCAGTTTGGGATAACCTCTGATCCCTCGAAATGCAAATCAATTGTTGTGTGAGAATTTGACAAATTTGGATTGTAGCCTCTGAATTTGTCTATAATCAGCAGTATATTTATAAAATGTTATCAACTTTCCGGGGGCTTTTCTGAGGTGTATGTGATAGATCAGAAGTAGAGTTTAGAATGAATTCCATGTGGCAGGCAGGCTTTTGATCCTTTTGGAGGAAACGGGGGGAGGGGAGCATTAGATGCCTGTGATCTATTGCATTTAGTATTTATATAGCAGGGGAAAAATTACTGGTCACTCTCAGCATCAACCTAGCAAGCAGTAGTAGTATCTTGGAGACGGAACTTAAATTTCTATTGATTTGAACAGAGCCCAGATTTCAACCACAATGTGTAAAAATGCATTATTTTGGGGTATATTTTGCTTCCATTATGAAAGAATGAATCTTCTCATGATGCTAGAATGTGTGTATTTGATTTTTTTTTTAAGACAATCAGCGTATCCACATGGCTGTACATTTAGAGCTGTAAAAAGTTATTTTAAGGCCCAATCCTGCTCTCTTGCACTAGGGAACATTCATTGATGTCATTTGAATTACACAGGTATAAAGCAGGCATTAGTAATGGGAGAATCACTTTTTAAAGAAATAAGGCAAATCAGAAAGAATACTTCAATAAAATAGCATCTCTCCATTTTAAACACATACTATCATTTAATGAGACCTGGGTGTTTTTGTAAAAGGTGCCAAATTGTCAGCACTAAAGAATCAGACCTTCCAGTTATCTAAAGGAAAAAAATCTTTTCACAAGAAGCAGCAGTTGTTACTTTATTTATTTATTTATTTATTTATTTATTTATTTATTTATTTATTTATTTATTTATTTATTTATTTATTTATTTTAGTCGTGCTTAGAAGCCATAGTCATGGACCAGGACTCCATTGTGCCAAGAGCTATACAAATCAGAACAAAGACAGTGCCTTCTCCCAAAGAGTGCACAAGCGAAGTACAGCTTTCTTACCTTGCTCCAGTGGTGTGCTAGAACCCCTGGCTTAGGTACCACCATAGGGTTGCCAGGCATCAGTTTTTCAATCAGAATGCCTGGTCAAAAAAAGATCTTGGCAGCTCCCGTCAGCACCACTGAACAGGTCATGAAAAGTTCGGTTGGCAGCGTAGCAGGACTAAGGCAGGCTCCCTCCCTGCCCTGGCTTTGCGTGGCTCCTGGGAGTGGCGACGTGTCCCTGCGGCCCCTAGGTGCTGGGGTGGCCAGGGAGGCTTTGCACACTGCCTGAGTGCCGGCTCTGCAGTTCCCATTGGCCGGGAACCATGAGGGCAGTGCTTGCTGTCAGGGCCTGTGGGAAGGGGCAGGGCCCCGGGGCAGGGTGCGGGGCAAGGGTGTTCAGTTTTCTGCAATCAGAAAGTTGGCAACCCTGTTAAGATGAGGGTTCAGTCGCCATGGTTATTCAGTCCTGCTCTCATTGCTGAGGCACCCCCTTGTGGAGCCAGTTTTGATGGCATTCTGTGAGGTGAGCCTCTGTCTTCTGTGAATTTGAATGAGACCTCCAACTTATTTGGCAGATGTTATCAATCAACTGTCAAATAAAACCTTCTGTCACCAACTTGTGGTGGATTTGAATTGATGACCTGGAGGTTGAAAGGCCAGATATCCAGGTTCTCGTAGCAAATCTGATTCCTGAATGTGCCTTTGAAAGGTGATCTGAAAATGAGGAAAAGCAAATGGATTTGTACCCTTTTTAGCTTCTTTGATGTATAAAGACGCCTAAAAGGTTTCTTCATGGTCCACCTTCACCCCCAAGTTGTTTGTCATGTTGAAAAGTAAAACTTTCGTCTATCTTTTTTTCCTGAAAGACTTTCTAAACAGCTGGGGCTCTATCCAAAGCCTGTTCAAGTTACTGGAAAGACCCTCCTTTGACTTGCATGGACTTTGGAGCAGGTCTGTGAAGTGCTGGGAAGATTATGGGATTGGAGATGCCACGCAGTTAAATGTGATAATGTGTAAGGGGAAGTAGTTCTTGTTAAAAAATGTTTAAAGCTCTCTGGCTTTTATATGTTTTTTGGTAACACCTACTTAACTCAAATATCCAAATATGCAGCTGGGAGAAAAGATTGATTTGTTAAAGATTCAGCATTCCCACCCACCTCCTTTCAATACAGTGCTGAGAGAGCTCAGAATACACATGTAAGACCCAAACCAAAAAATGTGGTGATCTTGGTATTTTTAAGGTGAAAAACAAGCAGGAGTTAGGAGGGAAGATGAGACAAACAAACTAACTTTTGGGTGTTCTTTACATACCATTTAAAAAAAGAAAACCACCACCAGGCATAATCCCTATTCTTTCCTGTGCAAGTTGCTCTTTTCTCCAGCACTTGCAGTCATTATAGCAATGTCACTTACTGAGAGCAGGAGCAGAGCACTGGAGTTCTAGAACTGTCACCTGCTAAATCATCTGGCAAACATTTGCCTTTAGGGGGTACGGAGTATATATAACCAAAGTGGGTTCATTGGGAAATCATGCGGTAATCAAGTTTGAGATTTTACCAGAGTAAGGAGCAAGGTTTGCCTGGCAGCCTTAATTCTGCTGCTTTTATCATTGTATGCTATAAAAGACATATGGAGGCAATATGGGTAATATATATGACATACTATATGGTAAATGTGAGTGCCATTTTTATTTTATTTTTCCCATTTTTTGTCCCCATTTCCCCCACCCGCCGAAGCTATATTATTTTCCTACATATGAGAAATAAGAAAACAATTTTCTGCTGAAGGAACTAGGCAATGAGGTTTCCCAACTGGTCTCTGGTGTATGTTTTTCTATTGTATGTGCTGAAAGGATAAATAAGACCAACAAAATAATATTTATAATGCTTTCATGTTCATTTCTACCATTCTTTTTCAGCAATATAAACAGAGTATAAGGTAATTTATTGTAAGGGCTTTCATTTTGTTAGGTCAGTATTCCTAATTCAGGGTTCGTTTTGCTTTACTGAAAATGTCATGTTATACCCTAGAGAGGGTGGCTTTAATGTGATCAGAAGTTGTCTGCTCAACAAAAGAACTGTCAGTGCAGAAAAGTGGAATGATAAACTGTTTCACAATTCATAGGTTAAACAGTATTGAGGGGAAATGAAACCATGACAAGTCAAAGCATGTCCTATAAATCAGCAGTGTGAATTAAGAAGATTGTGTGTCTGAACACATGTGCCATACATTACATGAGTGATTTAAGAAAGATTTCAAAACTACTTTGAATGTGCACTTGCTGTCCAGATTTCATCAGGAGCCTTTCTTCATCTTATGGGCATTTTTATTTCCTTCAGTAGTTAACGAATAACAGAAAGTGTAACACAAAAGATTGGCATTACTTTACCTAATTGAAAAGATAAGTAAATCATTTTAGGGCGTGTTTTAAATATATATATAAATATATTTAAAACAGTCAAATGTGAAGCTGTTACTTTGGTAGTCCAATGAGATAGAGTAGTACTGAGAGGATTAAGCTAGTTTTCCTTTGTAATAAGTGTTTGTGCCTATTCCCATTGAAGTCAATGATGTACCGCCATTTACTTCAGTGGAGCAGAATCAAGCCCTAAGTAAGCAACACTTACAATTAAAAAAGTAAGATGCAAGGATTAAATACCAGGTTGCAATATTAATAGTGGCAGATGATTAAAAAAAAATTGCACAGACAATGACTCTGTATAGGAGCAACTGAGGGTAATTTTTCAATATAGTTACTATTTAAATATAGTTTTTATATATAAAAAGCCAAAAATATTCGGCTTATGAACGAGTATGTATATATATGTATTTTTGGTGTGTAAAAAAAAAAAAGTGACACATCAAAGAGTGGGGGTCAGCTTATAAACGGGTCTACACCAAAATATGATGATTTTAAACTCTATGGAAGCATAGAATTGAATATCTAAAACATTGTCGTTTTCTTTACCTGGAGTGTCTGCAGGCATGCAGCCCCTCAGCTCCCTGTGGCTGCAGTTCACCATTGCCAGCCAATGGGAGCTGTGGGTAGTGGCACAGACACTGGGAGCTGAGGGGCTCCGTGCCTGAAGATGCACCAAGTAAACAAAATGTCTCAACCCACCAGCTGCTTACTCTGATGGCCAGGAGCCAAAGTTTGCCAACCCTTGAAATATAGTGTCGGCTTATCAACGAGTCATTCAGTTTTTGCTATTTTTACCTAACCATCTTGGGGGATCGGCTTCTGAACGAACAGGCTAAGGCTAATGAACGAGTATATACGGTGTGTATGTATGTGTATGTGTGTATATATATATATGTATGTGTGTGTGTGTATAATATAAAAAGAAAATACATGTGCTGGTCATCACCCTAATTTTCACTGGCTATGACACACTTTGTCTTTATAAATTGCAAGCTCTTTGTGGCTAGGTTTCTATTACAATAGGTTTCTATTGTAATATTAATAATTAATATTGGTTGACATTTTTCAAAAATTGATTTTTTCATAGGAACTTTGTATTTAGACCAAAAATGCAAGAAAAATTGCTAAAATTTCAACTTAGTTGTTTTCGTTACTTGATCAGCTCTGATGATGTGTCCAGGAATATAGGTTATAAGTCAAGTTGTAGTAAAATTTACAATGGCTTTTGAGATTGCTTGCTTTCCCATGCCCTCAAAAGAAGATTTGTTTTCTGAGTCCTACATTGTATCTTCAGACTTTTTCCTGAGATGGGTATCAGTACAATATCAGCAGTTGCTGCTGAGGGACAATTTCCCCCTCACTTTACAATGATGGATTTAGTGAAATAGTGTCTGATATTTCTATAAACCTTCGATTTTCATTATATTAAAATATATTCCAGAATGTAAGGTGTATAATGACTGCATTTCACCTTTAAATGGATTGCACCAACCAGCTCAAAGGATATGCTCTCTGAGGGGACACAGGGAGGGATTCACTCCACTGGAAGGTAATGTGGTCCTATTAAGGTCAGCCTGCATTTGGAAAGCTACGTAAGAAGCCTGCATTGTATATCCTAACCTGACAAACCATCTCAATTCTTAACCCTTAGTAGGAATGTTTTTTTCAAATTTAGAAATATGGAGAATAAAAATGAATTGCAGAACAGATGAGCATCTGTTATCTCTTTTTATATGAATGACTTACCACTATTTGCTTTTATTTCTAGTTACAAGAAAACGCACGAAACTCTGAGCCATGCAGGACAGAAGGCAACAGCAGCTATCAGCAATGTAGGAACAGCCATCAGCAAGAAATTTGGAGATATGAGGTACGGAAATTTTCTTCTGATTTTATTTCGGGGGAAGGGAGATAACCTGCCAAGTGTTCTTTTGTCTTACTTTAAACCCTAATTTAGAAAGAATTACTGCCGATACTACTCGTCGTGGTGATTTTATACCATGCGTTTTTCAGCCTAAAGGAAAAAATTGTTGAGAGTCGTGGTAGAAAGAAAAGGTATTGCAACTTGGAATCCCTTCTAAATTACTTTGCAAACCTAGGGAGGTGATAAAACTGGAGGAAAAACAGCTAATTGTATTCATAAATGGATTTTTAGAGACAGACCTCTTTCGAAGAACCCAGGCCTGCCTCTGCACTGTTCTTGGCGAAAAATAAATTGAAAAGCATTTGGGCACTTACATCAGCTCACTCCAGAAATACACTGTTGTAATTAAAAAAAAAAAAAAAAAAAAAGGTGCAGAGAGATGAAGGTACAAGCCCTTACTTCCACATGAGTCCTGTTGACTTCAGTGGGACTCCTTGCAGGACACGCACATGCGCATGGATCTCTTTGCAAGCCCAAGACATTAGCCTGAATTAAAATGAAGGAATCTCAAATGTATCTGATATCTTGGGCCTTTCCAGAGCGAGAAGCAAGTACGGTTTGATCCATTGGGATTCTGGGAATCTTCCCTTTCCACTGATCTAAAACTCTCCTCTCCTTTCTAGCCCTAAAGGGCAACAAGGCACCTAGCCCAACACTTGCCACTAGTGCAGAACCTCATGTTGCTCATCTTGGTCCTCAGGCCCGTTAAGAATTACTAGTGGCACTTCTGATTTTTTTTAAACAAAGACTCTTAAAATACTGTTTGCTTATTCTTTGTAGTTCATTGGGCTTAGTCTATGTAGAAACCAGACTTTGATTTGAGGTTCACTTCCAGTTTTCACGTGCTAGCACAAGTCAGTAAAGTTTTGGTTGCAAACACTGCTGGGACTGTTTAGATCCAAAGAACTTTAATTGAAAATAATACATATTATTATGAAATTGTTAGGGTCTGTGCTTTTCACACACCAGCTGAGTGTTAGGCTTTAGCTACCTGACAGTGTATCTTTAAAAACTGTTAATTTCACCAGGATCTCTCAGAATAAAGGAACAAAGGAGGAAACTATAAACAATATGAAGTTTTTAAAAAATAAGAGTAGGCTCACAGAATTTCTCCATCAGCATTTTTAGTTAATAGGCTTTTTGTCCTGATGTATTTTTCTATATTGCAGACACTGAATTTCTTAACATTTTAGATTTGCTAAGTCCTAGCACAAAAAGCCTTGTTCCGTACTTTCAAAGGGAAAGTTAGTGGACTAACTCAAAAGAAATGTGTGTGCAAATCATATAATTGAGCAGAAAGGCTAAATATCTGATAGCAACTCAGTTCACCAGCACTCAGATATTTACAGGGGGAAGAGCTCTGTACAAAATACTCTTGTACTTTGAATCACTTACTATATATCAGTTGTGTAAGTAGCACTATTGAAAACTCCAAAATAGATACATTTTTAAAAACGGAATCACAGTACAATGGGGAAATCAAGACTACGTTATATTTTCTCAGTTGCTGGCAGACTAATGCAACCAGATTTCATGCTCCAGTCTTGCCATTGGAGCCACATGGACCCTTGCACCCTCACAGAATAAGAGCCTTAATTCATAGAGAAATCAGCAAATTATTGCACAAATATTTTTGTTGTAATTGAGCAATGCATGACTAATGCAAATATAGTTGAATAGCAGCATTAACCCAATTTACAGTATTTCAGATGCAGGCAGGTTTTGTTGTGAATGTTTTGTGCATAATTCTTTGCAGCCAAATAAGAAGAGGTTCGGTTTTGTTTGTTTTTCTGCTACTTATTTATTAAATTTGAAAGCTTGGTAAATCCTGATACTCCCGCCCCAGTCCCCTCCCAGCACAGCAAGGCTTAGCAAGCACCAGAACCACTGCTGCTGTTCAGCATGAAGAAAGGGGAGGCCAGAGGCTGCATAAGGGAAATCTGCACCCCTTGAGCTCTGCTTTGCTGTGAGTGGGGCTGTGACTTGTTAGGCTTATGGCCAGGATCTGGGCACACACTCTGCATAATGGACAAGCCCTTTGCCACTATTATAATCCAAAATTTAGAACAGTGGTGTAGAGTGACTGTGCCAGTCTCTCTGCACTGGCACCTGGTCACAGGTAGGAAAGATTCCATGTACTCAGTATTTCTCAGTCAAAATTCCTTTCCTTATGCTTTGCACTGAGTTTGAAGTTAATCTCATAGGAATAGATTCTAGAGTACTGGAGATTCTACAGTAAAATGCAAGGTCAGGCCTCGGCACGGTATGACTTTTTTTTTTTTTCCCAAATTCTTCCCTCCTTGTCTCTCAAGCAGGGCTGGCTCCAGGCACCAGCTAAAAACACAGGTGCTTGGGGCGGCACTCCGGCTGCTATTGGGGCAGCACATCCCGGTCTTCAGTGGCAATTCGACAGCGGGTCCCTCAGTCCCTCTCGGAGTGAAGGACCTGCCGCCGAAAAGTGGAGCAGTGCGATCACGCTGCCGTGGCTTCCTTTTTTTTTTTTGGCTTGGGGCAGCAGAAAATCTGGAGCTGGCCCTGCTCTCAATGTGTGGATCTAGCTGAGCGAGTGGCTTTCTGCACCACAGATACAAATGGCCAGTGTTCAACCAATAATAATCTCCAAAGCCAGGGCTGACTGTAAAAGCATTCTGATTTATTCACAATGCCTCATATTAGCAGAACATGCCTCCCGGCGGTTTTCTGAGCCCAAAACGGACTGATCATTTTGCATGGCATTGTCAGAAGCGCGTGTCCTTCCCCCCCCCCGCCCCTTTTTTTCCCCTGAAGACGCAGGGTCCCAGTAGATAATCCAAAAGAGTGTTCCACCATGATTACCCCTGACAGTATTTACAAAAAAGTCTTATATCAAAAATAGTTCAAATAGCATGTAAAGTGGAGCAAGGCCTGTGCTAGGCTCTTCCCTAGGTCCTGTTCCATTATTGTCCTCAAGAAGCTAAATTCTCAGAGAAAGCACTATGAAGGGCAGCACTGTGTAATATGTAGCATGTGTGGCAGTAAAAGAAAAGGCGGGAAGAAGTGGAGTGGGGGCAGAGCAGGGGTAGAGCACCCACCAGGAAAAATATAAGTCAGTGCCTGTGTCCATGTGGCAGTACAAGGTCAGGAGTCCAATTGTTACACTGCAGAAGAGTGGAGAAGCCATAGAGAAACAGTAATGGACACCACCTCCCCGCTATGCAGGAGAACAGACTGTGTTAATAGTGCCTGTTGCATAGATACATAGTAGGTAGGTGTCTTGCTACTATAGGCATCCTGTGGGCAGGTCCTGGTGTTGGCAACCAAACCAGTGCTATCGAGCGATTTGTTTACTAAATCAGCCAGCAGGAGACTCCAGAGCCCGGGGTCAGCATATGTGACATTAATCCACATATCCATTAATGTCACATGTCAGTAACTCTCACGCAGTCATGTTCAATAATACACCCAAATCCATGAGCTCATCAGTGGTTGGTTTGTCATATGCGTTATCTTTAACTGTCCTGGTTTCATTCTGTGTGACAGTGAATGATGTGGTCTTTAATTGTCCTGCCTATATTTCTGGCAATACTGGGATTGCATTGTGAGATTATTATATTGCACACGCAGTGCATTCAGTCCTGTAAGGCATAGTGTGGCTGTTTCCTGCTGCTGACCAACTCTATGTACTCTTTGTAGCATCTAGCCCCTGTGTCACTTAACACTAGATTGTGCCATAAGGAAAAAGCCCATAGCAAGGGGTAACATGTTGTTCCACCACTCCAGCACCAGGCCAGGCGAAGTTTTGCCCACTCCCCAGACATCTGCTACTCCTCCAGTTCACAGCAAATGCTGCTGCTTCTCCCAGCACACCCGAACCCACAATATGGCTAGCCCATGTAGGAGCATAGGCATGCTTTTACTTACCCCTGGCATGGCACAAAGGGGAGGTACTCCAAATTGCAATCTAGCCCTTAGTTTGTACACTCTCCGTGGGTATGGACTGAGGGGATGGTAGAGTTCTTCCTTTAAGATCTTGCATAAAGTGAAACAAGCCACGTAGCCCAATAACGTGCATTGAGCCATGTTACTAATCATAAACTCAATAGAGATCATTTGAGCAGTCTCTGTTAGCATATAGCAGACTGTTTCACCACGGGTTTTATTTTGGTTGTACAGCATTATTTAGAGTGGTGCATCGGATTTTTAAGACCACTGACAAGAAAATGGTGCACACTTCCCTTTTCCAATCGAAAATTCATTAATTGTAAAATGTAATATCTCAACTAATTGATACGTGAGCTTACATTCTGCATCAGCATGGAAGAATTCTAGCAGTTTATGGAGCAGTTTTTTTTTCCTTTTTTTATTGGTATTGGCAGAATTAATTTTCTTGTATTAACATTTTAAAAGTATTATTATTACAGTTATTACTTCGGATTAAGTTAGAGCCCCTTTGTGTTAGATGTTGCACAAATGCCCAGAATAAACCTGGCATTTCAGAAATCAGGAAAAAAATGTGTGCAACTTCTTTAAATACTAAAGAATGGTGACTGTTCATCTTCTTTCAAACACATTGTTTCTCTTCAGTCTGCCTTTAAACATAATAATTACTGTGTGTATGGGAGGTTAGGCACCTAATAAGAATAGTTCCTTACAATACAGGAAAAACGCTCACTCAAATTGTCACAGTATTAAAGATGACAATAAAAAAATGAAGGAAGGAATGTAAAGAGGGGAAAGAAGTCATATACTACTTTATATTTAGATTTGTGAACTTTGTATTCTAAAAGCTACAGGTACAGCTGATCAAAACATTTCTGGTTAATAGGGTTTTCATAGGAAAACAAAGTATCATTGAAAATGAAATTTTTTATTTTTCCAGTTTTTTATAAATGAAATACGTTGGGAGGAAAAGAGATGGTTTTTTTTAATTTTTGCATTTTTTTTGTGTTTCAAATTTACAGGATTTTCCCAATTTATTGCTGTTTTCTACCTTTTTTGCCAGTTACAAACCAGTCAGTGTGGGAGAGTGGGAACTGAAACAGTTTTTTCCATATTTTCAAAATTTCCTACAGGGAAACCTTTTAAAAGGGAATTTTTTGCATGAAAACTTTTTTTTGAGGAAAAAATCGTCATTTCTCGGCAGCTCTAGCTACAACTGACTTCTTGAGACATGCATGCTCAAAGAGAGGCACCTGCATCCATATTTAGGCTCTTAAATAAGTGGCCTGATTTTCAGACGTACTGAGCAGCTGAAACTCCCATTGACTTCAGTGGGAACTGTGGTTGCTCAGCATGTCAGCTGAATTTCTGGGAGGGTGTCATAATCTTCTGCTGATCTAGACCAACAACATATTCATACTCACCCTCTCCAAAGCAAGTGTAAAGCCTGGAGAAGGGCATCTCTGAGGCACGATGCCTGCTGAGACTGGAATGATGTAATTTGTGCAACACCCTTTGCCCAAGGCCACACTTAAATGCACTGTCCACTAGTCGTGTTTCAGTATGGTTAAGGTAAATCCAAATGGAAGAGACAATTATATATACTGCAAACTTTCTGTGGATAATAGTTTCTTTAATATTAACCTCTTGGTGTTTGTTTTTATGATACGAAACTAGATCATGTAAATCTTGACTGTCTCAGAAGACAGGATCTCCCTGAAGTCTTTAAAACTTTAGCACTCAGTCCCAGAAATCATTGCCTTTGGTGCTAAGGGGTTAATTGGAATATCTGTGAATGTGTGTTGATAGGGCTGATATTTGGATAGTGGATGATACATCTAGGGAAGAGAGTGTCCCAAAAGGATACAAGGGGTTTGAGAAGGAGATCATTTAGTTGCTCTTTACTTTGACTATCAATCATCTGGAAAGTGGATTCTCAAACACCTCCTTTGAGAAAATATAAAGGCTTTGATTCTAGAAGTCCCTGTGCAGCACACAAGGAGCACGAGCATAACCCATGTGTGGTGACAAGGGTAAAGCTAAGCATTGGCCATAGCCCTCCATGCTGAATGAAGGCGCTTGCACATCTGTTTTCTTACTCTTATGAGGACATGGTAAAAAAAAAAAAAAAAAAGGGCTGAGTTGTCGGAGGAGAATAAGTATGAATGAGGAGACCTGGCTCTAGATTCTCAGCTATGCCCCATATGCACAGGGCAGAAGGGAGCCATATGTTTCTCTCCTGTCCAGGGATTAATTGAATGTCAGACAAGCTCTCAACATTATTTAGGGCAGCTTTATGGATTTAGAGACTGCAGATCTACTCCTGTTTTCCTAAGCACTGTTCTGGCTGGCAGTTCTGAAAACACAAGTTTCTTAATGTTAATGCTTAATAATAATAATATTTATTTATTTACTATTTTCATTTAAAAAAAATTCCCCTCAATAAAAATTGTCCTATGGCCTTCCCTTGTTGGCTGTCAGTGTGTTGTACTGTTCTGTCTCGTTGAACCCAAGAATGTCTGTTCCAACAGTGATTTAATGAAGATGAAACCATCTGAGACAGCACAAGGTTTAGTAGACTAATACTCTAGACTCAGGTACATGCCAAGTATTTGTTTGATTATGTAACACAGCAGTAGGTGACGGTATATTTGAAGGAGTTTCGACTGATCCATATTCTCCAAGTGTCAAGAAATTGATGCATATGATTTTCTTTTTCTCCCAAGGACTGTTTGGCATTTTAATGGGAGATTGTTTGGATTTTTTTTTTTTAACCCATGTTTTGCTTCATACTATGCCAACTCTTAACTCTTGCTGTTCTCTCTTTATGCTGCCCTCCTAGGTCACATTCGATTGGGTAAGATGCATATTGCTCTTCATAAATACTGCTGCTGACTTTGATATGGCTTGTTTAACACGTGCCCTCTTTCCTTTCAACATTATTATCCCAGATAAAAACATGTTCCAGATCAGCCACAACCTCTTGATTTTTACACTGTGGTGAACCTAGAGGGGTTATGACTGGAGTATGTGAAAAGACCTTCAGATTGGATTCAGAATGTTGTTTACCACATTCTTAGATAGATTAGACTCAAATTCACATAATGAATGAGTTCAAAAGATGTTTCTCTCAGGCATATCCATTTACATACAGTTCTGTTATCTCAACTGTCCCTTGTTTTTAAAGGTTGGAGCGTAAACAACAAAAGCTCAGTAACTGTCATATCACTGATTAATTACCACCTTTTAAGTGAAACAAAAATGCCCAAGTCCTGCGCTAAGATATACTGAGGAACTCCTGCTGCCTTTAGCACGAGTCCTGCAGACACATCCAAGGGTGGCACATGGCCCTAACTAATAAAAATAAGCAGGTGCTGAGCCTGCAAAGCACATTAAAACTGTGTTTAAGTTCAAAATGTTCTAAGGGCTCCCAGGAGAGTCAGGTTCCCTTTCACAGCAAATATTAAAATTTGGGGGTGGGAGGAGTGTTTCTGAATCAGACTGGAACCAAATATTGAAACTCCATGGAACAGAATTACCATTCTCCACCAAACTCTGCTCCGCACCTAACGGGTTAAAGCTCCCACAGCCTTACAGGCCCCTCCTTCTTAATAAACTCACTAGAATTTTTAGGTGTTTCATGTAATGTTAACAGTTGCCCTAGTCACCATTTTAGGCCAGAGCTCTTCTCATCCTATAAATTCAATAATTTGGAGTGGCAAGAATACACTTTCCTTATTTTTCTTTAAAGAAAATAAAATTGCATTGGTATGAGGAACTTGGCAAATTTTCTCCATACTCATGGCATCCATCACATGGCCCCTCCCAATGACTCATGTTTTAATGCCATTTTGGATTAAATAACCTTTTGCTAAGAGCTTATCTTTGATATGTGTCTGATAATAGATGAGCAGTCTGCTCTAAATTATTCAGATAGCTCCAGTTTTCTGCTTCTTTCCTACGTGGCACAAGAACAAAGTGGAAAATATGCTTGTTTCATTTAACCTGGATTGTTAATGGTTGCAGGCATTAGTAGGGGGTTCAGGAAGAGAACGTGATCCACTGCATTTTTGGAATGCCTGCGCTGTAGGGTTTGTACTTTAAGTTTAAAAGCAGTGTGAAATAGATGAATGTTTAAAACCTTGTTTTGCATTTATTACTGAATGGTTATTGGTGTATTACGGTATATTAGAGTTTTTAAACTATCTTGTCTTGACTGATTAGGAGATATACAATGGGGAACATGCCTGCATTGGCAGGAAGATGGGTTCATATAACCAAATAGATCTTTCCATGTCTGATTTTTAATTTTATGTCCATATGTGTGTGATTTCCTCCCCCTACTTACAGCAATTTCATAGATAGACTATGCAAGTGCATGTCCAATTTATAAGGAACATTATAATGTAAAATTTATGTGAATGTTTTTGTGTCTTAATTGTTATATTCACTTTGGTTGATCAGGATCAAATCCTAGTGCCACTTAAGTCAAGGCAAAGCACTCATTGTCTTCAGTAAGACCAGGATTTGGCTGTCAATCAATAGTGAAAGTAGCAATAAATGGATTTTTGGCACAGTACATAATCCTCCAGTACACGAACTACTCCTAGCCTGAATATTTAAATATAGTCGGGGGCCATTCTTAATTTCAAATAAAAGAGAGTTTTTGTGTTCACCATGAAACCCTAGAATTATATTTATTCACCACCTACAGAGCTCTTTACAGGGTTTACCCTTCACAGGGAATACAAAGGCACTTTCATACCCCTCTGCATGATATTAGCTTGCGCATGCCTGGCTTTTGTGAACTGAAAAGGTTTGATTCCATTATTGGATTGTTAGCAGGAGATACTCTGTGCCATTCTTCTGAGCCCTGTTCAGCCTCTTGATTAGTTTCAGAGATGGTGGGGCACAGAATATCTGTGCTCAAAGTGAGGAGGAGAGCTCTTTGCAGCAGAAGCTGAGTACTAGCGCTTCTGAATTAAAAATAAACAATGCCGTGTATACTGTGTGCTGATCATGTTGCAAACTGTTGCTTATAGTGCTGTCTTTTCTCTTTCCTCTCTCTTGCTTTCACATGGCAGTTACTCTATTCGCCATTCCATAAGTATGCCTGCTATGAGGTAATGTGCCAACATTATTTGTATACACTAAGCTGAAGTAAAACCATACATACTTTATTTGGGGCTTTGCTTTTCGTGGTCCTGAACTTTCAGCTTTTACGTGCATAAGTAGGCTAGTTTAAATCAGTGGGATTACTCATCTGAGTAAGGGCTGCAAGACTGGGCCTTTGTTTGGTGGTTCTGATTTATTGACTGTTAAAGTACTGTTATGTGCCGTTAGACAGATGAGAGAGAGCTGAGAAGAATTTGAGGCAGTGGGTGTTTATAGATCCATATTATCAAATGTGAAATTTAAATATTTTCACTGCATCTAGGAACTGTGCTAGTATGTCAATGGGAGGAGTATCTGGCCCTTTTTGTTTCTAAGTATCTTTATCACACAAATTTCAATAAATAGAAATGAAAAAATAAACCCGAAGGACTAAATACCTGATCAGATATCTGCTTCGGTATTGGATTTACAGGGATCAGTTGATCAATAGACCATGTCTCCTCTTCACTTGTTGCAGTAAATGAAGAAGGGCAGTAGGTACCCAAAGGAAAGTAGTGGTGCCAGAGGGGTCTGTTAGACAGTGGGTCATGATTAATAAATCAGAACACTGTAAATTAATGGCTAAGTTGTGGAGTTAGGAGCAGACGGTGAGGGCACTAGACTGTGCCATCCTCTTATTTCTCCAGGATTACTTCTCCTGGCTCAGCTGTGCTGGCCAACGTGTTTCTTCCCACTCCCAGTCCTGCTTGCTTATACCCCACCTATCTGCATGGACAGGGAGTAGTAGCCCCAGGGATGTTGCTGTAACCATGATGGGAGTAGCCCAACTAGGAGATCAAGGGAGCACCTTAATCCCCCTGCCTGGGTGACTGTGATCCACGGTCTCACCCTAAGACTGAGCATATGCTTATCACATCTCTTACGCCCACAGCATGATTGTGATCGATACATTTCCTTTTCCGCCGGCAATATTAAAAATCAAAAGCATTTAAAAAATAAAAAAGCTCTATTCGGTTTTTGAATAAAATATCCTGCGGTTAGCAGACTGACTGGCAAGGACTGTCACTTGTACTGAACAAAAAATCAGATCCCTGATGTACATTTTATTTGTTCTAAGGTATTTTCACACCTATGACTCTCACTCAAACAAAGGGCTCATTTCTACCCTCTTTGGAGTCAGAGACAGAATGTCAGTTCATTTTGTTAGGGGCCGAACTGGGTGCAGATAGATGCATGCTAAGGGCTTACTGCCACTTAGGTATTTTAGATGCCTAAATCCCAGAATCAGGTCCCACTGGGATTCAGAAAACCCCTGCATAGCTGCTTCCAAACCATACAGGTGTCTAAAACTGGTCAGTACCTACATGTTTGTTATAAGTTCCATAGGCACCTGTTTCTGTCTGTGTACATGCATGCTGCAGCCGCATGCCAGGTGCCCAGACACCCTACTCAGAGTGATGCACGGACCAAAGGGAAATGGGCATTCCTCTGCAAACGCGCCTGTGGGCCCTGATCTGGTGAGCAGACTCAGTGCTTGCCTACTGGATTGGGCCCCCACAAACGAATTTACACACAAATTATGAAGGAGGTTCTCCTTCTGTCTTCCCTCCAGCTTATTGCCAAAATGGCATAGGCACGTGTGAGACAGTTGCTGCTGCGAATCACAAGTGGAAAGAGGCACCTTTCTGCAGCTGGAACTTAAGGTTCTTCTTTCCTAGAGGGGGCAGGGTTTAGCACACACCTGTTTGGCATCTCCCATTGATTAGCTTAGGCAAGGAGCTTCCTAGCATGCTGGCTTTTGTGAACCCCATGAGGTGCCTGTCCTCACTGTAGAGGAAGCCAAGGAACCTAACTCAAGCTTTGTGAATCCCAGTGATTTTCTCGATGCCTAAAAGTTAGGTGTGGCAATACTCAGTGCTTCCATGGCTCAGCTTCTTTGTGTCTCTAGCCCCAAGGGCCTGATTCTGCTAAAGGCTGAGATCTCCAGTTTCCATTTGAAAGCAATGCGAATTGAAGGCACTCAGCACTTTGCAGGATCAGGCACTAAATTACAATGATATTTAAAAAAAAAAAAAAAGTCATTTTCATTGAATTTCCTACTATTCACATACAAAAAAAAAGTTTATTTCAGTGGGGCAAAACAAATGGATAAAATCAAGGAAATGCAGAATTAAGGCCAGCAGTCCCATGGCTCTTAGGAGAATACTATAAATGTATCACAGCAGAGAGTAGCTGTCATAGAATAGTAAATACTCAGTTTCAATTATTACACAGATTCTGCTCTTGCAAGAGTGTAGCTTAAAAAAATACTACTCAGATTAGTGTAATTGGATTTGAATGACAGCAGCACAAGCATCTGCTAGTAGTACACTATTGATGTGTGGCTGCACACTGACAAGCAGTCTTCGCTCTGTGCAGGGATCATTGTCCTGCAGAAATTGGGCAAATAAACTGTGCCGTTACTGTACACAATTAGGTTCAGAACTGACTCTCTTCTTTTTATCATGTTTTTCCTCCTAGGAATTCTCCAACTTTCAAATCATTTGAGGAGAAGGTTGAGACCACTGTCACCAGCCTGAAGGTAATGATTAGGAGCTGTGTTGTGTGGCTGTGCTTGTTAAAGTGACAGCTTAGTCATCACTGTAACTTGTGCCAAAGGCAGATTGGATTTCATCCTTCCATGAATGTAGTGCAATGAAAGAAAAGGAAGGCAATACGCAGAGAAATATTCTTTTTTTGCTTTTGGAATGCCAAGTAACAAACTCTGTTGTCTCAGCTTAAATAAACAGTCTCAACCAATGTCCCATTGAAACAGTGAGGGTGCTTAACTGGTGCGAACTGATGGATGGATCTGGTCCAGAGTTCTGAAACGTTCTTTAAAATGTCAAGTACTAACTTCCCAGCTAATGTCAATCTTTCCTCTGGATTGCCTCAAAACTGTGTAAAAGTCTGTACTGAAGGAAAGGTAAATGATAATGACGACCTTGGGCTACACCGATGATCAACACTTGATATATCAGACATGAGACAGTAGCACCTCTTGGTGCTACCACATTAACAGAGCATGGCACGTTTAGAAGGAGCTAGCCTTTGCACCGTGTGGAGGGTGAGCAGAGAGGCCATCTTCCAAGCCATCTCATCTTCTGATGCAGATGTGTGCATAAAAAATGTTGCCTGGTTCTGTGTGGTGTAAAGATTCAGTTGGATCACAAAGTGCATTCTTTCTTTGTGCTGACTAGAGCTATACTCATCAACCTTCAGCCTTGAGAAGAACTGACAATGTTGTTGCATGAGTGCCAGTGTCTGGTATGACACTGAGGTAAATATCCTTAGGTTAGTAAGAAGATGGCTTTATTACCCAAATACAAATTGTAACTAAAACTCAAGGCTGCAAGTATATAGAGAAATCTAGTCTCATGTACACAATGAGTGAAATGTTATCCAGTCCAGTCCTGGAGGAAGAGGGTATAACTCCTAGGTAATGGAGGGCTGGGCTTGGCCTTGGGTGCTCCAGAGCCAACACTTCCATCAATAAATTCTTAGAGCTGTTCTGTTGTTTGTATCTTTCAGATGTTCAAAGTACTTTGGTTATAGGGTTTTTTTATGGCCCATACATCACTATAATATCTGATTATTGCATTTACTAGCACTAAAGCCTCAATCTACAAGTGGGAAGCAAGATACACAAGGCCAGCAATGGGAACTGAACCTTGATCTCCAGAGTCCTAGTCCAGTGCCTTAAGTATCCTTCCACCTCCTACTACACTTTCACTTCTCTCTCAATGCTCAATTGCCACCGTCACCCAAAAGAAACCCTTTTGTGGGTATTCACCCACGAAAGCTCATGCTCCAATATGTCTGTTAGTCTATAAGGTGCCACAAGACTCTTTGCTGCCTTTAAAACTGTGCATTGTACATGAGTGAGCTTGGAATTACTGTCTGTTGGGGCTGTGTGCACACTCTGCTCAATTTTTATCGTCCTCCATCCATGCTTAATTTGTAATGAAAGGCTCAAGCAATTAATTGCAAGGGCTCAAGTAATTGTTTTACATTTTATAACTGATGCAGCAAGCCTAAAGCTGCTAGGGCTCTGAACTGCCAAGCCTAGAGGTGCCAGGGCTTAGCCCTGGCACAAATTAAGCACTGCTCCCAGCATACACACTTGTACAAAGAGGTGCATCCATCACATAGGCCCCCATCACCACCAAAGGCCATAGCAGGATCCTCTGGGGTTTTCATTGTTCTCATGTCAGTTTCCCTTATCCGTCAAAAAAGATTAGTGGGTTTTGTACATAATTTACATAATTATTTGCTTATAGTGAGGGTAGTTACCAGAGCTACTGTTACGGTTTTTAGCCCTGTTCAGTATTTATACTCCTTGTTAAGGCTCTACTAAGCCATTCCTGCAATGTTGAGGGCCTACCTAAGATGGCCAAAGCCAAGTCTACCGGTTGAAAGCTGTGCACCTCCTGCTGCTCCATCACTGTCCAAATGTACGCAGGGTCTGCTTCAGCCAGGGCCCAGTGTGTCAGCTACACCAAATTAATGCAGGCAAGTCATCTCCGCTCACTTCTTAGAGGCAGTTCTGAAGGCATCATCCTCTGACACTGATCTGCCTGAGGAACAGGCACTGAGAGCCTGATCTCATTCTGCTGAGTTTGGAACAAGTAGGCAAACGGGGCCTTAGCTAAATCATCCCATGTTGTTGAGTGCAGAGGGTGCAAGTAAACCACTATCTAGGAGCTCTTCAGTCTCACAGTTGAGGTCCCCCAAGCCCAGAGTCCTAGGTAAGGGGTCAGCTCCTGTAGTCAGAGCAATACTGAAGTCCATGCCAAGCCCTCACGGCAAACACATTGTATCCCAGCATTGTTTTTCTCCCTTGGCACAAATGAACAAGAGTTAAAAACTGAGCCATGATTTGTCAGCACTATGGTGATGAGGGTGGTGGTGATAGCTGTGGCCACTCTTTCAGTATCAAGTGCCTCTCTTCCCATACATCTTGCTCTCTCCAGCCTTCCTACCACTGGAGATAACCTAGGGTCTGCAAGGGCACAGCTCCTCTACTTTCAACAGCAGCAGACTTTCCAGGGAGCGGGTCTGGAGGAGAGCAGAGGTCATTCTCCCACTTAGTGACCTAATGAGCTCTTGAAGAGGGGGGAACTTCCTTATGCTCCTTCCTGCAAAGAAAAGGGGTGGAGGCATGTTTTTATTTGTTTTAGAGAGCAAACACAAGTCTCCAGCAGTCTTGTGATGTCCTGTTGTAAGAGTGCCAGAGCTGATGTTCCTTGGGGATCCTACTAAATCAATTTTAATAACCCTGAAAACTGGACATCAGGCAGGACCAAGGGGGCTTGAGAGTTATTGCTCAACTCTCATTGAAAATCAGTAGGAGCCGGGCATCTAACTCCCAGGAGCTCCTTTGAAAATCAACCAGAATTTGAAGATGACAAAGCAGTGGGGGGAGGGGCAAGTTGCCAACACTTTGGAGGACAGAACTAAAATTCAAAGGAATCTTGATATATTGGAGAACTGGGCTATGGACAACAAAATGAAATTCAACAGCCACAAATGTAAGGGGTTATATTTGGGGGGAAAAACAAAATGTACAAATACAAATAATTGGCTTGGCAGCAGCAGTGCTGACAAGAATCTGGGAGTTGTAGATCACAACCTCAACAATGCAATGGTTTTGCAAATGAAGCTTTAGGTTGTATTAACAGAGGCATAGCAAGCAAATCACAGGAGGTGATAGAACCACTCAATGCAGCGCTGGTTAGGCCTTAGCTGGAGCAGTGTGTCCAATTTTGGTCACCAATGTATAAAAAGGATGTAGAGAAACTCGAAAGGATCCAGAGGGGTTAGACTAGATGATGCTTGTGGTCCTTTCTAAACCTATGGTTCTATGAACTACACACTGGATCTCAGCTAGGGGAATCCAGGAAAGCAGCTTTTATCTTTCACCTTAGTTCTCTTTTTTAGCTACAAAGTGGACAAAAAAAAGAAAATAATTGTAAATATGTTTAACAGCTGTGTTTTTAGGGTGTCCAAATTCAAGTGCCCTATTGTCTGAGTTGCTTTAAATTTTCCAGAAAAATTCTACATCAGTCCTAGATCTCAGGCCAACATGATTGGTTGTGGATTTCAGAAGTGGGTCCAAAATAAGGCTTATAATGGAAACTCAGTTGCAGTCTTAATCATGGAGCAGCTGCTGCCTGTTCATAATATGTCTCCATATCTATGGTCAGCCAACCTTTTTTTTTTTTTTTTTAAATCTCATCTATTACCATTTGCAAATATCAATAAAGAGGGAATGTTTTGTAAACTCTCCTAGAATTCAGACAGATTTTCCATCCGTGGCCTGTATTGTTCAGAGCAAGGTACTTACAATCCTGTTACTTTATTTTTATAGCTCTCTCAAACTAGACAAGCTGATCCTGCTCTTCATCGTGTATCAGTAAATGAAACAAAGGATTAGATGGGATTAACCCTTTGGAGACAAAGGAGACAGAGTCCATTTAATTATAATCATTTTCCTAAGCAGTCACTTGGCTGAGAGTCTGGAAAAGGCCTGCATTTTGGAAGTGCTGTTTCAGCTGTGGAAGGGGATAAAAATACTCTGCTCCATCCACAGACCTGAATCCACTTGCAGAAGTGATGCCCAGACCACAACGCAGAACTAAGGGACACTCTCATGTTAATTCAAAGCAGCTCTTATGAAAGTCCTTCTTTAATTAATTAAATCTAAATCTGCTGTTTGTCCAGTGGAGAAGTGGTTAAAGAAGGCAAATGCTTGGGTGAGATGAGGGGACAAATGTGCTATGGTTTGCCAAAGCTTTATTTAATTTACAAATTAAACATCCTAGCCTAATTCTTATACTCACTATTTCTCCATAATCCATGTCCCTGGAGACAGGTTGATGCTGGGCACTTCCCTCAGGTGCCTCATTCATGAGACTTATTTTAGCATTTTATACAGAAAGCAAATTTAAATGACCTTGGATCTGATTTTTTTTTTTTTTTTTAAAAAGGCCTTTAACCCAGTTTTAATTGTTTTCTCTGGTTATCAAACTGATAATGTTGACGTCAGTGGGTAACAGCTATTCACTACTGCCCAATTCTGCCACCATTACCTACATTGAGTGGTACCTTATTCTGAACAGAGAGCCCTTGCTTTAACTACACAGTGAGCTGCAACTCAACATAGTCTTATAGAGAAATACAATAAACAAAATGTACTCATTAAAATAACACACACATACCCATACAAAGGTTGAATTTTCAAAGCCACCTAAATTATCTGGATGCTTAGTTCCCATTTAATGTAATAGGCACTTAATTGCCAAATACCATAGACAGCTTTGAAAAGCTCAGCCTTGATATTTAGAATGTTGTGTATTTTTTAAAAACAAAGTATCAAAAGCTCTGACTACAAGCCCATTGTATGCTTTGAAGTGCTACCTACACTGCAGGGTATGAGAACATATCGCTGTAGAAAAGTGTCAACTTTCTTTTAAAACAAAACATTGAGTATTTGGGGGGGGGGAGGGGAATAAGAAGAATGGAATGAGAAAAATCAGTTTTCTTCCCTTATTTGCCATATTTCAGACAAAGGTTGGAGGGACAAGCCACAGTGGGGGGAGTTTTGAAGAAGTTCTCAGTTCTACTGCCCACGCCAGTGCTCAGGGCTCTATCACAGGCACACCGCTTCCTGAGAATGAGGAGGAACTTCAGTGTTAGACGGTAGCCTCTACTGGCCATCTGTATCCGACCTGGTGAGACTTATCCCCATAGTGTTTTCTATGCTGCCTTTCCACATCCACCTTGAGACACGTGGCTTTGTAACCTCTTGAAAATGGCTTCACCCATGTCATACTGTAGTCATTCTTCCAAATATATTGGTATTTTTACTAGGGCATTTTTATCATTAAGCATTTTTATACTCCATAGAAATGGCACAGGCATCGTCATTTTAATGTTCCAATTTCTATAATGTAACCAAAGAGTTCTTGCTTTATGGTATTTTCCCTCCAATTCACTTCACACTTCTGGTCCAGCTGTTAATTTGTTTTTTATTTAAAGGACTGAATCTGTTTTTAGTATACATGTTTCTACTGATTATGTAATCCCTCTCAGTGCCACAGCAGACAGATGGGTCTAGGACTATACAAGGATGTCTGTTGCCAGCAATAGTCTGTCACCAGCTGTCCACCCAACTATATTAGTGCCCTTTACTGAGCATAGACATGACCTGAGCTGCTTAAGGAGTCAGTCAATCATTTGTTGTCACACTGATGTCTCTAGTCCTTTGTCACTTCCACAGTCTGTCTTTGAATTTCCTTCCCTAGAGAGGAATCCAATTATTCAGATGCAAACTAAGTTGATCAGTTACTGTCCCACAGCAGGAAATGCTAGTTGAAAAACATGTTCTGTTACTTGCTGTTTGATGCTGGGACCCAATTTCAGTATTAAACCAACAAACCTCCATACCATCTCCTTAGAAGGTAAGATTAATATATGACTGACTTGTGTGAGCCTCATTAGAGTTAGAGCCTTGAGAGAATCTGTATACAACTTAATAAAGATGTGCCATGCCTTTAGTTTACACACCAGAACTAGTACTTGCATTTTATGGTACACTGGATGAGTGTGTGCTTCAGCCTGGGCCAGACTGTCCTGCTTTACTGCACTTCAGGGCATAATTCAATTTCCAAGAAGCAAGAATCATCTCTTAGCTTAGATGCAGCATGATTTGTTGCATCATTTTAAGAGAAGGAATAGTAAGGTTATTACAGTGTTGTCCGCCAGCCAGCCACTGGTGGCAGCAAAAGCCTATCAAGTATGAACATGAATGTGGTGAAGGGGTGGAGGGGAACTTGCCTGCTTTTAAAATAGGCCTCTTTTTAATTTTCTCATACTGCAAAGCTCCAAATCAACTTTAGCCATTCCAGATCCTCGGCTTTGCTAAAAGCTTGTCAGGAAAATCCTGTATCAAAGTGGTTTTACAGGGGTTCTGTTTTTGTTTTTAATTTCTTAATTTTCCCATATGACAAGTTGATTGTGAGCACATCTCAAATGCTTCTTTAATGTGATTTATTTTAATATGTTACAAAGAAAGCAAATTAAGTTTGACAATTTGCAAGTTTCTGTTGCAGCACTGTGTATAACCATTTATTTTATTTTAAAAAACAATTACATAGTTTGTGTAAATGAGGTTTTTAAAATGTGTCTCTGCCTTGTGTGTTTCTATTAGCAAGATGCCCCTTGTAATACAATCTTGTTCTAATAAGATGTTACAATGGAAATACAAAAAAAAAATTGCAGATGGATGGTTTTGGCCACCCC
The DNA here is from genome assembly GCF_003597395.2 of Chelonoidis abingdonii. Lineage (NCBI taxonomy): Eukaryota > Metazoa > Chordata > Testudines > Testudinidae > Chelonoidis > Chelonoidis abingdonii. The sequence goes on from NC_133771.1 coordinate 99,619,520, forward strand.
CATAGCTTATATTAGCTATCTAAAATCCAGTTTATTTTTCCCCATCATTGATACATAAACCTGATAATGAAATTCATGCTTTATTATAGCCATTTAAAATAGGACTATACCTGCACACTGTGCAAGAATTCTAAAATGACATTTTTATACCCAAAAAACTTGTATATAAACATGCCATTGAAAATCCACACCTCTCCAGTCTCTCTTCTTAACTAACACCGAAGAGTGGTGGCCCACTGAGACATCGATATGGGGGCAGGGGCCAGGTTGTTCGGGGAGGCACAGCCTTCCCTATCTGGCCCTCCATACAGTTTGGCCTGAGGGCCACATCAGGGTTCCACAAAAGTTTGCCCACTCCAGCGTAAGTAGATAGAAAAGTTGACAGGGTCAGGACATATGATCATTTTACCATAGGAACAGGTAGGGAGTTATTCTCTCAGACCAGTACTGGACTATCCCAAAGAAAAAGGACAAGACACATGATTGATCTATGCTAGTACAAATTGAGGAGGTCCATCATGCTCTTTGGTATCTAATCTAGAATGCACGTGTCCAGTGCTAAGGCGTACTGGGAAAAAAAAGGTAGAAGGCAGCTTGGTTAAATCTAGTTTTATATGACCTATACATTACTTGTATACAAAGGTGGCATTTGGAGTGTAACTTTAGGCCCACACATGTGTAAGGTAAATGTAACAACGCCACATAAGATACCAGTCTCCAGGAAGCCATCTTAAGAGACCAAATAACCAGTGTTTGATTTATGGAAAAGGGTTCCATGAGTATACAGTAGAACCTCTAAGTTACGGACACCTCAGGAATAAAGCTTGGTCATGGCTCCAGCTGTTCACTCTCCAAGCCAGGTTCCAGAGGCAGCATCTTGCCTGGGCCAGCTTCTCTCTCTCTTGACTGGGAGGGGGGGGATGCTGGTGAAATCAGTGCAGACCCCCAATGTTGCACCTGCTGCCTTGGGCTGGTAGCAGGGGCTCACAGCTTTGCCTGCAAATCTCAATGTCTTCAACTCCTACCTGTGAGTAGGTGCCAGGCACATCTGGGCTGCCTGTCCCCACTGCTACCTTTAATATGGCCACAGTACCATATTTGGGTTTTTGTCTCCACTGATTGGTTACTTCCAGTTTCACATGGTGTCTAGTTGACCAGTCAGTCCGTAACTCTGGTGTTTGTACCTTTTTGAGGTTCTACTGTATTTTCATAATGAACAAAATTGGGTCTATACAAGTTAAACAGGTTCCATCAAAGACACACACCTAGTTTGATCGCAGGATAATTTTGCATTTGATATCATAGGATGCCAATTTCCCTGATCTATATTTTTCCGTGGATTCCCAGCACTTAATAGAAAGAAAAAACACTCCTGGAAAAATTAGTGATGCTGGAGCAGCAAAACACTACAAGAAGTAAAAAATATTTTATTTTAGCTACAGAAGTTTTAAAATGCCTCAAGCGCAGGGCTCACTTGCTGTAGCAGCTATTTTTTTATTTCTTTCTATATTAATGGAAGACACAAGTTGAACTACTTCTGGGTGATTAAATTTTCCTGTGAAATGAAGGAAAACACAATTCATTATCATGCTCTTATTTCCCTTTATGTAACAGATTATACTGTTGCTCCAGGGACAAATTATATTCTATCACAAAAGAAACCATTAGTACATATGTTCTCCCTTTAATTGTGAACACTAGCTGTGATGTTTCAGGAATAACTATAGCTACAAACAAGAGCAACTGTTTACCTAGAGTATATCCTGTTCCATACACTGTTTGGAGGGAAGAAAAGTCTAAATATGAAATTCATGCTATGGACCCTGATCAGGGTATTTAAACTTAAGGCTCATGTTTGACTCCAAGGGGATGTAATGGGCATTAATTCCATTGTATACTCTGGATTTGGAGCGCTCAGTTCAAGAAGAGCTGGAAAGGGTTGAGAGAAAAGCTGCAGCAATGATTAACAGATTGGAAAACACACCTTACATGGGCCATTACACAAAGTAAAACTATTTCCCCATGCTTATTTTTCCCCCACTACAGTTAATTGCTGGAAATGGGCCATTTTCATTACCACTACAAACAGTTCTTTTTCTCTCCTGCTGATAATAGCTCACCTTAACTGATCACTCTCCTTATAGTGTGTATGGTAACACCCATTGTTTCATGTTCTCTGTGTATATATCTATTTGCCACTGCATGCATTCGATGAAGTGGGCTGTAGCCCACGAAAGCTTATGCTCAAATAAATGTTTCCTCTAAGGTGCCACAAGTACTCTGAAACATGCCTTATATTGAGACTCAAGGAGCTCAATCTATTTACTTTAAGGGGTGACTCTGTATCGGTACTTACAGATGACCAAGAACAAATACTTGACAATGGGCTCCTCAAGTCTAGCAGCAAATGGTATAACAAGATCCAGTGGTTAGAAGTTTAAGCTAGACAAAGTTTGACTAATAATAAGGTATCAACCACTGGAACAATTACCAGGGGTAATGTTACCCTTCTTACCCTAGAACCTATGAATCATGATGGGCATAAGTACATGATTTCTTTTCTGAACTGGAGCCATAATGAGGTGCAAAAGTTAACAGGCATATTTCATAGTATGTTATGCAGGCTAGTTGCCAAGAAAACTCACTGCAAATAGACTTTCGGAAGCTTCCACGGCAGGAGAAAAAAATTCAATCATTGGCTAAGAGCTTGGCTGCAAAATCTTAAATTTAAGCTTGTCTGATGATTGGGCAGAATATTTGACTATAAGAATCTATTTTATTTCGGAAGGAGAAACATCAGATCAAGCTGAAGATTCACTGAAATAGCTGGTGAGGGGTAGCATCTCCAGTTTCACAACACTGAATTTGGAAGTAGGAACACTAGTAAAATCGCAGCTAGGGATATAGTTACCACTGACACTGTGTCTAACTAGATAGTGCTGGTTCCTTTATTCTTGTGTTCTTATTTTTCAAGATAGGTTGACTTCTCTCTTTTTGAACATAGCTCTTCATTCGCATTAAACTCTGTATATAAAATTATCTATTTTCCCTAATGTCTGCAAGATAAGGGAAAATAGATAATTTCATACAGAGTTTAAGTAAAATGAACAATAGTAAACACTACAGAAGGGAACTGAACACAATACAAGCACAACTGAAGCAACCTGTTCACTAGGCTTGATTCTCTTTTACAGTAAGACTATTTCACACTCTTACAATGTAAACAGACTGTAAATGTAGTTTATCCCCACTTTCAAGCCTCCTTACACTGCCAGCGACTTAAAGGAGACTCAGGGCTAGATTCACAAAAATGACATAAGCACCCAACTGCCACTTTAAATCCAAGAATCATTCCCCACTAGGATTCACAGACTCCTCTCTCTCGCTTACAAAAATCAAATTTCATACCTGATGTTGAATCATAGAAGTCCTGCAGTCTTCCAGGCATTTTTTCCAACTCTTCATACTCAGATGCTTGGAGTATCATCTCACACTGATCCAGCTCTTTTACAAATCTGGCTTCTGCTGTAGACTGGTGTTCATATTCCTGAACAGATGTGCAATTAGAGAGATTTGCTATGATGGCACAAATGCTGGAACACACAGTGCCAGAACTAAAAGCCCTTTCTTACACTTAGCATTTCTTCATCTGTATCAGATATTTAAGAGTACAGTAGACCTTATGTCTTTTTAAGGCTTTGATTCAGCAAAACATTTCAGCACATGCTTAAGTTCCATGAGACTTAACACGTTTGTGTGCTTTACTAAGTAGGGATATTATTCTTCACATGCTCCAATGCTTTGCTGAATCTGAGCTCATACAAAGAAACCCAAGAATTTAGATTCATTAACAATCCTTGGGATGCAGGCTTCAGAGAGCTTCTGGAACTCTGGCAATGTAATTCCATGCCTCCTCCACTTTCAGATCCTTGAGTTCTTCAGTCCAGTCCACTTCCCTAACTAGTGCCCTTAATTTTTTGAAGTTTGCCCTTTTGAAATCAGGTACCCTAGTTGCAGACCTATTTTTGTTTATCCTTCCATTTAGTTTAACCTGAATTAGCTCAGGATCACTTAGACCAGTGGTCCCCAGCGTGGCGCCCGCCAAGGCATTTATGTGCGCCCGCCTAGAGCCCAGCAGGGGAGAGAAGCCGCAGCCCCGTGCCAGCCGGGGACAGAGAACTCTGGGGCCCACAGGCTGCAGGCCCTAGTGTTCTCTGTCCCTGGCAGGCGTGAGGCTGTGGCTTCTCTCCAGGGCTGCAGGTGCTGGTGTTCTTGGTCCCTAGCAGGCACAGGACCATAGCTTAAGCCGGAGAGAAGCCACAGTCCCGCACCTGCCAGGGACAGAGAACTCCGGGGCTGCAGGAGCTGGTGTTCTCAGTCCCCGGCAGGCGCTGGACCTGCCTAGTGCCCAGCAGGGGAGAGAATCTGGGGCCCCACACCTGCTGGGGACAGAGTACTCTGGGGCTGTGGGCACCGGTGTTCTCTGTCCTCACGGCTTCTCTCTGGATTCATATATTACGTATATTAAATATGATATTTTTGTATTATTTAATGACAAATACAAAATAAGCCTTGAAAAATTGTTGGTGCCCACCACGCTCTTCTGAAAACATGAATGTGCTACTGGCCACAAAAAGGTTGGGGATCACTGACTTAGACCAAGATTATCCCCTACAACCAGTTCTTCTATGAGGTAAATCTAAAATGGCATCACCTCTTGTTGGTTCAGTGACTATCTGGGGAAGAAACCTGTCAACTATCACATGCAGGAAAATCTGGGCCCTACCATTATTAGTAGCAGTACTTGCCCTCCAAGCTATTGCTGGGAAATGAAGTCTCCCATAATTAAAAGACTTCCAGTAGTACTTATTTCATTAAAACATCAGAGATCTATATCCAGATCAGATTTTGAGGGTCTGTAAGATATCGTAAGCACTAGCCTCGAGCAGCCTTCTTCCCCAGTGACCCAAACGGACCCTTTTATCCAGTCCATCACTTATAATTTCTTTACAGTCTACTTCATCATTATACTCCACCACCTTTACCTCTGTCTTTCCTGAACAGCAAATACTCTTCAATAACAGTACTCCAGTCACTACTACTATTTCATCAGGTTTCTGTTATCCTTGTAATATCTATCTGGATCCACTTCCTGCACCAGTGGTTCTAGTGCCTCCATTTTGTTATCCAGCTACTTGTATTTGTCACTGTTCTCAAAAGGTATCTGTTAAATCTGTCATTCCTTCCTGATCATTTAGCTTAATCTGTCTGAGCTGCTAATGTCTTTGTATCTCTTCCTTTTAAGTCCTTTGATTTCCTTGCTATTCCCCCCCCCCCCCCCGCAGTTGCATGCAACAACTCCCACTGATTTTGAGGAGAGCTGTGCACAATTGAAAGCAGAATTTCACCTACTGACCAGAGAACAGGTGCCTATTTGGGCACGGCCATGAAACAAACAAAGAGGAAATTAGGCTACGGTTGGAACTTACAGTCCTTAAAACAGAACTTCCAGTTCCCATGATGTGGGACGCATGAACACTGATTAATATACATCACATCCTGCCTCTAACAAAACAATAGTGCAGCTGTCATGCCTAATGGCAAGATCCTAATTTGTAATTCCAGCACAGTTGTATTCAGATAATTAACTTGTCACGCTTAACTGGATGTGTGACATATTGCTAAAAATCTGCTCATTTAGTATGTTCTTTGCTCTAGGTTCCAATATCGGGGATCTGGATTTTGACAGCAGTGAAATACCAGTGTAAAAATCAATTTGTATTCAAATGACATTTTTAAATTTCAATTAAGCTTTAATTATTAGTTGATATGAAGTCATTTTAACATTTTTATATCCCCTACCGCACTTTTTTTAAGTTCTAGGGCTTTTCTTCAATTCACATTTATATTTAAAATGCTGTTCAACACTGTCTCTTATTTTTGTGAATCTATTTAATCCTATTATTTTCATTTTCTGCGTTTTATCCATTCTGTCAGTAAACTTTACGTTTTTGTTTGGCAGCATCATAAATGATACCTTTATCATGGTGTCTTCTTGCTCAGAAGTGTCTGTCTCTGTGCAATATACTAATCAGATTGATCTATTGAGAATAATTTTATACTTGCCCCCTCATGCACATAGCACAATGGGGGCTGCTCACATTGCAGGTCAGTTTACTCTAATGAAGCACTGTACCATATTGTAATTACATTTACAGTGTCTCCACATGAGTACTTGATTCTGAAAAATTTCCCTATTCTTCTAACTGGAAGTAACTGGTTTCTCAGACAACACAGAATAGTAGCTATTGACTTAAATTATCACTATTGTAGTTGTGCACATTAAAAATTAAAACTAGTGGGGAAAGAGGGAAGTAACTCAGTGTGCTAATGTCTTCATTTGCCTCCAGTGAGTTACATTCACATCCTAAATTAGGTTACAAAATGAAAACAGCTTTGGTGGTCTCCTTCTTGTACCTCTTTCTTCACATTTCAAAACCATTGATCCGGTTGGCACAAATGGAAACAAGTGACGGTCAGCTCAAGGACCAAGCTAATGAGGATGTCACAAGTCAGGAACCAGCTGTACTGTCAGAGCTGTAGGAGGATCTTCTACAAACCCTGTCCACAGCTCAAACCTGTGCTAATTAATTCTCACTTTCCATAGGAAACACCGAGGTCAATGGTATTGCCTTTGTATAGCAGAGTAGATTTTTGATTGAATATTTCAGAGATTTCTTTTAAAATTAGAAGTAGTTCCCCAGCAGCAGTGAAGGCTAGGGTTTGTGTATATTTTCAGTGTGGTACACTGATACGCCTATGCATGAAACCCCATGTTGATTAAGTTACCCTGAAGGTAGAAACAAAAATAAATGATACAAATAACAATATGAATTAAGAAGTGTGCATATGAGAAATTATATTTAACGAGAAAGGTAAAAAGTTAATGTAGTTAGTGAGGTGGGGATGGGGAATCAGCTCCTGTACAAGTCAGGACAGGAGCCCAAGGCAAAAAAAAAATAATAATAATAAAAAGCAAGAAATCCCATGGTATAGTTCAACTCTTCCGGTAATGTCTTCCTGCCTGTCTGCTAGAGGAGCTTTCCAGTGAAAAAGGCTAAAGGAAAGGGCTTTCATAAAATTAGAATACACTATAGTTTTCCATGATTCACTATTTTAACCTTGGAATGTAACTTTAAAAATTCAGTTCTGCTGTTACTTAAACCAATACAACCCAATTAAAATCAAGAGAGATAAATTCTGCCCACAGTTATATCTTCAAACATCTGGAAACCTATTTAAATAAAATCCAAGTGGAACAGGAAGGATATGAGTATTAAATGCAGCCTCCGGTTACAGAGGTCAAGGACTGCACAGCTACCTGCTTACAATCAAATATACAAAAGCAGACAATTGGTGAGGGAAAGTTACTATATAATGGAAACATATGTTGGGGGAAATAGCATTTTTTTCCCGCAACACAAAATTTTTTGGGGAAAGCAGCCAAATGTTTCCTGACTTGCAGTTAATACAAGATCTTAGACAAATAGCAAGAGGTCTCTTTGCAAGATCACAATATTCTAGCATATCACCTCTGTATGTATAACGGATTCTCCAGTATAAAGATAAGATATTTTCAGGTCAATATGATCATTTTTCAAATTAATCCATTTTTAATTTAATTCAAATACCACCTATTATTTCACTGTATTACTTCCCAAGTCATTTAGTTGAAATTCTCATTTAAAACACTGTTGAAGTTAAAACCATAGTCCTTTTTAAGGTTATGTTCCTTATGGAACAGCACTGTCTAACCAGGTAAATACACATACTAGGCCAAATCCCACCCTGTTATGTAAATCAATCCCTCGAACGCAGTGAAAATACACAGGTATAAGAGCACAATTTAGGTCATTATACCAAATTATTTTGTTTCCTTTATGAAAAAGGAGTTCAGAAAGTTGCTGCCATACAAACATACCCTCAAAGAAAAATTCCAAACCCATCTTGCTCTAAAGGTTTTAGAATAAAGAATATGAACTTCAGTAGGCACCAAACACCATGAAAATAAGACAATTGGTTGTCCTGTTGTCAGCAATAATGTGGAATAAATGCATCAAGTGATTTATACTTACTTCCCAGAGTTCATAGATTTCTTTTCTCAGGTCTTCTGATAGCAGCTGGGTCAAATGTTTCATAGCTGCCTGAAAGACAGACTCCTGCTTTCATTTGGCCATTATCTGAGTACAATATTGTTTCCCAGAAAACAAAGGAAAATATTTGTCCACCACCACCTTTGCATAAACAATGAATCATCTCTCTTTCCACAGTTACACACGTTCAGTACTAACTCTGCTGATGGAACAATAAAAGCAATGGCTACAGAATAGCTTCTGCACATCAGACCAGCTCAATAAATTGCAGAAGACTAGCCCCAAGCAGCAGAAAATAATCTGAAGCACCATCCACTGACCCCAGTTACCAGATATTGTTTAACACTGTTTTGATGCAACACCAAATTATTGGTATGAACAGTGGAGTCTTCTTTGCATGCTGTTCCAACTAACCAATTACATTCTAGTCCTACTCTGTTTCCCCAGCAATACTTGGGTCCTAATTGGAAACAAACAACAATCAAAGCAAGGCCAAGTTTTATGCCAGGGTAGGCAACCTATGGTATGTGTGCCGAAGGCGGCAAGTGAGCTGGTTTTCAGTGGCACTCACACTGCCCAGGTCCTGGCCACTGGTCCAGGGGGCTCTGCATTTTAATATAATTTTAAATGAAGCTTCTTAAACATTTTAAAAACCTTATTTACTTTACATACAACAATAGTTTAGTTATATATTATAGACTTATAGAAAGAGACCTTCTAAAAACATTAAAATGTATTACTGGCAAGCACACAAAAGCCTTAATTAGAGTGAATAAATGAAGACTCGCACACCACTTCTGAAAGGTTGCGACCTGTTTATGCCAAGTATACAGTTATGTCGAAACTTGCCACTCAAGATGTTATTTATACAAAGATAGCACTTCAGAAGTATAATATTTAGGGTTCATCCTGCTCCCGAGAAATCATGACAAGATTCTGTTTATTTGAATGGGACCAGGAGAGCAAAGCCATGTAGGGCCAGATTTTCATAGGTATTTGGTGTCCATAAAGATGCAGACAGCTTCCTAGGCCCTTTGAAAACTCCTACTAGCAGCTACTTGCATCTTAAGCACCTAAATACCCTTAGTCTGGCCCTTAGTGAGAACATTTTCTATGCAGGCATTAGGGAACTTCTCTTTTAAAAAAAAAAAAAAAATACACTCCGAACAGGTACACAGTAGAACAGAACAGACAATGTTACAGTGAATAAAGATAGCATTTAAAGACCTCTGAACTGCCATTTAATCTTTTAAATCCAATCTTCTTTTCAACAGGAACATATTGCTAAAATTTTTTTTTTTTTAAAAATCTAAATAAAATGGTAAGCACAAGAGTGGCAGAGAATTCACTGTAAGATTGTTTTTCTTTTAGACTCTTTAAACAACTTGTTATTTGTATTCCTTGGAAAAGATCATCAAGTAAGGTGGTGCCCTCTAGCTGTAATTTTAGGAAAACTTTTCCCTTTTAGCTTTAAATAATACAGAGAGCCAAAAATGACAAAACTGTGATTAACGGATATGTTTGTGGCCATCATTAAAGCCAAAGACTATGTACTCAGACAGTTGCATTTGTTTGTCAGACTCACTGATTACCTGCCACACAGGCGTACTATAAGAATAATCAGGGAAGGTTTGTATGATACTTTGGAAGTGTCCACTGCAGGCGTTCTCAGATGGAGGGTTGCGAACCTCAGGGGATCAGAATGCAGTCACATGGGGGGTCATGAGCTGTCAGCTCCATGGGGCTGACAGCCACGAGGCCCCATTACATTAGATTACCCCTACCACATTTTTAATTTATAAGGGGTAGTCACACTCAGAGGCTTGCTATTTGAAAGGGGTCAACAATACAAAAAGTTTGAAAACCACTGGTCTAGTGCCATGTGTCAAGTATTAACTATCTGTCCCTCTCTCTTCTGACCTGTGCCTCTGCTTCCCAGAAAATAAGCATGAACATACATGAGCAACTTCACTAACATCTCAGACTACTGAAAATCCAGTCAATTCATTTGGCAGGTGGCTGATGTTTGGGTTCTTTCAAAAAACTTCTCTTTTATTATCCGGCACTTTGTGGTGTTATGTAGACAAGTCAAATTAGCAGGGGTTTTTAGTGCTACTCCTTGGCATACACGCACAAATACACGTTCTGTATTATGTTGTTTTGAGGGTCTCCCCAATAACTAGTTGTTCACTTCTACAAATAAAGTGCAAAGCCTTTACAAAGTTCTACAGAGTACCAGGCTGCATCTGCAACCATACCAACCTCCTCTCGCTGATGTTTCTCCTCTTTGGAGATGTTATCTGCAGGTGCTATATCTCCAACAATGCATTCAGCCATATCATGAACCAGAGCTAGTCGTACACATCTGATAAGAAAACACTGTATGATTAGCCAATAAACTTCATAGTTACACTTTGTTTATTAATAAGTAGAATTGATAAACTCTCCCTCCCCTCTTATATTAGATCAGTATTAGTGAAATAATTTTCCATCCCATAGTATATTTGAATCCCAATTTCTAGTTACTGTTATGTATGAAAAGATAGTTGGATAGATATCCAAAACCAGAAAGCTCTAGGGGGGGAGGAGGAGGGAGCAAAAGATACTAAGTGACAACAGTGTAGTTACCTAGCATATCATTTACCAACTCCTACCACATAAAAGCTAAGGACATTATCCATTATACACTACTCGCATAACAACGTTTGCATTTACTAAGTATAAAGCTATATGGAGCCCTGCCAAATTCGAAATGCCACCTAACAAAATACACATATGTAACTAAAGTTAGCAACTCATGGTGACACAGCCCAGCCTTCTTTAACAGAATGCAGTAAAAAGCAATCAGCAAATTAAGTGCAAGTTGCAGGAGTAGAACACAGATCTAGGGAACGCACTAGGGCTCACAGGCTTCCAGCCAAGTCAGTGAACCTCTCTGTGCCTTAGCAACCTCCTCCAAAAAAAATGTGTCTGTCAATGATGCTTTGTGCTCTGACTATATCCTGTAGATTCAAAGCACTTTACAATGGTGGGTAAGTATTCCTAGTCTGATTTTTCAGTTGGCTTCAAGTTCATTCATTCCTCTGGCACAATGAAATAAGGGTGAAGTTTGCTCATGCAGGAGACAGAGCTTCTCAAGGTCCAGCCCAAGACTGTGGAATGAAATCCTCCAGATTCTTAAAAGCCATCACAAACCTCAAAATCTACATGCAAGGCACATTTTACTTCAGAAGAAAAATGCTGCCCCCCCCCTTTTTTTTTAATTTATGTTTAACACAGTACTGTACTGTATTTGGGGTGGGGTGTTTTCTTCCTGGTCTGATTGCATATTTCTGGTTCCCAGTGAGGTGTGTGGTTGATTGGTCAGTTCGTAACTCTGAGGTTCTATGGTAGTATATTCCTACTGCTATACTCTTATAATTCAAGCATGGAATTTCTATCCATAGAGTGTCTATGGTACAGTTTGATTCACCCTTTTTTTTTATAAACTATATTTAACTCTATGCTTTCTTTCACAAATAGTGTCAATCTCCCACCAGCACGACCTACTCTGCCATTCCTATATATTTTGTACCCTGGTATTACCACATCCCATTCCAGCAAGTTTCTGTGATGCCTATTATATCCATATCCTCATTTAATACCAGGCATTCAGGTTCACCATCTTAGTATTTAGACTTCTAGAATTTGTATACAAGCACTTGTAAAATTTGTCAATATGTAGTTATCTGCCTCCATGTGATGTAATTGAATGGGACTTTTCCCTTTGTTTCTCTTCAGTTCCTATCAGTATTTTGTCAACTTTTATCCTCTCCTCTCTTCACTAGGATGTAGAGTGTCCCCATTAACAGAGCATCTCCCAAGGGATGCCTCTGTCCAAACTCTGTGCTCCTCTGCATCTGTTGGCTCTCCTCCAGTCGGTAGGAGGAAATCAAGAATCTGTTCCACCTCTGCCACAAACTAACTATGGAAATTCTGCCATGTCATTCAGCTCTCTGGGCCTGATTCTACAGTGCCTTGCACCTCAAATGTATTGACACCTGTGCAAAGCAAGTCTAAAATGCTACCATTTTGATGCTATTGTTTTATAACCTTTTCACACTCACTTCTCACTGATGTCAAAAACTACAACACGTATAAGGCAGTAGACAATGAGGCTCTGTGTTTGAGTTATCCATTGAAAAAGGAGCCATGAATGTTCTCTGCTAGGCCAATGGACCATTCTGGTGGGCGGTGCAGGAGTCACTGTCAGTGACATGATTTAAAGTGGTTTATACTTCCTCAAGCTTCATTAGAAAAGACGAGTTCAAGTTACAGAAGTCTATTATCATCACTTTAGAAAGGTGACAAAGCAAATATGATACTGTATCACTCGACAGTTGATACAATGCTAATTATGTTTTCCTTTATACTCTAAATTAATTACATTGTTTTTATTTCTCTCAAGCGCTAATAGAATCTCTGTCAAAAGCTACATAAAATATGGATTTTGCTTCACCATGCACTTCAAACTCCTCTGAACAGGATTCTTCAGCCTTCTTATGTACATCTCTTGAGAGAAATCAAGCTGGAAGCTATTCTGTGTTAGCAGCCTGTCCAAGCCTCCACTTTAACTAATACAACAATTCCTCAGTCCTCAACTCCAGAAGGCACATAGCAACTTGTGAAAGAATGGAAAAAATATCAGTTTTGATTCCCCCCCTATATTCTAAAACTCCTTGCCAGAGTGTGATGAATAATTAGTTCTCAGTTCCCAAATCTTGAGACAGACCTGATCATCGCCATTAGTATTCTTACCTGTCTTTATTAAGTTGTTTATCTTCAGTTACCAAAGCCATGACTGCCATCCTGTACATATGATCTGATACACTCTCTGGTTTCTCTACATTCCTGTACACCCAGCCTGTTCGTGGTACTCTCTGCTTGGAGACAGTTTTAACAATATAAAACATATGAGTAAACGTTCTGAAGAGTTTAGCGTAAGAGATACCAATGGAAATTTGTTCCACTGAGGGTAACCATTTCCTTCTCATGCATAAATGAAGCCTCAATGTTAGTGAAAAATAAATGTTACAAAGCCATAGTTAGTTTGAAAGTACAGGCGATGGATCCTATGACAAGCTCTATTGCAATATACTACACACACAGCACACACCACCAGAAAATCTGTCCTTTTCAGCTTTCAGAGACCATTTCAGCTTGATTACCCACACATACTCAGTATAAATAAATAATATTCAGCATTTAAATAGCACTATACTTCTTCAAAGCACTGGTCACACATTAACTACTGTAATTAATCTTCACTCCATCTCGGCAATGTAGGTGTAATTTGTATTATCCCCATTTTACAGAGATGGAAATTGATATTAGGTACAGTTAAATTATTTGCTCAGATGAACTAGAATTAGATTCAAGAGCTTCTGAGGTAAGCCCCATGCTCAGTCAATGACACTTTTTGGATCAGCCTTTCATCCCTCAGCTGTCTGCCAACCTGCGCGTGTTTCTGCTTCAAATGGTTTTTGCCAGGACCACTCCATTCTGTACTGGGAACAAAAATATTTGGGTTTGGCTAAAAACGTTAAAGCTGGGATTAAAGAAATGTTCAGTTGATCTCATATTTTAATACAATCATGGTAGTTAAAGCCAAGTCCAGAGAAACGTCTGTGGCTGTGCGTGTCTGTAGCTATCTACAGGGACTTGGATCCAGGCTATAGTATGATAACCCCCTGAGGTGTCACAAGACCAGTGGTGCAGGCAACACAAAGGAGTCAAGGAAACAGAGGAGCAGCATATGCTTCAGGCAGGCTCAAGCACATAAACTCTCGCAGGAAAAGAAGACATGAGCTGCTGTACTCAGCCTTCACCGGAAGCTAACAAACTAACATACAAAATGAGATACAGCAGCAGTGGGGTTCTCGAGCAGAATTTTCTCTAACAGATCACAGAGCGATTTAATTTTTTTATCCAGAGACTTGCACTGACATTTAGCTCAAGAGCTCTAGGAAAGACCCACCTACTGACATTTTAAACGGGGGTCGATGGAGGAAGGGATGTGGACTCAAGTGTGATCCTGCAGCAAATTCCTAGCAAGGGTCTATTAACTGACAAGGAAACCAGACACCGGGGTTTGCTTAACTGAGCCCAACCCCCGGGAACCTAGAGCTCCCGCTTTCTAGCCTCAGCTCCGCCTCCGCCTCGCTGTTGTAGCCTTGGGCCAAGTCAGTCCCCTCCCCGCCGGGCCCTGCAGCGGAGGCGACGGTAGCCGGCGCCGCCTCGCGGGCAGGTCTGGAGCCCGGCCCGGGCCCTGCTACAGTGGGGTTAAGCCGCGTACTGAGCACACGGACCCGGCGGGCACTTGGCGAGGCCCAGCTCTAGTCCGGCGGGCAGCGAGTCGCGCAGGGTTTGGTTTTCATCCTCAGCGCTGAGCTCCTCCCCCCCGCCGGCCAGGCCTGTCCCCGGCTCTTCCCGCCGGCCCCAGCCCCAGCCCCAGCACCTTGAGCTGCCCCACCAGCCTCAGGAACTGCAGCAGGCTCCCGGCGGCGCCGCCCAGCAGAGCCGCGGCCATGGGGCTGCCGGCGGAGCGGCTGTGGCTGGGGCAGAAGCAGCGGGGCTCCGGGATCCCGCCTCGCGCGCTGAACCGGGGGGAGGGGACGAGCCCCTCCTCTTCCGCTTTGTCCCGGGCGAGCTCGGGCACCCGCCGGCGTCTCCTCCCCTCGCTGGGCCCAGGCGCCCCCTGCAGCGGGATGTTGCTGCCTTGAAGACGCGGCGGCGAGCCCCGCAATGGCCGAGACACTCGAAACCCTAGTGCGGGGCTGGGCCGGTGGCGACTCGCCCGCCTGAGAGTCTCCGGGCAGCCTCTTGCGCCCGCGGACATGGAGAACTGCCGGGCTCCTCCCCGGGCCCTCAGAAGTGGCCGAGCACGTTTTGCACCGATCTGCTGGGGAAGTGAACACCAGGGGGGAACACTTCCGCCCTAACCAAAGCCGAACTTTGCAGAAAGTTACAAGTGTGTAATTACAGAGGGTTATAATGTAGCTCGGAGCAAGTGGCGAATGGACTAACCCAGGGGTAGCCAGCCTGAGAAGGGGTCAGAATTTACCACCATACATTGCCAAAGAGCCACAGTAACATGTCAGCAGCCCTGCAGATCAGAGCCTCCCCCTCACTCTGGGCACCTCTCGATCAGCTGTTTCCTGGTGTGCTGGAGACTGGGGGGCTGGAGAGAGCGAGGGCATGGCAGGGGAGGGGAGGGGAAGGGCTGGAGTGGGGGCAGGGCCTGTGGCAGAGCCAGGGGTTGGGTCAGCACATTAGAAAATTGGCACCTGTAGCTCCCAGGGTTGGTGTCTATACAAGGTGCCTTTGTCAAGTTGCCAGCAAGCAGCATTTTGCAAAGTGCTGGACTTCTGCTCCATCCTGGATTTCAGATGCCAACTGGATGCTCCAGTACCACAACACCCCTAGCTGAAATATGGGTGAAATGGCATTCCATACTGACTTAGTAAGGGATAAGCAATTATTTATTTAAACAAGGTACATCCCTTATAATACAGGACTGTTGGCAAACATATCTGGGCTGCAGGGAGACACCTATCTCTGTTTGTGATCCACAGCTGGGAGCCCCTCCCTTAGAATCAGATGGTTGCACCTAAGCCCTTGCAAGAAACAACATAGGCACAGGCACCTGCCTACTTCCACACAAAATGGCTGGGGGAAGGCGGCGGGGAAGGGAGTTTAGCTCAGTGGTTACGGGACTCACCCATTTTATGTGGAGTTAGGCATACTCTGAGCACTCCTACAGGATTTGGGCCCCACAGACAAGCTGAACAGAGGAATTCCTATCTTTCCCTGATCAGAGGGTCACACTGGGGGTTTAGGCAGGAGCCAGGTGTCTGGATGCATGCCCAGAGGCAGAAATTTAGGTGCCAAGGGACTTTTACTGTAACAATTTAGGCATGTACAGGGTCAGGTGGCAGCTGAGCAGGGGTTGTGTAGCTCACACTGGTGACTAAAACTGGCACTTCGACATCTAAATCCCTTTGTGGATCTGATCCTATCATTTTAACTAGTTGGCTCTTGCCATTTGAATTAAGGTTCCTTCCTTACAGTATGTATGCAAAAAATAAGAACTCTGCTGTTATTCTGAGCATAAAACTGAAATATGTTGGGGTCAAGTACAGTTAAACACTGGGGACACACAATGAAAGTGGGGAATCTTTACATGTCAAAGAAAAAAGGAGCAGAGGTGGACAGCATCCAGCAGAGTGGGACTGAAGTTAGGTAGTATCGTCTGAAGCAAACTACTGGGGGACTATACAATAGACCAGAAAGGGCAAGAGGATGATTAAAATTGCCAGTTCTCAGAGCTAGGACGACGTCTCTTTACCTTCTTTGTACAATGTCAAGCATCTAATGTACTGTCCCCTAGGTAATAATAATACAGGGAAAAGACAGTATTGATGGGGGAACTTAAACAGTTTAGATAAAAAAATAGGACCTAAAGGGAAAAAGCAAGTGAGCAAATGCTCCTTCTCTGTTTCCTTACAATACGTTGCTTACATCCTTTTAGCACTTCTGTAAACTGAAATAAATACACACACTATTTTACCTCACACTCAATATCTTTTAAGCCCTCAGATTTCTTTGCTAAATTTCACATTGCTAATTAAAATGTCAGACAATGGTCTGCATTTGGCAATTTTTTCCCGTGTTTTAAAACAGAACACTAGCTTTCAGGAACAGTTCGATGAAGTTGGATCGTTTTTTCTAAATATCCAGCCATCAACGGCAACACATATTTTTTTTGCTTTCATGCATATTTAAACAGTGCTCCTGAATGAATTATAAAATCCACATTTTATTTTATTTTTTTACAGAGTCATTCCTTTAAATGCTGTCACCAGGACTCCATCAAGTAGAGGCCATGTATCATAGATAGGATGACCAGATGTCCCGATTTTATAGGGACAGTCCCAATTTTGGAGGCTTTTTCTTACATAGGCACCTATTACCCCCCACCTCCATCTCACTTGTTTACACTTGCTATCTGGTCACTCTATTCATAGACCCAAAGGCCATCATATTGGGCTTAATTTTCACTAGATTTTCATATATCTTACAGAGTCACACGAGACACAAGCAAAATCTCCCCCATTCTCTGTAAACTTGTCAAGTACATTCTGAATTCTAGGCTGTTATGAAGTGACATGGGAATGTAATAGTATGAGGTTGGCCAGGCTGATGTGTCTCATTCAACCCTGTTTTATCTTTAAGGGTAGCTATTAACAGCACTGTGACTGCTGTGACCAATTTCTTTCATCACTTTACAGAAGGAAATAAATCCATTCCCTTTAAGCAGCAAAATCACAGATTTTTTTTAAAAGTGTTTAATAAAACTAGTCTTCCAAAGTTTGTATCAATTAAAACACATATTCAACTTATGTGGAATAAAATTGCCTTGAAAAGCATGTGAAATATGCTTGTATTTAATATTCTTTACATGTTGTATGTAAGCAAAATTGCATTTTTTTCGATCCGCTCTTGGTCAAATCACACATAGATTATGCATGTGAGTAATTCCATGTAACTTAATGGAACTTCTTACATGCTTAAAGTTAATCACATTACACTAAAATCTTTATAAATACAGGTCTTGATGCTGCATTCAGAGAAAGGCAATGCCCAATAATCATTATCCTTTTGAAAATCCCCAGCTTTTCTTTTTGAGGCACCTGTATTTAATTCTACAGGCCCTGAATTTGCCATGAAGAGCACTGACCTGCGCTAATGGTGGACTAAATTCCAGGAGGACTTGTGTTTCGAGGGATGAATCTACACTAGACATTTTTTTCTTTAAAGTCCTCTTCATTGCTACCTCTGCACCAATGGTAGTGATGATGACAGCGCTAATGTTGACGGTCCACTAGCACTTTAACTACTATGTCGTCTAAACCTGCTCAGTCATGGTTGTTAAAATGTCAGTGCTTATTAGCATCTGGACTACACTAGCCCTCAGAGGATCACTATCGGCACCTGTGGGAAATATTAAGAAAAATATCTAGCTGGGGAGGCACAACCTCTCTCTGAACTCCAGAGTGTGTAGGTAGGGTGTACATGCTGCATTATCTACTGAGCACAGCATGTTCTTCATATGACAGCTTCCTATTCATGTGAAACCCAGTTTCTGAGCTGGTAACCCAACAATAGAAACACAGGGTTTCTGGTTTCTTGTGATTACTGTGCTACTTAATGCAGAAACCTTGTCAGTGGACTTTAAAAGCTTTCCCTATGGGCAGTAAAGGTAATTGAAAGGTTTAAGGCTCATTCTTGTTTCTTTAATCCCAGATTATTTTTATTTTTTGCTGCTTCTTGAATAAAGAGAACATCAGATGAAGAAATACCAAAATGCAATATTCAAGTTTTTAACCCAGTGTTTTGTGCTGAGGTAATTTGTGTTTAATGATGACAGATGGCGCTCTCTGCCAACAGATCTTTACCTCAGATACCTACTAGCTGTCACAAGACTACCAGGCTTAAATCCCTTTTTAATCCTTCTAACAAAATAGCTTTGGTTTGTGCTTTAGGCATTTCAAACAATAATACAGAAGCCCCAAAAGCAAAAGCCAGAGGCTAAAAAATCCTCTATATACAGCAATTATGGATCTATCTAACTGTTCCCTGATGAGATTCATGAAAAAAAGGCATTTGGAATCATTTGTTGTCAGTTGACAGAAAGGGAGGTTATCTAGTTCGTTATATATCATGCTATGATGACATCTCATAGTTTTTAGTATCCAGGGACAATAGCCTCTTATCCTGCACTAAAAAAGCATTGAAGAAGACACTCACTGCAGTTTTTTACTTCCCACAGTAGTGCTGTGTTATTCCCTTCGTGAGACAATCTCAGTAACAGCACATAAGAGATTAATGCAAAATCTGTTTATTCCAATAATCCCCAGGTGCAAACAGGCCAAGTAATATGGATACCAGGCCTTACACATATAAGTGGTGTGGCTCTGATCTCCCCGTATCTGCACCTTACTGCTAGTAGCATGGCTGGCCTTACATCTGTGGTGCTTCATATATTGGCTCTTCACTTTGCAGTCACCTCTGTTATGACGACCCCTCTGATGGGGGTGGAGGGTTGCAGGGCAGGCAGGTAGGCAAAGTTAATGTTACTATGTGGAAAATATCCATGCCACATAGAACAGCTGCAGAGCATTAATGTACAGTAATGCCTCTTGTAGATACCAGGCCAAGTTCAGTCTTGATATAGATGGGTGCAACTTCATTGACTTCCATGGAGTTGTGCCCATTAAAGCTAGGACTAAAGGTAGTCAAAGATCCTGTGCAGTGCTTCAGTATAGTCAAGCTGTTCCACTACATGCATCCGACAAAGTGTGTATTCACCCACGAAAGCTTATGCTCCAATACGTCTGTTAGTCTATAAGGTGCCACAGGACTCTAAGCTGTATATAGGTGATATACACCACTTAGACCTGTGTAATATAAGTATTACCTACATATGTACGTATATACACTCACATTTTGCCATATTAAAATGCATATTGCTTGCTTGTGGCCAGCATACCAAAAAATGCAGTTTGCTCTTTATTAGTGACCTGCCCTCTCATTATTTACCACTCCCCCAAAGTTTGTGTCATCTACAAAATCTATCAGGAATGATTTGATATTTTCTTCCAAGTCATCAATAAAAATGATAAATAGCGTGGAGCCAAAAACTGATCCTTTCAAGACCACATGAGGAACGCACCCATTTCAATGATGATTCCCCTTTACAATGACATTTTGAGACCTGTTAGCCAGTTTTTAATCCATTTAATGTGTTTTTATATCTTTTCTAGTTTCTTAATCAAAATGTGATACCAAGTCAAATGCCTTACAGAAGCCTGTTACATCAGCACTAATATCAAATTTTTATCTATCAAAACTTTATCAAATTTTCTTTCAAAAAAAGATATCAAGTTTGTTTGACAGGATCTATTTTCCATAAACCCATGTTGATTGGCAGTAATTATATTGACCCCCTTTAATTCTTTATTGAGTCCCGTATCAGCCACTCCATTATCTTACTCAGGATCAATATCAGACTAACAGGCCTATAATTATCTGGGTCATCCCATTTACCCTTTTTAAATATTGACACAACATTAACTTTCTTCCAGTCTTCTGGAACTTCCCTAGTGTTACAAAACTTATTGAAAATCAACATTAATGATCCAGCAAACTCTACAGACAGCTTTTAAAACTCTTGGGTGCAAGTTGTCTGGACCTACTGATTTAAAAATGCCTAATTTCTGTAGCTGCTGTCAGGGGCGGCAGGTTTGTATAATTTTTGGTGGTGCCCAGAACAGTCCAAGGCCCACTCCCTCCTCCTTCCCATGAGAGGGGTTTGGGATGTGGGAGGGACTCAGGGCTAGGACAGAGGGTTAGGCTGGAGATGCGGGGTTCATGGTGCAGGATGGGACTCATGGCTGGGGCAGAGGGTTGGGGTGTGGGGGGATAAGGGTTCTGGCTGGGGGTGCGGGCCGTGGGGTGGGGCCAGGGATGAGGAGTTTGGGGTGCAGGCAGGATGCCTTGGGCCTGGGACCAGAGAGGATGACTCCCCCCTGCCCTCTCCCTGCTGGCAGCAGCGAGCTCTGGGGGAGGGGCCCTCCTCTCCTCACCCGCAGCACACTCACCCTGCACCACTGTCACTGCACGTGCTTCTAGGGCACCTCTCAGGTCCAGGAAGCCTCCTTGCCTCCCTTGCTCTCCTGTGGTGGGTGCTGGAGGCAGGGGCTGCCATCATTTGTGCCTCCTCTCTCCTCCCTCAGCCGCTGCCTCAGCCTGCTGCCAGCACTGATCCCTTTTGTAGCCAGCAGTAGCAGCGGCCAGCGAGGGAGCACAGCACAGAGGAGCAGGGCAGCCGCCAATGCCCAGGGCGCAGGCAGGGATGCTCCAGGGGAGGTGAGTGGGGGCGGCAGGTGGGGTCAGGCAATGCTCTGGGGGAGGCGTGCAGGGCAGCACGTGGGGTTGGGCGAGAGACCTGGCCCTGAACATTGGTGGAGTCAGACCCCCTGGCCCTGAATATTGCTCGACCATGGGCACCATGGGGACCACGGGCCCATATAACTCACCGACCCTGGCTGCTGTTTAACATGTTCCTGAGATCCTTGCCTGCACTTCCAAACCTCCTGCATGTAGTGTTATTGTATCCAAAAATCATTAGGAAACTGCATTACCTGCAGGTGACATAGTAACAGAAACATGCATGATAGTTAGCATGGAGTAAAGTGTCCTTCTGATCACTGCCACATGAGAACATGGTTGGGGAGGAGTGGAGGGGAGAATAAATGGAGTTTCTATCCCTCTGATTTTATCAGGACAGTTAAGAAGTTACCATGACCTATGAAAGAAAAAAAAAGTTGTCATTTTCTATGTATACAGAGGAATAACAATGGAGTGGATAAAAGGTGAGGTTACCAGAAGACCTTGAGGAAAGAGAACAAAATACTCAAGAGCAAATCAATCCTACAAGCTCAGAAAGTTCCCAGTGTAAAAAGGTAGATGAATTAAAGGATCAGGTCATACTGCCTGATCAACCTCATTTGATCTTCTGCTTTTGAAAAAGTCCCATGCCTTTCTAAGTCACTGGGCTTCCCACAGGATGGAAGCAATGCAAACTTTAAATGAAACTACAAATCTCACATAGGAGAAAACGGCTAAACTGAAAACAACTCTCCTTGCTTCAGTAATGATCAGTTTCCCTTTGCTATGAGAAGATGCATCCAAATCACAACAGAGAAGGCCTTTGCATTCTGATATGACAAATAGAGGTTACAAGCTGAATGGAAGCCTCTCAAACTCCAATCTCTGTGGAGATTTCATCTCTCTGCCTTTATTGTTTTAAAAGGTGACTTGCTAAGGAAGGAAAATGTTTGCATGTGTGATTCTTATGTGTTTCCTTCTTTATGGTACAGAGGTGGCTAGGTTTCTGCTTTCTCTTTATTTTACTGCTTGTTTTATTAAACACACAAAAAGATCTGGTCTTGTATGGGCCACAAGAATATGAAGACTGGAGAACTTGTTCATTGGTAACATTTGTTCAGAGAGTAAAAGTTGAGCAACTGAGAGGGGAAGGAAGTTTGTATCAAACAGGATAGGGTTTTTGTTTGTTTGTTTTTAAATAATACCTGTTTAAATGTTAATTACTAGTTAACATTTTGAATAAAGGAAGCCTTTGTTAGAGCTTCAGCTCCATCATCCCTTCAGTTAAGTTTGGACAATAAACTTCTATAGGCCTCCAGGCAAAACCAAGGCAGACCATTGCTGATTTTTCTAAGGGTATGGCTTCACTTGAAATTTCGGAGCGCTGCCGCGGCAGCACTTTGAAATGTGAATGTGGTCGGAGCACCAGCGCTTCTCTCCCAGCGCTGCACGTAAACCACATCCTATACGTAAACCACATCCGCTCCCAGCGCTGCAGCATTGATTACACTGAGGCTTTACAGCGCTGTATCTTGCAGCGCTCAGGGGGGTGTTTTTTCACACCCTGAGCACGAAAGTTGCAGCGCTGTAAAGTGCCAGTGTAGCCATACCCTAAGATAATAACAAGCAGTAAGAAATCTTTAAAGGAAGTGTAAGCCCTCCTTTACCTATCCTTTGCCAGGGGTCCTTGTTAAGTCTATAGCCCTTTCACTAGTTACATTTTAAAATGAGTTTAGAAGGAGCTTTTCAAAAGGCACAAATGGGAATTAAGTGCCCAACTGACACTGAAAGTCAATAAGAATTAAGTGCCTAACTGCACTTTGTACCTTTCAAAATCTCCCCTTTAGTCCTGGTGAAATGTGCCAGTTTAGCAGCACTAGAAAAGAAACTGAAGTTCTGTATTAACAGGAAAAAGCTCAATTCTGAAATGTACAACCTCCATCCCCGCAACCACGTGCCTGATTTAGGGGCAGCGTCTATGATTAAAAAATTAGTTCAATCCCATTGTTTTGTTCAATCCTTAATCTCTCTGCCTAGCCTGCCATTAACAGTGTCAATTGTAGTGATAATGTGTGTATGCGGGAAGGGGGTCGTCTTTGTGCTGTTTTTTTAATGTGCACTTACCCCCAGTGAGCTGGAACAAATCAAATTAATTTCATGTAGATCATCAGGTCACCTTCAGATATTAGCAACTTATAGTCACTGCCAAGGTAATACAAATAAACAACAACAATAATAATAATGGCCTTTAAGTATCAGAGGGGTAGCCGTGTTAGTCCGTATCTGTAAAAGCGACAAAGAGTCCTGTGGCACCTTATAGACTAACAGAAGTACTGAAGCATGAGCTTTCATGGGTCAATACCCACTTCATCAGACACATGATCCTTTAATGCCTTTAAGTGTCTGTTCTAAAAGTTTCTGTTTGTTCCTCTACTTTGCCCCAATGTGTTCACAGAGTATTGCAAGTTAGCATTTGAGGTGAATTAACATCAATATGCCATATTATTTTCATAATCTATTATCACATTGTATAAACCATGTAAACTATGGGCTGTGATCTACCCAGTCTTTGAGCACAATTTCCATTTATGTCAATAGGAATGCTACATTTATTATTTGTTTTTAATACAAATATTACTGTAGTGCAGAGAGACCTTGGTCAGGATCAGGGCATCACTGTGCTTGGTGTTATACAAACATATATGAAGACATAGTCTCTACCCCAAAGAGTTTACAATCTAAGAGAACTAATGACGTGAATGGAGGGAAAGGGACATTATCCAATATATGAAGAAAGTCAAATATTAATGGTATGCTCTTGGACATGACCAGTCTATTCGTAGTGAAAGTTCTGATGTAAAAATCTCTGCAAACAGGTGTATTCAATTATTTGCAATTGTTAAATGAAGTTTGTCCAAAGAAGTTCCTGGGATCTCTGCAAACTGTTCCTTTTGGCTATTCACTGTTTTTCATTCGTAGTGTATATCTAAGTCAGATGATATTGTTTCTAGTCCACATCTATTGGATAACTGACTTTTTATATAGAAAAAGAGCAAATACCCCTGTTCCCGTGCAAAAATGTGTTTGTGTGCAAATATCAATATTCATATTGGTGTTCGGTTTTGTGCGAGTAGAAAGTCGGCAACCCTTGGACAGGTCTGTCTACCTTCAAAAGTGGGACGGCCATGGCCCTTTGGACCTTTCCTCCCGAATTCCAGCACCTCCGTGTGCCACTGTAAGGTCCATAGTGTAGTCATAGTCTGAAACACTGAATTAATCATGCGAGGCCTATCTATGTAGTAATTAGTTTTGCTGGCATTTAAGCTGTACAGCGCTCAGTGTTAGGTCAAAAAAAATTGTTGCACTATAATAACTTTTTAAAAGTTGTTTCTGTCTCAATTAGTGCTGTATAGTTCCTTAAGAAAAAACATTTCTAAGCTGACAGCTACAAAGAGAAACCCTGTATAGGATGTTTGGCTAATCCCCTCCCTGTTCTCGGCTGGAATTGGTGATTTTTGGTTTCCTTCTAACATTTCAAGGAGTAAAAGTAACTGTTTAACTTCTCCATATTTTCAAACTCCAGTGCTCAGAGGGGCAAACTCCAAGGAAAACCCAAGGAGTTGCAGTAAGGGCGTGGCTACACTGGCGCTTTACAACGCTGCAACTTTCTTGCTCAGGGGTGTGAAAAAACACCCCCCTAAGCGCAGCAAGTTACAGCACTGTAAAGCGCTAGTGTAAACAGTGCCCCAGTGCTGGGAGCGCGGCTCCCAGCACTGTAAACTAATCCTCACGGGGAGATGGGAGAGCTCTCGGGGGTGTGTGTATATTATTCACACCCTTGAGTGATGTAAATTAGATCGACTTCAGCAGTAGCGTAATCCTGCCTTCTGTAGGTAGCACCTCCGCTGAGTTAATGCCGAACCAATGCCCATCATGGTCTTAGGGGGCACTGGGCTGCTGAACTACCATCTTTAACTGAGACAGTGACCAATTGTGCTCACTGAAAAACCTGATGCTACTTTTTCCACAAATAGGGCTATGAAGTATAGTATGCTGTTCAATTTCAGTCAGGATGCCAGCACTTTGCTATCTAAAATATACGCTGTACATGCAGTGGGTTACAGTATTAGTCACGCCTCTGCTGACAGTGTCAGAGGCTTCTGTAGACCCCACCTCCGTCATTCTCTGCCTCCTCCCCAAAGTCTGGCACAGTGGCAGTTTTAGATACCTTGCTGGGCTGCCACTTTCAACTCTGTCTTTCATCTTAAAAAAAATTCTCCACTGCTCTATTTTGATGACTGACATGGTGGTGGTAATTAATGTCAATAATCAGCAGGTGACAGCATTTCCAAAGCTGACACTTGATTAGAAAGCAAAGTATTAGTGATCTACAGAGTTCTGTAAAAATAAGGGAGAAAAGACCTGTACAAAAGGAACAATGCAGACCTGTTTGAACCTGTAAGGGAATAAAGTAGAACTGACAACAACTTACCACACTTATTTTTCCCAGTGAAAAAGCTCATTGCACTAACTTCAAGTGAGTTGCACCCATTTAAATCAGGAGTCATGTAGACAGTTATATTTCATAGTCTTGATTATTCTGAAACACATCTATTGGTCAGACTCTTCTCTCATATTAGTGTAAATCAGAAGTCATTCCACTGACAGTGGAGTTACATAAGTACAAGTGAGATAGGAATTAGACTATATCGCTCTACCTTTAGCAATATATGTCCTGATTTCCCTCTCACTCACACAGGGAGATGAGTATGGAATTGACTGATGCCGAGGAGTGGGAAGGAGCACAGAATTGGTGGTTTTGGACTTGTAGAAGGGGGAACTATAGCACTGATGGACATTTTTATTGAGGGTGGACTATGGGTTGAATTTGCTGAGGTGGGCAGAAGAGTATTTTATTCAAGAGATATCACATTTATTGCTGACTAGGCCAGTGCCAATTTTTGAGGGAGTCTTAAAATTTTGGCAGCACATCACTGCCTACTTCATCTTTACCATTTGCATGAGTATTTAGGGATATCTGGGTGTAGATCGCACACCTTATTCTAGGTATATTTTTGTACGTATCTTTTCCCCTCACAACATTAACAACACTTAGAAGGTTACAGTATTAGTCACTAGAAATGATTAGGACCTTTTTGGTTCTAAGTTTCTCTTAGATCCCTATATACATAAATGTAGATCTGTTAATATATACTTACGATTTATGTGTTCTATTAATAAAATACTTGGATTTTATCTCACTCTTTACCTGTTTAAGGGCATCAAGCCTTATGAGATTTGTTAGTTTCATCTATTTCCAGTGAATTTTTGAATAACTTACTTTGCTGAAGGTGATTAGAAAATCCTTATTATTCTAACTCAATAGCACTAATCTGAGACTAGGCAAAAAAGCGAGGGAAGACAATAAGGTTTTAGTTAACTTTCATTAGATTATATTTCTTAATTTGATCCTTGGTGTTGCTTTTTGTAATGGGAGCTGGGAGGCTTTGAAAGTGCTATATAAAAATATGAATGATTGACTGACTGGTTGCAAGCCCTATAAACATGTGAATATCCTCACCAAGCATGGAAACATCCCTGACTGCTGCCTCACTGAGGCTTCTGACCCTGCTTGTAAATCTTACTTGTAAGGTCATTTCCTTTCCTGATTAGATCAAAATAGTGGCACCAATGTGAATATGTCAACATGGAGATTTCCTACTGGGCTCATTTTCCTTTCAGTGATAAATGGATGTGTGGGCTTTTTTTTCAGTTGAGAAACAACTTTACTCATGTAGAAATATATCTCCAAGCTGCCATAGGAGTATTCAGAATGATTTCACTTAACAGTTACAATCCATGGTAAGTATTGCATCGTCCTATATTAATGCACAGCAGAGAGCAGCTAGAGCCCTTCTGATCAAGGCGGGATGCCTTTCTGGAAGATATGCTTTAACCAAACACAAATTATTGGGCTCAATACAGAGGTAACTGGGTGAAATTTAATGGCCTGTGGTATACAGGTCATCAGACTAGGTGATCTAATGGTCCCTTGTGGCCTTAAACTCTAAGACTACTTAATTTAGCATTTGACTTTGCAACCAGTATATAGTACAAAGGGTATATAAAGACTTCATATGAAAAGAACAGTCATCATAAAAATCAGTAATTACAAATCCCAATCCAAGAAATCTTTAAACACAAGGCCAGATTCACTGCTGATGTGGGCCCAATCCTGCAAAGTGCTCTGTGTCTACAACTTGCAGTGGGGTCATGGGAAGCTGAACGCTCTTAGCACTGCACAGAATCAGGCCCTTATGCCCAATGTAAGTCAATGACTTCAGACAGCAGCTAACTAATTCTGAAATTGACCAGAGCAATAAAATGGTTCCTAATCATTCCTTGATTGTAAAAAAAAAAAGGGCAAGGAGTTCTGCTTAAAAGTTCACGGGACAACATGGCACAGGCATTTGAGGAACAGGGAGAAAAGGCTTCTTGTACTCATATCCAGGGACAAGCACCAATGTGGCTAGGAAGTGCAGGTGCTGTGCTAGATTAGCATCATTGTTAGCATTAACCTCTTCTAAGAAGGCAGGAATAAGCAAGATTAGGGCAGAGCCATGTTCCCCTTTGTCCCAACTGGCTGGTGAAAGAGGATGACGCACGTCGCACCTGTTTACAAGCTGACAGAGTTTCTACTTCAGCATGCTTTTCCTCTGGAGTCCGAGCAGGAATTAGGCTGAGTCAGACAGAATATCTCTTGCAGCGTTAAACCATCTGTGAGTTCCCCCATGCAAAGGGAATTCTCCATTCTCCAGCTATGGCTGGAATCAGACCACTTTTGGGTACGTCTACACTGCAGCTGGAAGGTGAAGTTTCCAGCTCAGGTAGACATACATGTGCTAGTTCTGACTGAACTGGCATGCTAAAATTAGAAGTGTAGCTCTGGGGTCCATGAGTGGCGGGATGAGCTTGCCAGCCTGAGTATGTGCCTAGGGACTCAGACGGAATCTTATTCGGGATCACTTGCCCATCCCACTGTTTTCACAGCATTTCTACACTTCTGTTTTAAGGATGTTAGCTCAACCACAGCTTGTGTGGTTATGTCAACTGAACTGGAAATTACCCATCCAGTTTATACCCTTAGTAGACTAGAAATCTGGCCCAGAGAATGCTGAAAGAAAGAAAATGGAGATAAAAGTAAAGAATGAATGTGTGGGATGGTATGAGAGACACAGAAAGGAATGAAGTGAAAAAGGTATAATTTTTAGCCAAGATGAGCCAAGAAGGGTGGGTTTTGGCTTTTATAAAATTTGAGAATCCAGTTTTGGTTTTGCAAAACCTAAAAATATACAAGGCACTTCATATCTTCAAATTTCATTTGATCTGAATTGTCAGTGTTTGACAGGGAAGGAGAAGGAGTGAGCAGATGAAAGGTTTTGATTCAGACTTACCTCTGATCTCAGAAGTTAGGTTTTATTTGTGTTCCAGTGCTCCTTAGGCCATTACATATTTGCACCTAAAATGGTCTTGTCTAGTTAAAGTCTTTGGTCTTTATAGGGGTATCTGGGTGAAAGTTACTGGTCTGTGTTATACAGAAGGTCAGACTAGATGATCTAATGGTTCGTCTGTGAAAAATCTCCAGAAGAAAATCAGTCATTGAAGGCAAATTCTGAAAAATGTCTCCAGCTCTCCAAGATCTCGCTACACAAAAAGATCTTCTGATGCAGTGCATGAACTGCATAAATGCAACCCTAACTTAATTTTTATACTTCTTCTTGCATCTTCAAGTACATAGACCCAATTAATTTTTGAAAATTTAAGCAAAAGTCCACTCACGCCCCTTCTCTACCTACGCTACATTGATGACATCTTCATCATCTGGACCCATGGGAAGGAGACTCTGGAAAAATTCCACCACGATTTCAACAGCTTCCACTCCACCATCAACCTCAGCCTGGACCAATCTACACAGGAGGTCCACTTTCTAGACACCACAGTGCAAATAAGTGACAGTCACATTAACACCATCCTATACCGAAAACCCACCGACCACTATGCCTACCTTCATGCCTCCAGCTTCCATCCCAGACACACTACATGATCCATCGTCTACAGCCAAGCGCTGAGGTACAACCACATCTGCTCCAACCCCTCAGACAGAGACCAATACCTACAAGATCTTCACCAAGCATTCTCAGAACTATGATACCCACACGAGGAAATAAGGAAACAAATCAATAGAGCCAGACATGTACCCAGAAGCCTCCTGCTTCAAGACAAGCCCAAGAAATAAACCAACAGAACTCCACTGGCCATCACCTACAGTCCTTAGCTAAAACCTCTCCAATGCATCATCAGTGATCTACAACCCATCCTGGACAATGATCCCTCACTTTCACAGGCCTTGGGAGGCAGGCCAGTCCTCGCCCACAGACAACCCACCAACTTTAAGCATATTCTTACCAGCAACCACACACAACACCACAGTCACTCTAACTCAGGAACCAATCCATGCAACAAATCTTGATGCCAACTCTGTCCACATATTTACACCAACAACACCATCACAGGACCTAATCAGATCAGCCACACCATCAGCGGTTCATTCACCTGCACACCCACCAATGTAATATACGCCATCATGTCCCAGCAATGCCCCTCTGCTATGTACATCGGCCAAACTGGACAATCCCTATGTAAAAGGATAAATGGACACAAGTCAGATATCAGGAATGGCAATACACAAAAACCTGTAGGAGAACACTTCAACCTCCCTGGACACACAATAGGAGACTTAAAGGTAGCCATCCTGCAGCAAAAAAACTTCAGGACCAGACTTCAAAGAGAAACTGCTGAACTTCAGTTCATTTGCAAACTTGACACCATCAGCTCAGGATTAAACGAAGACTGTGAATGGCTAGCCAACTACAAAAGCAGTTTCTCCTCCCTTGGTGTTCACATCTCAACTGCTGGAAGAGGGCCTCATCCTCCCTGATTGAACTAACCTCGTTATCTCTAGACTGATTCTTGCCTGCATATTTATACCTGCCTCTGGAAATTTCCACTACATGCGCCTGACGAAGTGGGTATTCACCCACGACAGCTCATTCTCCAATACTTCTGTTAGTCTATAAGGTGCCACAGGACTCTTTGTCGCTTTTTATTAAAGAGTATGACTGGGATTCCCAGGGGAAGCCAAAATACTGAATTGCCAGGAACCAAGCCAGAGTTGTGGATCCTGATTTTCATGGTATAACTGTGCTGTGCCTGGCTAATGAGCTGCTCTAACTTACATCACCTAAAGCATAGTATGCCAACTGGGGATAACTGGAATGCATTGCACTCTGAACCTCCCCACCCACTGCATGCCCCCAATACTGGATGTAAGCAGAGAAGGTAGTAGAAGATATTGGTACATCAGCTTTTGTGCCAGCTGAAAATTTGTCCTCCCCAGGAGTGGCACAAATGAGATGGAATGGAGAAGAAAATTTAGCCTGAAATTTCTGGAGCGGCATATATGTTTTGTCCAGCAACTTCAACAAAACCGAACAAAACCACTTCCCATTGTTAAGTACATTCAGCTGGTGTGGGGAAATCCTCTCTTCCTTCTATGTCTATAGCTTCTCTCGCAGATAGGGTTGGATTAGAGGGAGCCCAGCTGTGTAGGGGGTGCTCCCTCCACATACAAGTCTTCACTTTTTTTTTTTTAAATTTCCAAGGAATTTATTGTGATTTGTTTAAAAATGGAGAGAAAACTTAGTAAATGCAGAAAACAAAGGGCCAGGAGCAAGAGTGCCCAGGACTCACCACCTGGCAGTTGAGGAAGCCTTCCACTCTCTACAGAGGTTGGATGGTCTCAGCTGCTGGGACCCATTTCCGCATCCTTCTTGCTCCCCGCCTGCATATAGAAAGTGAATGAAGCTGCACTGAGGGGCCAGGGTCAGAAGAGAGCTCTGTGAAGTGCAGAAATGAAGCCACAAGGGGATGGGGGGCAGTACTCATGGGGTGCACCTTTCTCCTCCCCACAGGCCTGTTGCTGCAGCAATTAGTGGGTCTCAGCTGCTGAGATCTAGCTCCTGCTAGTCTGTCCCACTGCTCAGAGGAAGTGAATGGGGTTGCGCTGAGGGGAGCAGAAGGCTTTACCCCAGGAGTACTGAAACCCTCTTAACCTCCCAACACCTCCCCTCCGCCGCCCCACTGCACACAGCCCCATGCTGACCCCAGCCCTTCATTTCTGTCCCAGGAGCTTCTCCTGCAAAAAAATCCTGCTTTTTGTTTTTTGAAAAAGTCAACATTTATGGACGAAGGGGGAGGGAGTCAGAAGTCAGTAAAACCCAAATACTGACTTTTTCAAAAGCCCAGGAATTTTTTGTTGGGGGGGGGGTGGGGAGTGAAGGAAATCAGTAAATACTAATAACAAAGGGCCGTACCTATATGATACTGAAAATAATAAATGTTTGAAACAAACCTCCTGAATTGTGTTCTTATATTTAATGTATACTTCTTTGGCCAAGAGAATTCAGACAATGAAAGTAGAAAGGCACAAGCAAGAGTCAGTGCCAAAGCTTTGGGTGAGAATCTGCATGTTTGTTTTGTACACATCTCCTCTGTTAAACACACAGACAGACATAGACATTGGAAAGGAAGATGCACATTTTAAAAAAAAGTTATTTGAGGACAGTTATATTAGATCCATATGTACGTGGACATCTAGTTAACTTTAGTTTATTTGCATACTGCATTCGCTCCATTGGTTGAAATGCTTGGCAACAGCTGTCCTGATTTCATATACTCTAAATAGTCATATTTGATTACTATGATATCAGGTCATGAATTATATCTCTCAGATAACACTATGGTCTTTTGTTACTATCTGCCAATGGGGTATTTGTTACATATACGTCTCATGCCAGGATATCATCAGGGGGCTGTAATTCATGCAGCCGTACTACAGCCATGAAATATAGATATATGTATTTTGAAGTGTGATAAAAATCCAAGATAGCTTATTCAGCATTCGTCATCAATAGAACTGCAGTGTGCATGACAAACTCAAATAAGTGACTGACTGGAGTGTAACTTCAGAGTAAGTTAATTAGCCAACAATGAGCTGTCCTGAAACTCAGCTTTTAAAAGTATAAACTTGCCTCCCATTCTTCTGTTTTCTCCATTCTTCCACAGCAAATAAACTTAGAAAAAAATTAGGGGAAATTTTTGTGTAAGTTCAGACTAAAATTGGAAAAGGGCTTTACGGGCTCTCTCCGTGAGGTCTGCTGTCCAGGTAGACACCACTGGAACTCTGGGATCAGCTTCCTAACCAGCTCCCCTGAAGATTCTCTCCCCTCATAAGCGTTTATTAGGCCCAGATTCCTTACCTATAACTGCCATCCAACTACTTAGGCAATTAACTATCACAAGTGGAACTGAGTTGGCTCATTCTTACTGGAGCCTGTCACATGTAGGCTGGGTGCATGACTACCTCATGGGCCAGCTGCACAGAACACTATCACTTAAACTTATTTCAGTTGAGTACAGAGATATGAGTAGGATGGGTGAAGAACATAGTCAGGATGCATGCAAGCTGTAATGTTTATTTGGAAGTCTAGTGTATTAAAAATCAGACATTTGTGCAGTTAACTTATTTTAAACTCCAGTCTAATGATACGACGGGTAAATTGAACAAGATTTGTTTCCCAAATTGTCTGGGAAAGGAAACAAAAATGAAAACCCACAACCCCTTCACCCCCACTGCCTTGTAGGCCCTGCTCCTGCAAACACACATGTAGTCAGTGAGACTATGCACATGCTTAAGTAAGCGCATACATAATTGGAGGAATGAAGGCTTTAAGGACCACAGTAGCAGTGACTCTTATTGTCATCTTACAAGAGAGGGGTCTCCAATACATCCCTGCTCAGAAAAAAAAAAGTTTCAGGATCAGATGAGAGAGAAAAAGATTTCAAATATTTTGATGTTTTGTTTTTCTGACTCCATGTTCTTGGGTTATACGTAAAACTTTATACAAGGATTTTCTGAAGTGCCTCATTATACCCACATTCTTTACTGATTCTTTGCAAGTGGATCATAAATTCTCGTTTGTTTTTAAAGCTCAGACATGCTGCCATGTAAAACAGAAATTCCCAGAAATTTCAGAATATAGATTGTCTTCTATAGCAGGTTTAAGGGCTAATTGTTTCATATGGGAAATCAACGACAGTAATATCAACCAAAAATTCCTGCTGAACAGAAAACTATTGATTTTCATAGATTCTAAGGGAGGAAAGGACCATTGTGATCATCTAGTCTGACCTCCCCAGATAACACAAGCCATAGAGCATCCCCAAAATAATTTCTAGAGCAGATCTTTTAGGAGAATCCACCATAAACCTTGGAAAATTGTTCCAATGATTAACCACTCTCACTGTTAAAAATTTACACCTAATTTTAATTTATCTCCCTTTAAAACTAAGGTTCTTTACATGGGACAAGTATTCAGAGACCGAAAGAGACTTTGTTTTTCAAAATAATTTGAGTTCTCTATTATATTGATTGCCTTCCATTTCCCAGCCTTTGTTTGGTATTGTAATTTTAAATGTAAGTTTAAAATCACTGTACAGATTGTGCGAGCTTACAAAATTTGGAGTGCTGCACATGTACCTTACTGTGTGCAGTTACATTTTATTCCAAAACGATATGTATTTTGTGGTTTGGGGTTTGGATGTCAGTGCATTTTGCAAAGGAATAAGAATACTGCATACCATCATGAGTATGGACCAGGGTTACAGTGTGGGGACCTTTGAATGCGCTATATTGCGTTGCAAATATACAAAGATTCAAGAAAGCATTTCAAGACAGCTGGTATTCCATTGCAAGGCACTCCTTGATAAACTGCCATGCAAACATGTTTCATTACAGTGTACTGACAGGTCACTGTGGTGACATTAAGAAGATGATAGTAATGCTTGAAGAATGATCCAACATGAAAAATATTCATTGCTTGGTGGTTACTTGCAGGCAATTCCAAATAGTGTTACACAAGGGTCAAATTATAAAGCTTTTTCAGTGACATTCATAATTGTTTAAGATAATAGAATTGGCTGACCTTTTGTCAACTAGTCACTATTCAGTCCAAGACTTGATAAAACCCACCACGTCTGACTTTCTGTAAACTAGCTTCGTTGTGTTACACTTTTCCGATAGGATAGACTTTTACAAATCATGTCAGTAAGATCCCTGCTGCCTCAAAACACAATACGCTCTCATTCTGTACAAATGAAAAATTCAACCAAACTAAATATGACAATTTAAAGAATTGCAGATGGTTAGGGGGCTGTTAGTCTAAATTAATTAACAAACAAAAGGCGTCTTCTGGTAGCTGACACCAGTTCAAACTTGCTAACTGAAGGATGGATTTTATTTTATTTTTTAAACTGCGTCAGGCAAACAAAATTCATGGCTTAGTGTTTTGGGCCCTCCCTGGACTGAATTCTGGTTCAACTGATGGTAAGCATTTAATTTTATTAATTTTGAAAGGAGATTTTTATTGGACAGCTGTAAATCAAAAACTGATTTTCCAAAGCAAGCACATAAAGCTATGATGCCGCTTGTTGGTTTTGCAGGAGTTTTATGTGTTTTTGAGTTGTTTAAGGAACAAGTATTATCTCAGGGATGACTTAAATGATGGTGTCAATTACAGTTTGGTAAAATTGTCAAACTTATATGTGAAAGGGACAGAAGAATGGGGTTGCAGGGAAGGAACCTAACAAGAAGGTGTAGGAAAGTGTAAGCTGAATCCCAGCTGCACCCACCCACAGAAAAACTATTTTACATCCTCCTGTCAGTTGCTTGTCATGCTACCATCCTGCCCTTCTATCACCATTTATGTCTCTTCTGAATTTAGCCCCAAATATTTATGTTATGAATTCAGGTGACTTGGTGAATGAGAAGGAAACAAGAGGAGAATCTCATGAAGAGCTATAGAATTGCAGCTCCAGTTCATCCTACTTTTAGCTTCATATTTGTGGCATGTCACGTATGAGAAGGACAGTTTTTCTAAACAAACCAATTCATAGTCGTAAATCAGTCATTCAATCAGGGCTAATTGCTACCCCAGTTGTCTGAAGCCTTGTACCTTGCTGCAGGAAGCTCTTAGGAGCCCTGTGACAGTGTTTTGCCACCACGTTGAAGAGAAGGTTGGGATGACTTTTGTGTCCTAGATAAACTGACCCATCTCTGCACGCCGCTAAATAAAGCTGAGTGAACACTACTACATGTTTTGCCAACATTAGTTGGAATTTGACTTTTTTGGTTTACTTTGACAAAACATTCTACCAACCCATTTGACTGGTTCACAGAAACAGTCCATATTAAGTGATACTGGAAAATAAAGGTGGAAAGTGAAATTTGAATTCATCATTGCTAGAAGCCTGCTTGTAAGTGTTATTCTTGTCTAGTCAGGGAACAGAAACATACTCTGTGATCTGTGTCAAATCATCAGTTCATATTTACAACATCAAATTCTCACAACTGCTCTTGAACAATCTACAGACCAAAAGTTATTTGTAGAAATGAGTCTGAATAATTTTAACTAATGAATATATTTGAGAAAATTGCAAACGGCTTGTGAACAATTCACAAACACCAAAATAGGTACTATTAATCAAATAAATTATTAATTGCAAATCATTTTCACTGGTCTCCTACTCAGTCTTGCCAGAAGTTATTTATTCTTGTGACTCATAAAAATACTTCTGAGGAGCATTTTTTCAGCCTTTGAAATAAACCATGTTGCATAAAATGTCATATTTTCAAAAATATAACAAAGGAAGGTTCTATGCCATACTTTTCATAAGGTCTGCAACCCCACTCTAATTTCACAAGTTGAACTCAGAACTATTAATATACTCCATGTATTTTTCAGAAATAAAGTATAAATATTTCCAGAATGCTATGTAATATGTTTGTTTGCCCAATAGCACCACCTTCTATTGTTCTTATGATTATAAGAAAATATTTGTTTAAATGGGAAAATAAATGAATAGATTCTCCAGTCTGTAAATTCATCCTCTGCAAAAGCATGCAGTCCTGTGAGCAGGGTTCTCTGACACACTAAATGGGATGACACTTTGTGGGAGCACATTGTTGCTTATGTTTGCATATTAGAAGAGTGCTGCTCATTTGTCCCAGAGATTTCAACTAATCTGAAGTTTTTAAGACACAATTGCATATTTCCTTTTTGTAGTAGGTGGGTAGGTTTTATTGAAATAGCAATATTTTACCATTCATCTTTGAATTCTCCAGAGAATATTATTTCTGTTGGTGCTGATTTGACACAAATGTTAGTTACAGAGAGGGATCCTAGATGCTAATAGTAATTAATTGCCACAAATACTTCTATAGCATTACTCATACCTTTTGTGTGCCTCTGTGAAGCCTGCAATGTGTCCAGATAAACTAATTAATACTTTTATACAACTGGAATTGATTCCCGTTCATTATTCCTTCCTGTTTATCAGGCATTTTGCTTGGGAATTACGAATGCCTCATTGGTTACCCAAACTCAATACCCTGGGGTTTCTTCTTTTGCCATTCAGAAGCGGCTTAATCAAAGTCAGACTGATGACATACTGTGCTGCCTTTGTAATGCTATACTTGTGAGACAAGCATCTGGAGCATTACAATATGGTACTTTTACATATATAAGTAATAATAAAAAGGGATTGGGTGGGAGCCATAGCTGTATATAAAAGATCAAATACTCCACAATATTAAGAGTATCTGTAATAAAGGTGGAGTCCACAGAAATGATCCAAGGTCACTAGATTAGCTCAGATGACTGAAGGAAAAAATGTGAGTACAAGTGCCCTGTATATGGGTCCAAACTAGGAAATACAATGGAATCTGTAACATGATGTATTACAAGCAGCAAATTGGTGCAAACTTATCCTGTGACCTGGTTATCTACAGAAAGTCGGGACTCGATCCAGGAACTTTGATCTTCCTAGAAACAAGGGAATGCAGCATCACATACAGCTAATTTAGTAGAGTTCACCTAGAGTACAACTCAAGTCCTAACGTGGGCTTGACTGTGTGACACCAGCTGCTGCGTGCAGAAAACCGCCTGCCTTCCTAAGCTAGACCCCTTTATTCAGCTCCCGAATTCACTTTCTCAAGAGGCAATTTTGGCCCTAGCAACTCAAGAAAGAAAGACAGGCCCCCACCTCCTTAACACAGTAGTTCTCTGTTTCAACAGATGTATTTGGAAATCTTTACAGCATTCCATTGGAACTAATGTAACTTTGATGCTTTATTTCTCTGAAGCACAGCAAGTATGGAACATATTATCTTATTGGGGAAAATCCTGATTTGTATTATTGCCTTGGCACTTTCTGCGTGGTCTTCATGCAGTGTATCCCAAAGTGCTTTATAGAGCAATAAATTATATTACCAACAGCCATTATGACCTCAGTAAGATCTACATACGGCCAAGAACAGCTACATGTTACTATCAGTTAATTAGTGGTGGTATTCATTAAATGAGGCAGTGCGAGCCAGGAAGCTATCCTTTACTATTTGTGAACGGTGTCATGGGATGGCACAAAAGCCATTCAAACCACTGGCAGCAGGCAGAAAGGAAGTTGAATCTCTCAGACAATGTGTTATTTTGGCACACGCTTATAGTACATGCAGGCACACACGTACATTCACCTACACACACACAGACCCTCACACACATTCTCTCTCTCTCACAGGGCTTAATTAGCCACTGCCTTGCACCCTGTAATTTATGCCTGCACAGATTGAGTGTAAACCACCCACTGAAAGAATTAGCGTGTTACCCCCTTTTCACAAGTGTAAATAACTAGACAAGATGCAAGGTAGTGGAGAATTAGACCCATGTCATGCAATAGGCTGTACCTGAGACGACAAGGCACTGACTTCCATTATATACTAGACCCTTGAGGAGTACATAGTCCACAGCATGCAAAGGGAGTTTTGCTGTTCTTTCCTTGTATACCACATTGACCATGAATAGTAGTATCCCTTCAGGTTAGAGGTACTCCAATCCTGAAAACAGAACTGGAACTGAAGCGTATTAAAAGGGGGTTGGATCTATATTAAGCTTTCACCACAGTCAGTCTATGAGCCTGAATGCCATGTTCAGTTTCAGAACCTAGTATCACACACATTCAGATAATACACTTTCAGGATATCTCAGCCTGACCAGGTGGACTTGATCCTTCAGCTCTCTCCTAACCACCTTTCTTACACTCCTGCCCAGATCCTAGAATGCCTTCTTATCGCCATTCAAAGTTCACATACCTTACTACAGTAAGGGACTGGAGCTTAGGCAGTGTGACCTAGTGGTCACAGGTGGGTTGGAGTCCACCAGTCAAGCACAGTCATAAGATGGCAGCCAGCGAGCAGGGATCAGAGTAGTCACTAGGACTAGGATCAGTAGGCAAGAGTCAGAGTAAGGCTGGGGTTAGAGACCGGAGGTAGTTACGAGGCTGGAATCAGGAGGCAAGAGGCAAGGTCAGAGTCAGACTGGGGTCAGAGACTGGAGATCAGAAAGCAAGGCAAGGGCTGGGGTTACAACAGGCCAGAAGCCTGCATGGTTGCCCAGACAACTTCCTGGGCCACCCTCCAGGGTTAAATAGTAATCATGGGACAATCAGAAAGCTGCAGGATGCTGTCACTCTGATCCCTTGGAGTGGTGCTTCCTGCAGTGCCTAACCGCCACGCTAATATTAGCTATAGCTCTGAATGGCCTCCTGGTGGGAATGTGGAAACATCAGATGTCCCAGGCTCTGTAAACCCAGATTCTAGTCTCACGACTACCCCCTCAGCTGCTAGAAACCCTCCCTATCCTCATGTAGAGGACACCTATCTAATTCCTCCCACTGCACTTTAAAGTTTAAGAAATGGCTAATACATTTCCTCTCTTCTAGCACTCTGCTCCATTTTGAGTATTCTGGAAGTCACCTTCAGACTACTAATTAGTATTATCTCTATAGTACAGTACTGCAATCATGTCGCAGCCTTCCTCTTCTCACTAGAGACGTGTGTTCAGATCTGAACTTCTCCAAAGTTCATGGATGTTTGGCATCTGAACTTTTGTTTTGGGCCCCTCTCTATTGCTCACATCAGATCCCAGAAGGTGATAGAGGCTGTTCACAGCTCCGAAATCCAGGCCTTCAGGATATAAATGACAAACAGTAAAAGAAAAGTCTTGGTACTTAATTTTTTAACTGGTTTTTTTTTTAGGGGAATAGCATCACTTTTTCATTTTTACTCCAGGCACAAATTAAATGGTGCTCACCTGGCTTTTGAAAATCTTGATGGGCAAGAGACCAAGGTTAAACAATCCACTCTCATGGCAAACTCTGACAAATTCTTTTTGTCACCAAAAAGGCCCAAAACTGGTATAAGGTGGACGAGGAGATACGTGTCAAGACATAACATTTGGTATTTTGTTGCTTTCTCTACACAATGGATATAAGGAAGATCAGTGTAAAAACATAGCTGGAAGTCACAGTGGACTGCTGGGAGGTGGAGGGGTGAACAGAATAAACATTCTTGTTTCACCAAAGTAAGGCTTGACAGATTTGGTTTATTTTCAGGTCAAGATTCAACCTGCCCACTGCAGGCAGATGAGACTTGTTTCAAAGCATTCATCAAAGCACGGGCTGCATTCCATTTTGGTAATATGGCATCCGAATGCTCAGGATTACATTTTATACTGTTAGACAACTAATGCAAAGCCATCAAAGCTTTCAGCTCTCCTCAGCGTCCCTTCCCACACTACCACCATAGGAGATATTTCTCTAGAGAGCCAGCAGCTCAGACCTGATATCTATCAGGAATGAATTGCTGAGCAAACTTCAGGGAGCCCTTCTGTTGTCAAAACAATAATAGCTATAAATCTCTCTCTCTCTCTGTTTACAGGAAACAAGATCTTCCTTCCTGTCCTCTGCCTATAACAGAAGATCAGGCACTCTGTTGGTTTTTCTGACACAGCAGATGAGTAACAAAGGCCTCTTTACTGCAGCTTTCTATGGAGCTGTTTTGGTGACAGATTATTTTTAGTCCATTTTGTTGCACACGGACAGTCGCATCCCTTGCTTTCTCCCCTCTGTTTCTCTGTGTGTCTTTGTAACAACTTCCTGCTACTGCGAGATGTGTGAACTATATATGGCCTGGGAAATCTGTAGCAGTTGCAGTATTTTTAAACTGTCCTGGCCCCCGGTTTGCACGCTGCTGTGACGCAGAGAAGCTAACGTTGCAGAGTTTCTCATGGGTATCCAGAGTGCCCGACAGTAGTTCACAATGGTTGGGTCATGTGTATTTTTTGCCCTTGACAATACAACCCTTGGGGCCTGGTTTGACATCTTTAATCTTGGGAAGCAGAAACCTTGTCTATGCACAGGGAAGGGTTTAAAGCAAGCTGTCATCATGGTAGTGCTTCTGGATGTCAGCTGCAGGCCTGTGAAAAGCTGCAACTTTTCCATCTGGCCAGATGCTATGAACCAACCTGGCAGGCTGGTTACAGGAAAGATGTTCATGAACATTTAGCATCTGTCACCAGACCATGCAAAAGCTGTGTCTCAGATATAAGCCTTTGTTTGCTCCTCCTTAGGAGACAGTATTATTTCAGCCTACTGCAGGGGATTAGAAGTCAGAACTGGGTTCTGTTCTTCAGTCACTAACTTACTGTGTCACGTTAGGCACATCTTGTAACCTCCTGTGCACCAGTGTCTCTATCTAAATGGGGATAAGACGACTTGCCCAGTGTGGCATAGTGCTTTGACATCCTTGGAGGAAAGGCAGTGGATGTATGTTCAAAAATTGGGGTTGGGATTTTGTGTGTGTGTTTTTATTAATGACATTTATATGTAGTAATAGACATCCCTGTCCCACAGGGTTACTATCTCAACAGACAAGCCAGAAAAGGGGTGTGTGGGGGAATAAAAGAGGAACAGAGAAGCAGGGCTGGGAGTAAAATGCTAGTTTCCTGATCCCAAACAGTGCCCTCTTCACTGGGCAACACTGCTTCTCAAGAGTTAAAGCTATAAGAATTGGAGGGAAAAAATCCCAGAAAATGGGTAACGTCACAAAGTTCCTCCTCTACCTTGGTGGGTCCTGCGCTTATTGGAGGATTTGTTCACCTC
This sequence comes from Chelonoidis abingdonii, assembly GCF_003597395.2. Taxonomy (NCBI): domain Eukaryota; kingdom Metazoa; phylum Chordata; order Testudines; family Testudinidae; genus Chelonoidis; species Chelonoidis abingdonii. The sequence continues at coordinate 99,660,835 of NC_133771.1, forward strand.
AGTGATCTTCCCCTCTGGTAGAACCCATAGTCCGGGTCAACTCCTCCTGTGTCTGATCAAGAGTTGGGAGGTTTGGGGGGAACCTGGACCCGCCCTCTACCCTGGGTTCCAGCTGTGGATTGCAGCTGTCTATAGTGCCTCCTGTAACAGCTGCATGACAGCTACAACTTCCTGGGCTACTTCCCCATGGCCTCCTCCAAACACCTTCTTTATCCTTACCACAGGACCTTCCTCCTGGTATCTGATAACGCTTGTACTCCTCAGTCCTCCAGCAGCACACCCTCTCACTCTCAGCTCCTTGCGCCTCTTGCTCCCAGCTCCTCCCACACTCACCACAAACTGAAGTGAGCTCCTTTTTAAACCCAGGTGCCCTGATTAGCCTGCCTTAATTGATTCTAGCAGCTTCTTGATCGGCTGCACATGTTCTAATCAGCCTATCTGCCTTAATTGTTTCCAGAAAGTTCCTGATTGTTCCGAAATCTTCTCTGTTACCTTACCCAGGGAAAGAGGACCTACTTAACCTGGGGCTAATATATCTGCCTTCTGTCACTCTCCTGTAGCCATCTGGCCTGACCCTGTCACAGTAAGGACAGGGAAGGACAGAACCTTGATACGGAAAAGAAAATATTTGGGCCCTGTCCCTTCAACCAACACCATTTACACAACAGGGCCACAATTTGGCTTTCTGACATACAGGATCAGAAGTGGCACACTCAGAGAGGCCTTTAATTATTTTCTAGTTGGGTAGGAACTGTCATATCTTACTATTTGGGGTGGGATAGGATAGGTAAAAATACTCTTTTAAACACCCCCTTTAAATATCACCTTCTAGACAAATTCCTTCCTCCTTTCTTTTCATCACTAATCCCCAGATCCTACCTCTCTAGAACATTTGTCCTAAGTCTTGTCTTTGATTTGTCTTTGTCACATTTAGTTTGTAAGGCCTTAAAGGGAAGAAATATGCTGTATCCGTCTTCTGTACAGTATACTTAGTCAGAACTGCCTTCCACTTACACTGTAAGATTGAGGAGACCTAGATACAACACAATTATCCCCTGACACAGTTAAAACACAGCACCATCTTTTAGCATGGAAAGACCTTATGTTTACTTCAGCCATATCCTTGAACTGCACTACAGCCCTGTTTGGCCCAAGGTTGTAGCACAAACTGTATACATAGCTAAAACACTTGAGTTCTATTTGCTGTACACCGCAAGACAGAACTCTCTTTTAACCATATCAGGGGACAACCATCTTGTAACTAGAGCTATGTGAATAACTGATTTTTTTGGATCACAATCTAATTCAGAAAAAAAAATGTTTTCTGTCTACCCAAAACTAAACTTTCAAAAGTTTTTGGCAAACCAAAAATGAAAAAATTGTTTCAGATCAAAAAACATTTCATTTGAAACAAAGTGTTTCATTTTTGAAATGTAACTTTAATAAAATAGAAGCAAATTTTGAAATTAAAAGTGATTTCAAATAAAAAAATCAAAACATTTCATTTAAAAATATGTTTGTGATTTCAGTTTGTTTTGTTGTTGTTGTTGTCTTTTGACCTAAACAACTTAGTGAAATCAAACAAATTCACAACATGTTTTGGCTAATCCAAATCTACATTTATTTTATTTTATTTTATTTTAAGTTTCTGCCAAAAACTTCACCTAGACCTAGCTGTCACCAAATCCCCAACATGACTGGCCCTTGATATGGACTTACTCTCTGACATTAAGCTATCACCTGGTGGGCCAGAATGACCTAACCACAACAGGAAAAAAAAGTGGAGAAACAAAAATGGAGCCAGAAGATATATATAAACTGTCCCAAAAGGGTGTGTCGGAATTTAATTTATCATCATCTACACCAAAAAGCTTTCAGTCCCATTTCCCCATAGTCCTCGTACATGCACAACAAGCCTCAGTTTCCTGGGGAGGGAGGCCCCACAGGTGTTTGTCTCATCTCCTGCCCCTTTCTAGTGCTGTTTTCCTCCTTAGGTACTATTTCAGCCTTGCAGTCTTCTAGAGTGCTACCTCAGCCTTCTCCTTCTTCCCTTGCATTGATCTGGGTCTGGCTTCTGTAGGCCCAGACTCCAGCCATTCCCTGCAGCCTCTGAGAGGATGGCTTATTTGGAGTCAACTGATTTGATTTTTGTCGGTTTTCTCCCCTTTCCCCATGTGACAGTTCACGGTCACACTCACTCCACAGCAGGCCTTAGCCTTTGAAGATGGTGCTGCTATGGAGAAAAGGATCCCTTATGAATTTTGTCACCCAGTTTTCTACTGAACACACAAAAAATGCTATTTTGAGAATCTCTCTGCTGGAAACTTCCTGACCTAGAGCATTCCTGAAGCCTTTTTTCTGCAAATGCTGCGAGAAAGGGCAGGAGCCTTTTGCATTGTTTTCAGCAGCAGCATCATGAAAACCCATTTTCTCATGGTATTTTGCCTAAGAGAGCTTTCCAAAGGTCAAGTATATGTCTAAGTCAATCATCTCCCTATATGGTAAACATTTCAATGTATCAGATTGTCCTGTGTGTAGGCATAACTTCTCTCCTTGTGTTACTTTTGGATCCTCTCTTATGATATATTTAAAATCAAATGAAATAACTCTTTGGCTTAAGTGTGCGGTGCAATGTTGATTATACCACAGCAGAAGCACATGCTTTCCTTTCAGCATATGACAGGCTTAAAAAAAAAAAGCTATAACTGCTATCGCTTCTCATGCTATACCTCATTAGTACGAGAGTAATGACACTACGGAGAAAGCAATTTGGGGCCTGATCCAAAACCCATTGAAGCGAAGTCAAAGGCCTATTTTATTTAAGAGGTCTGGTGCTAGCGGCATGCAAGTGACAGTAATTTTGTCAAAGTCATACTTACAAGGCGATGCAGTATTATGCTCCCCTCCCTAATCTTTAGAGCCCAAGCTTGAGCTCAAGTCACAATTTGAAAGAGCTCTCTACGCAGCTATTTTTAGAGTGCTAGCACAAACCCTCACTACCCTGAGTCTGTCGACCTGACATGGGAGGCTCACTGATTCAGACTCTGCGTAGACATATCCTTAGAGGCTACCAAGCCTGACTTTAGCCACCTGAGAAGGTAAATAATGAACCCTGACTATGTTATCTTGCTTCTGTCATGGAACTTAGACATAAAAACAAAATAAACAGACTATGCAGTGTTGTTGTAGCCATGTTGGTGCCAGGATACTAGTGAGGTAATACCTTTTGTTGAACCAACTTCTGTTGATGAGAGGGACAAACTTAGAGCTCTGTGTATGCCCATAAGCTTGTCTCTTTCACCAGCAGAAGTTGGTCTAGTAAAAGATATTACCTCACTCACCTTGTCTCTCTATGCATTTACTGGGCACTCTACACATGGGTGTGCCAAGAGTAGTAGCCAAAGACGTCTCAACAGCATCCAACATTCTACAGCCATTTAATACTGTTTTTTGGTGAATCAGTATCCCCTGTTGCGATAATTGGGCCTACAAATTTACTCTGATTGTGAGCTCAACTGTAAAAATATGTGAAAGTTCATAAGATCTCACAATAACCTAGAATAACATATGTTGAGGGGAAAAGATACGAAAAGGAGACAGAAAGACTGAATTAGTCTAAACAATGGCCTACTGACCTGATTTAAGGACCATGTCAAGGTTGGACTTCATAAACAATAAGATATGGCTCTGGAAATTAATGGACTAAAATTGGTGTAGCAAATATTAGGCCTAATTGGTGAACAAAATAATGAGGGGATGAACTATGCCACTCATTTTTTCCCTTTTTGGGGGTTCTTAAACTTTGAGAAAAAAAATCTCATCCCAACACATCTGAGTGCTCTTGTCTCATCCTAACTCATCTCATCTTCCCCAAGAGAGAGGGAGCAGACCAGACTGAAGGATTTCTTTCCAGAGAGGAAGGCCATCAGGCCTTGCTCTTGTTTAAGGAACTTTGTTTTTCACCTGTAAGGCCTGAAAGTCATCGTATCATCATGACATTCAGTCCTCAGCCCATCAGTGGGGATACCTAATTGCCAGGACCCCAGAGGCATGTTCTGTCTCCCTTTCCTGTTGTTACTTTCTGTCCTTTTCACCTCTCTCTCTGTCTCTTGACACTTTATCGAATCCTGAAGTCAATTGTACTGCATCAGCACAGAGAGATGAGATTAGGTTAGGAATGGGCCAACTCTGCTGTATATTGGGATCGATGAAACAAGCAAAAAGTTCAACTTGTGTTCGCCCAAAACTCTCTCCCTAATGGAACTGGGTCTACAGAAAATAAGGGAAGATTAGGCAACCCTAGGGTTATAGAGATGCTGGAAGAACATCGGTTTGTGCCAGAAAGTAGAATTCTCAGGTATTACTTTTAATTCTGGGTGACTAGGGCTACCCAGAGGAATAACTGTAGATAGCTTTAGAGTATATTCCACATTTGTTGTTTTAACCTCAGCACTTCTGTTTGTTTGCACCAATAAATTAACCCTTCACCTAAGAGAGTGTGTTGGACCATCTAATTTTCTCTGGAACAACCCCAACACCACTTTGACCATCCACAGCCCTGCCTGATATCAGAGCTGGGAAACATCTTTGAGTTTTCTTTAATTAAATCTCTGATTTGGAATTCATAGATACATAAAGTCAAAAGGCAGAAGGGATCAACTAGTCTGACCTCCTGTATAACATAGGCCATAGAACTTCCCCAAAGTCATTCCTAGAGAGTATCTTTTAGAAAAACATCTGATCCTGATTTAAAAAAATTGTCAGTGATGGAGAATCCACCGTTGTTAAGTTGTTCCAATGGTTAATTCCTCTCACTGCTAAAAATTTACACCTAATTTCCAGTCTGAATTTGTCTAGCTTCAACTTCCATCCATTGGATCATGTTATGCCTTTCTCTCCTAGATGGAGAAGCCCATTGTTAAATATTTGTTCCCCAGTCCCCATGACTGTAATCAAGTCACCCCTTAACCTTCTTTTTGTTCTTGCTCAAGCAAGAGAAAACAAACATTGTCCAGTACCACCATTAAGATTCCCTATGTATTTTCAGTGTAACCCAGGTGTCATAGAGAAAACTGCTCTGAATATAGCAATCATGACCTAATAATATTTGTAACAAAAAGACAACAGTCCATGATCTAACCCAGTGCTATCTTTATGCATCTTGCTTTCGTATTTGCTTGCCGAATTGACTTGTTTCCTGGAATTTGATATTCTAACTTGTGGTGGTTTTTTTTAAATACTTCCCCCAAGCTTCAGAAAAGACTTGGCACACAGTATATCACTCTATGAATAAATAAAGCACACATCCCTTTGTTTGTTTCTAAGGCAACAGGTAATAGATCCAGAGCATTGGCATCCTCTCAGCTGCTTGCACTCAGTGTCTGAGCATGCTGGTTGCCTGAGGGGGCTGGTGGGAGGCTGTCTGTCAGCATTGATCTTGTGGAAATGGTGTCAAACAAATAAGCCTGACTTTTGCTCCCATGTCAGCCCATTGTGTGTGGGTTGCCATTCAGACTGCGGAGTTCTCGGTTCCTGTTTGCTGTGTGAATGGAGGAAGGTTAGTGCCAGGGCAGGTGAAAGATGAGGCAAAGGCTGGATTAGGAGGGGAATTTAAGGACTGAGGCAACTTGAAACAAGAGGACTGAAATAAATAGCTTCCTCTTCACAGGACTAGAGCCGGATGATGCTGCAAGAGGGACAAAAATATCATCTCAGGAAAGAGGAAACATTTTTAGCAGTTGCAAGTTTTACTAAAATAGATGAAAGGAAAGGCTTTTCCCATCAGTTTCTACAGCCTCTGACAGACTCCCTCAGTTATTTTGCATAATTCTTGAAGTGAGATGGAAATGGAATTTAGAAGCTTACGCAGAGTTGCCTCACCAATAATATTTTTCCAGCATCCCTTCCAATATTTTTTCTTTGTTAGCACATATCTTTAAAGAGACAGGCAGCTTTGCATCAGGGCCACTGTTGCGGTAGCGGACACACTTGTTTAAGTGGAGTTAGAGTCAGAATTTAAGGCTAGAAGGGAGTACCAGATCATCTAGTCTGATCTCCAGTATATCACAGGCCACCATCACCACCCAGCGCCCCACACTAAACCCAACAACCAAAATAAGATCAAAGTATTACAACCCCCAGAAGACTAGATTATTATGTACCAAGGCAGAGAACAGGAGGGTGTGAGGTGCACCAGTGCCCAAGGCCCCTGCAATGGCAGGGAAATGATTAAGTGAGACATACCCAGATAATCCTAGTGTGATGTTCCCAGGGATACCCGGGGTTCTGAGGCACCTACCTACCAGCTGCCCTAAGGCCGAGAAAATCTTGTCTGGGCCTGTTGTGATCAACTCTCTGACTCCATCAGCTTCTGCAAACACAAGCACTGCCTTCCAGGCCCCCACAGGCGTTGCTCTTTGTTTATAGTTCAGTGATAGGCATACATCCATCCCCAAGTCCTCCAAGTGTCCCCTTTTCCACTGGGCACTCTGAGAGCTCCTAGATTTGCTACTCCCAAGGGAATAGCACACACCAGCTTAAAGCTGGTGAATCACCACTCCAGCTCTGAATCACCACAGCAGCTCTGAATCACCACTCCAGTACTTAGATATTTTTATAGTGAAAACAACGCTAAGCTTATTGTCAAGGAACAAAGATTCAAATGATAGTAAGAATTCTGGAGACAAATGGTTACATATAACACAAAATCATAATATGCTTTCCAGAGCCCCAGCTTGACTCACAAGACACTCCCCTGTTTGCTACATGATAGTTTTTCCCAAGTCCTGTTCCCAGTATTTTCAGCCAAGTTGGCAAGTTGTCTTCACAGATCTCTGCATTTACAGATTTACTAGACCAGACCTTTTATGTTCACCTGTAAATAGGGTCCCATGCTGCTGCTATTTACCTCTTCTTGTTAATTTCCTTCTGAAGTCTCCACAAGCTTTTAATTAACATTTGACTCAGTATGCTAATAGATTCCTATTTTAAGTCCCACAATCCCATAGTGGTAAACTAGGGAAATAAGTGTCTCCCAGCTCCCATATTGTATTCAGAAGAGTTTGTCTTAACATATACTACCTTTGAGTGACCTGACTTTAACAATAGAAACATACTTTTCAGTATGTATACAGAACTCACTTATTTTCTGTACATATATGCTGCAATGGTTATGATGACCAGTATGACACAGGCTTTCATTAGAGAACTTACATGACATTCTTTTGGTGAACCCAGGGGATCCTTGTTTCCCTATATACATCTGTGTCCTCTGCCAGCTGGCATTTGGAGGTCGTTCATGACAAGTGACCCTCACCCACACACTGCAAAGAAGGAAGGTGAAAAACCCCCCAATGTCATTGCCAATCTGACCCGGGGGAAAGTTCCTTCCCAACCACACGTATGGTGATCAGTTAGACCCTGAATATGTGAGCATGAATCAGCCAGCCAAGTACCTGAGAGAGAGAGAGAATGCTTGGTGCTGCCTCAGAGCTCTGTCCCTACCTGTCCAGCCATGTCCCATCTCCAACCATGGCCATCCCATATGCTTCAGAGGAAGGAGATTAAACAAACAAACAAACAAACAAACAAAAAAACCCACCCCCAGAATACACTGGAGGAAGGGAAATGAACTTTTAGGAACCTAAGATATAAACCAAAAGGGAGCTTCAGAGTTGTTGAGCCCTGCCCACACCATCACAAGCAGCCCCATGATACAATTCCAGTCACAAACTTGTCCAGCTGTCTCTTAAAACTAATTAAATTGTTTGCCCCCAAAAAACCTATTGGCAAGTTATTCCAGAACGTTACCGCTCTGATGGTTAGACATCATATTCTAAGTTCCAGGCTGAATTTGTTCATGGACAATTTATATCCATTTATTCTTGTGCCAACACTGCTCTTCACCCATCTTGGTATTCCCCTCCTAATATTTATAGAGAGCAATCAAATCCCCTCTTAGCCTTCTTTTTGCTAGACTAAACAAGCACAACTCTTTTAGTATTCTCTGCTCTTGTTCCAGTTTAAATACATCTTTCTTGAACATGGATGACCAGAATTGTTTGCAGTATTCCAAATGATGTCTTACCACTGTTTTGTACAATGGCATTAATACTTCTCTATATCTACTGGGAATGACTTTCCTGATAGATTTTAGGATTGGATTTGCCTTTTTCACAGCTGCATCATTTTGGTGACCCAGAGTCATTCTCTGATCTACCCACATGACCAGGCCTCTCTTCTCCTCAGTTGCTTCCAACTATGAGCCCCCAGCTTATAATAGAAATTCTTATTAGACCTTATTAGACTGAATTTCATCCCATTTCTATCACTCTTTTCTTCAAAGTCATCCAGATCTCCCTGTATAACATTCAATCTTCCCAACTTTGTATCATCAGCAAATTTCATTATCACACTCCTACTTTTTGTGCCAACATCATTCATAAGAATATTGAATGAAATTGGTCCCAGGACCGATTCTTGAGGAACATCACTAGTAAGCTCCTTCCAATCAGATAATTCTCCTTTCAGAACAACTGCTTGCTGTCTCACCTTTAGTTTGTTGTCCACTTTACGGTTCTTGGGATCTTTACAGCACCTGGGACATTTGCAGTTCTTGTACTGATGCCCATCTTCCCTAATTTAAGTAATAATTTCCCCTGTGGTACCATGTCAAATGCTTTATTGAAATCCAAGTAAATTAGATCTAGTGCACTTCCTTTATCTAAAAAACAATTATTTTCTCAAAGAAGGAAATCAGGTTAGTCTGGCATGAACTACTTTTGGTAAACCAATGTTTCATTACATTCCCGTTACCATTTACCACCATGAATCTGATTATTCTTTCTTTCACAATTTGTTCTAAAACTTTGCACTACTGAAGTCAGACTAACAGATTTATAATTGCCAGATCACCTTTTCCCCTTTTCTTAAATGTTGGTACAATGTTCTCCAGTCATATGGTACTACAGCCAAATTGATAGATATATTAAAAATCTTTGCTACCAGAGTAGCAATCTCATCTGCTAGTTTTTTGGCATTCTGGGATGGAAATTATCCACCCTCCACCCCCGATTTGAATGTATTAAGCTCTTTAGGTTTTTATTTTTATTTTTTTTACCTCAGATGTGGTAATTTCCGTTTCTCATTTCCATCAGCTGTCCTGACTTCATGCACATGTTCCAGATTATCATCCTTATTAAAAAGTGAGGCAAAGTATACATTTAGTTTTTGGGCCACACCTAGATTATCTTTAATCTCTTTCCCATTCACACTGCATAATGGCCCAACCTCATCCTTCCTTTTTTTTATGAATATAACTAAAAAACCTCTTATTTATTTTCATTTCCTTGGCAAGAGCTAACTCATCTTGACTTTTAGCAATTCTCCCTTTATTCCAACAGTTTGCTGATCAACCCCTTTTTCCATTCCTTATAGGGTCTCTGCTTACCTCTAATAACTTTTTTGAGGTGATTATTCATCCAGCCGGGTCTGGAGCCTTTCCCTACAAGTTTTTTGCCTTGTGTTGGGATGCAAATTTCAGACAGTTTTTTTACTATTGACGTGAAGAAATTCCAAACTTCCTCCAGATTTAAGTTCTTGTGCTCTTCAGTCCAATTGACTCTTTAACTAATTCTCTTAATTTCCAAAAGTCTCCCTTTTTGAAATCAAAAATCATACTGGATGACCTGATTTTGATTATCCTTCCATTTAATATAAACTGAATCAACTCATGATCACTCTATCCAAAGTTATTTACTATAACCAGCTGTTCTGTGATGTCCTCACTACTTGCCAAAACCAAATCTAAAACTGCATCACCTTTTGTTTGTTCAGTGACAATTTTATCAAGAAAACTGTCATCAATCACATCCAGGAATAACTAGTCCCTATCAATATTAGTAGCATTTATTCTCCAGTCTATATCTGGGAAGTTAAAATCTCCCATTATGACACAATTCCCAAAATATCTATGGGGTCAGGCTTTCACTCAGGGCCTGATTTTGAGAACTGCTGCTTAAAAAGAGCTATATAAGTGAGCCAAACTGTCCTTTAGTTGCAAATAAAGTCCCATCCCCGTGAACACTTATTACTCCTAGGGGGATTCTGCACTACTGCACGTGTGCATAGTTAATAAGCCATGCATATTTTTAATTTTTTGTGCAGAAAAAAAGCTTCTGCTGAAATGTTGCTGCAGTTCTGCCTTTTTCCCACTAGAACGAGCTTTGGTGATAGAACACAGCAGCAGCTTCTGCCCAACAAGGGATGAGAAAGAGTCTGCCTTCTTCACAGCACCTGCCATACCAGGTCAGGAGACAGGAGCTATGGGGAGGCAGACAGTGTGGGTTGCTGTGTGGGGAGGGATCAGCCAGGGGCTCATATGTGCTAGTGTGGGAGGAGAAACTAGGGCAGAGGCTGAATGGGAGTGGAGGCACAAGGCCACAGGGGGGAGGAAGGTGTAGGGCCACACGGTGATGGGGGGCGTGCAGAGCTACATAGGGACAGCGGAGTGGCTGGGTGGAGGCACAGAGACACATGGGGACAGGAAGAGGGGTGTAGGGCCACATGGGGATGGATGTAGTGGGTGTCTCAGTGGGGGTGGAGAGACACGTGGACAAGGGGTGCAAGGACACATCAGGACAGGGGCAGATTGCTTGACTGAATGGGAGACGATAGGGGTCAGCCAGGGTCTGCATGGGGGAAGCTGCCCAACAATCCCTCCTCTCCACTCCCAAAAAACCTGTTCTATACTTTTCCCACACATACCCAACAATCCCCCAAGTTCACATCCAAGCTCCTTCCCAGCAATTTACTTCCCTGTCCCTCAGCTCCTTTCCAATGAACTAATCAAGACAGGGGGTGAGGTTTTCACAGCTACTCCAGCCCCTTTACACCAAGTAAAGCAGTTGAAATGGCATAAAGAAGGCATAAAACCCCCTATATACACCAGGGCAGGATTTGCCCATCTTAGGCACTTCAGGGACACTTGTAGGGCTTCACTGAGGACCCCTCTGCAAATCCAGGCATAGGGAACGGGAGAGGTTTGCCAGGAGATGAAGCTGTGGAGATTCCAGGCAGTGCTCCAGCCCATAGGGTAGCCCAGGGAGACTGACATAACTTAAGACTCGCCCTCAAGACTGTTCAATTTAGGCTGGGGGCCCTTAGCTAACTCATGTTAACAACACATCTAGTGAAAACACACCCTAAGAGGGGCATCTCTGAAGGGGGTTCACCACTCCTACCCATGCTGTGTTTTCTGTGCTGCCCCTCTTATGGCATATTTTTATTAGGAAAGAAGTGTTTTCTTAACTCAAGTTAGCTAACCCTAGATAAAATCCTAGTGAAGACAAAGAAGACTGTATTTTTCGAAGAGTTAGCAAGTGAAGGTGAGACTATGGGGAAGAAGTCTAGGGTCCACCTTGATCTATTAACTCATGTGAAAACTACAAACCAACTTTTCTTCACCAGAATTTTATCTTGAGTTAGCTCTCATGTGTCAGCTAAGTTGGAGTAAAGAACATACTCCTTTTTCTGAGTGTATGTCTACACAGCCTATGGCAGCAAACCTCCCAGGCAGGGTCAACAGACTTGGGCTAGCAGGCCTTGTGCCAGCACTCTAAAAAGAGCTGTGCAGACAGCGCTTTGAATTTGCGTCTGAACCAGGGCCTAAAAATATAATGCAGTGATAGTAATAGCATCCACTGATTTTAAGAACCTAGACATCAAGGGCTAAATTTCCAAATGACCTAATCTAGGCGTCTAATTTTGCAAATACAGTTTAGGATCAATTAACTGTAGACAAACAGGATGGAATTTAACTATTTACCTAATCCCTGACATGTGGGATAGTTAGATAGCTAAATCCTATCATCCTGACAATTATTTGATAGTGCAGAAACACACGTGCAAGTAACTTCTGGTGCAAAGTTGCGCATGCAAAATGGGAGACTGTCTTTCCAAAAACAGGCCCTTTGCAATAACTAGAGATGGGCAAAATTCTTCTCACAAAAACTTTTTTTGCCCTCTTCTTCCCGCACCCCTCATGCAGATTCAGACTGGCCAAAACATTTTGCAAATTTGTGTCAAATTTGCCAAAAACAGTTGTTATCAAACAAAAAATTTTGATAAAAATCAAAACATTTCATTTTTACATTTTCTAAACATAATTTTTTTTATTCAAAAGGATTTTTCAGTTCAACTTTTACCTCAAATTTCCTTTTAAAGGGGTCAAGAAAACTCAAATAAAAAAAAATGTTTGACCCCAAATGAAATTTTTTAAAAACTTTTTTGGTTCAGGCACTGAACTAAGAAAATCAGTTATTGGCATAGCTCTAGTAGTAACCAGAGATAGCAGAAGTTTCTGGTGCTGCTTCTCAGAACCACCAGAATTTTGTTCTGATACATGCATGCATTTTCTATCGTCTCTTGCTACAGAGACTTTGCGAAACTTGAATGTCTGTTGTTTCCCTCTATAAACCAACCCATCTTACAAGCTTTTGCCAGACAGTAAATTAAAGGTGTAGTTTATTCTTTTTTCCCAGTCTAAAATTGACTACACTCTGCTTGTTGTAATATAGATGGAAAAATAGGGGACAGCAAAATAAACTTCTCTCTAAGGCCTGTTCTCATGGTCTCGTAGGGTTTCACTGGAACTCTAGTCAGTTGGGTAAGAATACACTCAGCTTTAAAGTGTTGAACTCAACCCCATAAGTAAAAAAGGCTCCTGCGCTATTCAAAGAGTCTGTCCAGCTGGGCTGTTTCTATATATCCTGTCAGGCAGGGAAAGATGTTTATCAAATGCCGCCTCCAAGTTTGGCACATAAGGTGGCTCTGCATAATTCACTGAGTGTGTATGGACGTTCTTGGAAGGCAGCAGTGTAGTCATCGAAGAGGAGTGCAGGCAGAATCAGAGCCCAATCAAAAGTAAAGACTGACACCCCCTCCCCACACACACAAAATGAGAAGTGAGAAACATAAGGCAACTGGGCTTGGAGGGTGTCATGGGCAGAAAAGGCTTCATTGTTGTATCTTCTTTACAGCTACAAGGATTTAATGCTATGTTAATCTCTAGTACTCTTAGAATTTCTGATCACAGTGTTCTAGTTCCATGTGAGTCAGTGTTCCCAGTACAAACCTCTGTTTTCTCTGGAACAATTTACTCCAGGGTAAAAGCTTGTCATTTTAGATTTCAACTGGAATAATAATTTTTATTCTATATTAAATCTGTCTGTTTTCAAATTAAAAGCAATACAGAAAAACTGATCACTGGGAGATTTTTAAGTTCCAATAACTAAAACACTCCTTTTTTTCCTGAAATTCAAAAAGGACGTACTTTGCACACCCCAAAATGACCAAGTTAAATGTTTAGAAATAGATATTGTGCGTAAGGATGATCAGCAAGTAGAACAAGGGCCAAATCCTTTTCCTATTGAAGTCAATGACAAAACCCAACTGGCTTCTATGGGAGCAGGATTACGCACTTACTGTACCTGTAGGCTGCCACCTTGTGTTGTGATCACATGAGATTCCACATATTTCATAGGGTTGGGCGGAGACCTCCAAGAACACCACAGTGATGCCAGATGTGGTACTGTCTCCTTCTGTTAGTAGTAAACTAATGCCCCAGCATAAGGTGTGGGGGTACCATGCTGGTGGAAGTGGTATATTTGTCATGAGGTACCGATTATTAATATTTCTTATCTATACCATAGTGGTATCTTGAAGCTCCAGTCAGGATTAGAACTCCTTTGTGCTAGATACTGTAAAAACACATAGTATATGACAGTCCTTGGCCTGAAGGGTTTAACAGATGAATGCCCCAGTCCTGCAAGTTGTTCTGCATGGGCAAACTCCTGTACCTTCTTGTAGCCCAATTGATGGGAACTGAGCAACTTGCTGGATCAGGACCTAATTTAAGACCAGACAACACCTGGGTGTATCAAAGAGTCAGAGAGAATGGGGGAAGGAAGATAAGGGAAGGATGACAGACTCACTATAGGGCATCTCTGCATTAGGGATGTATAAATTCTAGCCTGCACTAGCATGTCACACACTAACTGGCCTGTGTGGGCCCCGCTGGCACATACCAAAAGTTCTCTAGTACACATTAATGTCGTACTCTTTGAGACAGAGCTACACTAACGTGCACTAGGGAACTTTCAGTGTGTGCCAGCAGAGTCCACAGAGGCTAGTTAGTGTGCAACCCATAGGTGCAGACTAGCATTTACACAACCCTAGTGTAAATTAACACACTGTATAGACAAGCCCTATACTTGTCTATACACCCATATACTTCTCAGTAAATGTTTAAAAGATTTAAAAACAGAGAAATGAAATAAATATCAGTAAGCCCCACTGGCTGACCATGTATATGCCTATTACAGTTCCCATGGCAGTTTTTGTAAGACTAGGGGGTCTTAACCTTAGTCCTGGTCAGATTTCATCTTGGGTACCCAGATTCTGCCCACCTCAATTCCACACTGAAATTTCAGTTGGAAACAACATTCTACTATATTCCCTCTTGTGTGCTGTTGCTTTGAGCCTTTAGACAACCATCACGCTCCACTGCAGAGGAGTCTGCATTTCCAAGGTGGGTAAAGTGATGCTATCTCTAACATGCGAATGTTTGAAGCTTGGTTAGCTAATGTTTGCAAAACATTTTGAGACCTGCCTGATAAAAGCCCAATAAAAGTGCAAAGTATTGTGATGATGATTATTATCATGTATAGCAATAAGACTAATATACTAGCCTGTAATGTCTCAATTTGGTCAACAATCTGTAAATGAAAAGAGCAGGTCTGAAACATGGTAGACACACATGTATTAGTGTAAGTCCTTGTGCTAAAAAATGTGTCATTTACATGCTAGACTGCAACAACTCTATACCATTAAACTTATTTTACAATCCAAAAAAAAAATAAAAGGGCTTTGGAGAAATGCCTGAATACTGGTTTACTCTAAAGCCAACATTTGTTCCACATATTTACTGGGTAATTTTTGTGTTACTATGTGAAAGGGATTTAAAACCATTTGGAAAAGAATCCCAACTTGGACAAAAATAATAGGTTTAGAAAGTAAATTGGGAGTGTAAAATCATTACTCCTTCCTTCAAACTGTGGTTTCTGGTAGCCTGTTCAAACACTGAAAGCTTTGGTCTGATAAACTGTGATGTTTCTGAAGGCTCAGGAAAATAATGTGCACACTTACAGTATATGTATCTAAATATTTGGGGCAAGTTGTCCCTTGTGTAAGTTCTCTTTCACATATGAAGTATGAGAATTGATCACCTTAATGACTTTATCCCAGCTGAAATAAATGTACATGTTGTTCTTATTTGTATGACTGGCTAATCCATTTTAATATACTCTTCTTTTGATGCACACAGACAGGACTTTCGCAAGTTAACAGAAGTGATTTAACTGTCACTCTCACCCTTTTGTGCTCTCCCCTCCCTCAGCTTAAGTTACAAACAGAGAAATTTATCTTTGTGCCATTGCTAACAGAAGTGAATTATTCAGGGGCTGTGGACCAGTTTGATACCTTGATGGCTGCCATACTTTGCACCACTTCTGCACTGGCCCTATGCAGAACTGAATCCCTTAGATATTCCCCTTTCCATCCCCAGCCCGTCCAAGAATGCCCCCTTTGCTGGGACCTGCTGTGGGCAGATTATGGTGCAGAGAGCCTTTTGCACTGACAGTATTGCCCAATGGCTGCACTTGTGCAAAGGGATCATGGGGCAATGATTAATCGGGCACTGAGTGACAGCTGTAACTTTGAATCTCCTGGCTCAGTTATTTGTATCACATCTTTAATATTCTCTCTCTGAATAGTAGCAGTTTGTACTGAATGACAGAAAGAACAATCTAAAACTCGACAGAAAATTTAGTAAATGTCACAGGACCTGCTCTAGTACAGTGATATATGAAATTTATAATTAGTAAGCTTTAAAAAACCCTATTTTTACAGTAACTGCTTTAAAGAGTTGAGAAGACTTCAGCCTTCCAGAAGGTGAAAGAGCTTCTTAAAATCCCCGGAATTTTAATTTGGGGCCACTCAGAAGGAAACTATGTCCTTAAATATTTCCCAAATTACCACATTCACTGTCCTCAACAACCACCACCAAGAACTCTTACTACATTTTAATTATACTCTGGGACAGCAGTGATGCTACTGTGGCAGCAAGAGGTTGGTGAAAAACATCAAGATAGCAGTCAATAACCTATAAAGTTTGGGAAACAGTTACTGATTGAAACTTAGCATTTTTCTTAGCACTGATTATTTCAACATGCCCTCTATCCTGGGCACCCAGCATGGGTTATAACCAACCAATGAGGTGGGCGACCAATTTTCCAAAAATGCTTTGCTGAAATCATGCTGTAAGTAAATTAAATTTAGCAATTACTTTGTAGCAATGTAGGATTAGTTGGATACCCTTTGCAGTATTTATGTGAATAGATATTATTATGATAACTATCACCAGATGGCTCCATTACACATAGTCTAAGCTCTTTTTCTTAGTGTGCAAGCAAAGGCTCAGTCTTGGAAAGACATGCTGGGTGGTGGTGTTAGTTTTGTTATGCAAGGTTTTTGGGAAAAGCAATTGCACAGTGGCAAGAGAGTTTCTGCCTTGGTCTCTGATTTGAATCAGCTCTTGAATGGTTTTGGGCTGTGGTTTCTGGAAAAAGGAATTGCCTTGCTTACTCTTTGACCATTTCTGTTTCTGTGTAAATAAAACAAAGAACACTTAACATATACCCAACCTCTGTGCCACAGATTTCTCCTCCACTGGCAAGCCAACCTGCAGTCCACAAACATTTGCTACTGCTCATCAGAAAGGCAATATTATTACATGTTACAAGCTCCACAGTCATGCACTACATGTTGTTGGCACTGGGACAGATTAATTGCTGTTAGAACAGGCAGTAGTAATCTTCATCTCACTGTATCCTGGAGGGCATTTACTCCAAGGTAGGCAGGTAGTGTTTCCAGCACTGCTCCCCTTAGATACTCCATCGGGAAAGAACACTTCAATTTCTGCCAAGGGCTCCATAGAAACCTCCCCACTAAAGGCTGCAGCAGGCTATGCTGAGTCGGGCAAAATGTTTGTTGCAAGCTGTTGAGCGAACCTAGACCAAACTGCAAGAGAATCTGGTCTGGATTTACAGGCCTGCACTGAAATCTGGCAAGATTGACTGTTTCACATGGTTTGACTGAGTTTTACATTGAAAATGAGAGTTTGTTTAAACCTAGCCTCAAAATGAAACTCAGGAGTGAGCCCACATAAGCTGAAATGAAATAAAAAGGCCTAAATGCATCACAGGTATAACTCTTCTCTGATTAGCCTCAAAGTTTACTAAAATGTCTCCTCAGACAAGAGACCAGACATGGAAATATATATCTAAAGAAAGTTGAGATGAATGGAAATGGGGTGGAGTAAATCTCAGGTTTATGATAGAAAGTCTCATGGTCTAACCCTAGTTATTTCTTAGTTTTAACTTGGTCTTTGTTCAGTCAAAGTTTCCACTGATTTCCATCAGAATTTGCATGACTAAGGACTATATAAAAACAGGACTGCAGGATTTGATTCTTTAACAGACAAACTTTCAGTGAATTCAGCTTTCCTTCAGTCTTTCTGTGCACTTTGTATTTCGGTACAATATAACCAAGAATTTAAATGAAAGTACTTTCTTGATTATATGATCTCAGTAGTTACATTGTGTGGACAGTCAATAATTCTTTTCCTTCAGTTGTAGGCCTTGCATTTCTTTCTAGACTAAAGTGAGCTGCAGATTAATTTACAGTAATCCTTCTACAGAATGTTCCTCTCTATGTCACTCTGAGTCCCTCTGACTTCCAACCAACTTTAAATCATACATCAGAATTCCTTTTATTTTTCTAGGATTCAGGAACACAGCTCTTTTTTATTTAAATAGAATATTTTCTCCCAAAAAGTTCCATGTGCCAGATTCTAATGAAATCTGAAGCTTTCCCTATAAGCACAAGCAAACCTAATTTTCAGTGGCCCAGATTCACCCTTGTGAACACACGGTCATGCTGTCTGGAGTGGCTCACAACTGTGAGTGCCCACTTCAGAGCAGAGCAGACACCCTAAACTATAATTAGATTTCACCAAGCCAGTAACAAATGTGAACTTCTGGATCACTATATCAGTTTTAGCAGAGTGTCACTGACAGTCCCCTTAGACACCACACTCCCCCCCACAAAAAAGGCAATTTTCCAAAGTACAAAGATCTCGTTATGCCAAATTTCTGGGCAATAAGAAACAGACAGAACATTTCCCCAATCATACTACTTTAACCTTCTGAGGGCAAATGTTGCATATGAACAGCTTTATAATCTTTAGTTTCTCTCTGTTGTGGGGCAGGAAGGGAGAAGGGTGGTATAGCCCTGTGGTCGGGTCCAAATAACAGCCCTTTTCCTCAGGGCACTATGACCTAATGATCAAAGTCAATGGGCCTGCCCCTAGATTCAGGGCAGAGGTGCCCATCGGCCAGAGTCAGTAGGACTGGCCTTGGCCTCAGGGCAGTATTACCTATTGGCCAGAGTCAATACGACTGCCTTTCAGTGCAGGGAATTATGGCTCCATGGCCAGGATCAGTAGGGTTGTCCTTAGCTTCAGGGCAGTCTTTGGCTATTCCTCAATGCGAGGATGATGTCGGCCAAGGGATTCATTGATCGGTTTTTAGGTGGCTGAGGAGCCCAATTCATGCCCTAAAGATTTTTCCACAGAAGTGACAGGGGAAATCTTGGAGTAGCCATAGTTTTGTCTGGAGTGTTGTGCCCTTTCTTTCCTCCTTTGTTGCTTCTCTATCTCATGAGCATGTCTATTCTCCTCAAAGTCAGCTATGGCTTGGTGTATGGTGTGGCACCACTTGTTCTGTTCTGCACCAAGTCCTCCCAGTTTCTTGGGCTGATGCCTCCCTTTTAAGGTGTACTTTCGGTATATCTTTGAAACACTTCTGTTGCCCTCTGTGAACGCTTCTTCCCTGACTTAGCTGACAGAAGAGTATTTGCTTTGGGAGGCAAGTGTCAGGCATAAGCACACAGTGACCAGCCTAGCAGAACTGGTGTTTCATAACCTGTGCTACTACACTGCTGATGTTGGCTGCAGAGAGAACACTGATGTTAGTGCATCAGTCTTCCCAGCTGATCCTGAGAATCCTTCTGATGCAGTGCTGTTGGAACGACTCCAGCCACTTGAGATGTCGTCTGTAGGTTACCCAGTGTGGGGATTACAATTGCCTTGTAAACCAGGATCTTGGTTTACTTGTTTGACGATCTCTATAATTGAAAACTTGTTTGAGTAGTCTTCCAAATGATGTGCTGGCACAGCGGATCCTGTATTCGATTTCTGTGTCAGTGCTGGCTGTTTGGGAGAGGTAGCTGCCAAGGTATGGAAAATGGTCCACATTTTCCAGGGGTTCTCTGCTGATGGTGATTTGTGGAGTACGAAGGGTAGTTTGTGCAGGTGAGGGCTGGTAAAGTACCTTCAAAGAGAGACCCAGGCTGTGATAGGCACCTGCAAAAAAGATTTAGGATGCTTTGCAGATCAGCCTGTGTGTGTGTGAGAATGATGCAGTCATCTGCATACTGAAGGTCAGTGATACCAGTTCTCATGATCTTAGATTTTGTTTGGAAATGTCAGAGATTGAGAGTTGGCCATCCATAAAATACTCAATCTCGATTCTGTCAGGAAGGTAGTCATGGATGAGAATCAGGATCATGGCAAGGTAAATGGAGAAGAGTATTGGAGCAATGACTCAGCCCTTCTAGGCACCAGTGCTAATGATGAATGGTTCGGTCTCTGAGCCATTGCGCAGAATGGTGGCAGTCATCCCATCATGGAGTAGTCTGATGGACCTTGCAATGGTGGAGAGGCTTGGTGTGGGCTAAAGACCCCCAGAGCTATATGGTCCGGAGCTTTCATACTCCTGGAAGGGTCACCCTTGGCGAGCAGGTCTGAGGCGAAGCTTGTGACTAACTATGGTCCAAACCTCACAAGACTGCAATGGTGGATTGAGACCTTCAAATATTTTGTGGCTGTGAAGGAGGATGAGAGCTGCAACAGGAGGGAGGCCCCTGGTTGTCTTGAATCTCCTTGCCACTGGGTCAGGGTTTTCCTCCTGTCAAGTCTCATCTGGTTACCATCTGCGCATTGGTTTCCCCATGTTAAAAGATTTCACGTGCAGACCTCTGCCAAGGACTCACACTGGCACAAAGCCCTGCCACAACAGAGGAGTGGGAGTGGCAGTGAAGACAGGAGCAGTGATCTCTGAGACTCTTTAGTTTGCACGACGGGTGGCAGCCGTGTGATGGTCGTCTTGTGCTTGGATGAAACAGAACTGAATTTCAGCAGCAGCAGCAGCTGTGACTGACCAGGCCTTTTCAGGATCCTCTCTGCTCACCCCAAATGTGGAGGTGGTTAGAAAAGATGCCCCTAACATAGGTTGTCTCACACTCTTATGACTGGATGGCCGCATCCAGTGGGATTACTCAATGCACGACCGAAACAAGAGATACAAGACAATTAATTTTGCCAGCTGGAACGTCTGCACCCTTAGGGATTCTCAGCACAGCAAATGCCCAGAAAGAACTGCTATAATTGCTAGAGAACTGGCAAGACTCAGCATTGACATTGCAGGCCTTAGTGAGACCCACTGGGCCAATGAGGGCCAATTAAAAGAGGATGGACGTGGCTATATCTTCTTTTGGGAAGGAAAGTCACCCTAAGAGAGATGCATTCACAGGACTGGCTTTGCCATCAAAAATAAGATTGCCAGTCAGCTTTTGGAGCTTTCCATGGGGTTCAACGAGCGTCTCATGACTCAGGCTCAAGCTCAGCAACAACCAATATGCCACAGTCATCAGCACATACGCCCCAACACTCAGTGATGAGGAAGACAATAAGGAGCAGTTTTACAGTACTCTCGATGCAGTCCTCACAGCCACACTGGAAGCTGACAAACTCATGCTCCTGGGAGATTTTAATGCCAACTCTGGAGCGGCAAAATAGGTATAAAAGAGGTAGGAAATGCAAACCCCAATGTGCGGCACATGACCTGTTCATCACAAATACCATCTTTAGGCAGAATAACAAATTTAAGAAATATCCAAACACTGGCACTTCCTTGACTATGTTATAGTCAGAGCCTGAGATTATGCCAATGTCCGTATAACATGAGCTATGAGAGATATAGATCACTGTTGGACAGATCATCGATTAGTAAGTTCAATCATGTACCTGCAACTTGCTCCACTGCACTGCAAACACCCAAAGACTATGCGAAACTGATACAACATCAAAGCACTTCAAGACCAAGCCAGTTGCAAGATGTTCCAGCAACACCTGTCTGAGAAACTCTTTAACTTGCCTAACAACATCAATGATATTCAAAAGCACTGAGATCAACTTAAAAATACCATTCACAGTGCATGTGATGAAACCAGAGGATATTCTACTCACTGGCACCGACACTGGTTTGATGAAAACAATGAGAAAATCCTAGAATTCATTCAACAGAAAAGAAATGCATTCTGTAACTGGCAAAATGATTCCTCTATCACCTGCTCAAAGCTGAAGTCCAAAGAAGACTACATGATATCAAAAGCAAGTGATGGCAAGAGAAAGGCTTTGAGATCCAAGGTTTCATAGACCAGGAATATATGAGAAGCTTCTTTCAAGCAACAAAATCTATATGTGGGCCAAGCTCTAAAGGCACAACTCCCTTACGTTCCCAGGATGGCTTCACCCTCCTCATAGAGAATGCAGCCATTAAACAACACTGGAACCCATGGTCTTTGAAGACACCATCGAGTTTATTCCACAATGCTCAGCAATGGAATACCTTGATGATCCCCATCTTCTGAGGAAGTCCAGCGTGCCATCATCCACACAAAATATCTCAAGGCATCAGGTCCAGGCGGCATCCCCACTGAGGTTTTTAAAGCACAAACATTGCCAACTCCTTGACAAAATCTGGACCTGCAAAGAAATTCCACCTTACTTTAAGAACACCAACTTTGTTACAATATTCAAGAAAGAGGAGAAATCTTTGGGTGGGGACTACAAAGGCATTGCCCTCCTCTCTATCACAGGGAAGATCCTTGCCCGGATCCTACTAAACGCCTCCTTTCCCTTGCTGAGGAACTCCTCCCTTAATCACAGTGTGGCTTCAGGCTTGGGCCAAAACTTTGGAAGATCTCAATTATGCCTTCTTCCTGTTCTACTCCTCTCATGGTACTGCTCTGTTACCTACCCCAATAAAGGAGAACAACTTAAAATGCCTTGTTCAAAAATTTTAAGTAACACTTAACTTTCAAATGCCTGAACAGCAAATGTAACTTTTCTTATCTGCATAGTAAACACTGGCATTTTTATCATTTTAATAATCAAAGTGGTGCTTTCCATGCCTTCTTGGTTGCAAAGATTTGAACTGCTTCCTGAAGGTCCACAGTCTGGTCCAGCTCATGCTCTGTTGAATCCAACATTCTACAGCCATTTAATACTGTTTTTTGGTGAATCAGTATCCCCTGTTGCGATAATTGGGCCTACAAATTTACTCTGATTGTGAGCTCAACTGTAAAAATATGTGAAAGTTCATAAGATCTCACAATAACCTAGAATAACATATGTTGAGGGGAAAAGATACGAAAAGGAGACAGAAAGACTGAATTAGTCTAAACAATGGCCTACTGACCTGATTTAAGGACCATGTCAAGGTTGGACTTCATAAACAATAAGATATGGCTCTGGAAATTAATGGACTAAAATTGGTGTAGCAAATATTAGGCCTAATTGGTGAACAAAATAATGAGGGGATGAACTATGCCACTCATTTTTTCCCTTTTTGGGGGTTCTTAAACTTTGAGAAAAAAAATCTCATCCCAACACATCTGAGTGCTCTTGTCTCATCCTAACTCATCTCATCTTCCCCAAGAGAGAGGGAGCAGACCAGACTGAAGGATTTCTTTCCAGAGAGGAAGGCCATCAGGCCTTGCTCTTGTTTAAGGAACTTTGTTTTTCACCTGTAAGGCCTGAAAGTCATCGTATCATCATGACATTCAGTCCTCAGCCCATCAGTGGGGATACCTAATTGCCAGGACCCCAGAGGCATGTTCTGTCTCCCTTTCCTGTTGTTACTTTCTGTCCTTTTCACCTCTCTCTCTGTCTCTTGACACTTTATCGAATCCTGAAGTCAATTGTACTGCATCAGCACAGAGAGATGAGATTAGGTTAGGAATGGGCCAACTCTGCTGTATATTGGGATCGATGAAACAAGCAAAAAGTTCAACTTGTGTTCGCCCAAAACTCTCTCCCTAATGGAACTGGGTCTACAGAAAATAAGGGAAGATTAGGCAACCCTAGGGTTATAGAGATGCTGGAAGAACATCGGTTTGTGCCAGAAAGTAGAATTCTCAGGTATTACTTTTAATTCTGGGTGACTAGGGCTACCCAGAGGAATAACTGTAGATAGCTTTAGAGTATACTCCACATTTGTTGTTTTAACCTCAGCACTTCTGTTTGTTTGCACCAATAAATTAACCCTTCACCTAAGAGAGTGTGTTGGACCATCTAATTTTCTCTGGAACAACCCCAACACCACTTTGACCATCCACAGCCCTGCCTGATATCAGAGCTGGGAAACATCTTTGAGTTTTCTTTAATTAAATCTCTGATTTGGAATTCATAGATACATAAAGTCAAAAGGCAGAAGGGATCAACTAGTCTGACCTCCTGTATAACATAGGCCATAGAACTTCCCCAAAGTCATTCCTAGAGAGTATCTTTTAGAAAAACATCTGATCCTGATTTAAAAAAATTGTCAGTGATGGAGAATCCACCGTTGTTAAGTTGTTCCAATGGTTAATTCCTCTCACTGCTAAAAATTTACACCTAATTTCCAGTCTGAATTTGTCTAGCTTCAACTTCCATCCATTGGATCATGTTATGCCTTTCTCTCCTAGATGGAGAAGCCCATTGTTAAATATTTGTTCCCCAGTCCCCATGACTGTAATCAAGTCACCCCTTAACCTTCTTTTTGTTCTTGCTCAAGCAAGAGAAAACAAACATTGTCCAGTACCACCATTAAGATTCCCTATGTATTTTCAGTGTAACCCAGGTGTCATAGAGAAAACTGCTCTGAATATAGCAATCATGACCTAATAATATTTGTAACAAAAAGACAACAGTCCATGATCTAACCCAGTGCTATCTTTATGCATCTTGCTTTCGTATTTGCTTGCCGAATTGACTTGTTTCCTGGAATTTGATATTCTAACTTGTGGTGGTTTTTTTTAAATACTTCCCCCAAGCTTCAGAAAAGACTTGGCACACAGTATATCACTCTATGAATAAATAAAGCACACATCCCTTTGTTTGTTTCTAAGGCAACAGGTAATAGATCCAGAGCATTGGCATCCTCTCAGCTGCTTGCACTCAGTGTCTGAGCATGCTGGTTGCCTGAGGGGGCTGGTGGGAGGCTGTCTGTCAGCATTGATCTTGTGGAAATGGTGTCAAACAAATAAGCCTGACTTTTGCTCCCATGTCAGCCCATTGTGTGTGGGTTGCCATTCAGACTGCGGAGTTCTCGGTTCCTGTTTGCTGTGTGAATGGAGGAAGGTTAGTGCCAGGGCAGGTGAAAGATGAGGCAAAGGCTGGATTAGGAGGGGAATTTAAGGACTGAGGCAACTTGAAACAAGAGGACTGAAATAAATAGCTTCCTCTTCACAGGACTAGAGCCGGATGATGCTGCAAGAGGGACAAAAATATCATCTCAGGAAAGAGGAAACATTTTTAGCAGTTGCAAGTTTTACTACATTTGTGTCTATGTATCTCAGGAGAGGTCCTTCCTGCTTAGATAGAAAAGCTTCCGTTGCTCTTTCTTTCTTTTTCTGAATGCTGCCCCAGAGGGGCATTTTGTTCTTTCACTCATGACTGCTGTTCTGTGCCAGCTGTAGTGGCTCTCAACACTCAATTGAAGGGGACAAATAAGCAGGCTGGTTGCAGGGCCTGAGTGAGGGAAGATATCAGCATCTTAAGGGCCTAACTGGCTCCTACTATTTCAGTTGACTGCCTTTTCTCCTCATGTGGTTCAGGTAAGCAGCAGGAAACAGGAAGCTCCCTGAGAAGCTGGTATTAATCAGTCCAGGCTCCACAGGGGGCTAGAGAGGTACATAAGAGGCTCCTCCTCTCTCTCTCTCCCTGCAGCTCCTGCTGCTTTCTGTTATCCCCTCACCTTTTCCCCTGCCTGCCTGTTATGTCTCTTGTGCCCTCCTTCCTCCAGCACAGCACTCCACCATCTCTGTGTGTCTAGAGCAGAGAGAATACATATGCACCAGCAGCAGACACAATTTTCTACACTCTGGATCCTAGTGGCGCCCCCCGCCCAGTCTGGCACCTGAGGCAGCCACCTCAGTTCACCTCATGGTAAGGCCAGTCCTGCCTTCCTGTCCAGTGAGGGACACATATATCCTATAACACTTTCTCAAGATGACATGAGGAAAGGATTAAATAAATAATTTTCAAAACTTAGGATCATAGGACTGGAAGGAACCTCAAGAGGTCATCTAGTCCAGTCCTCTGCATCCTTGCCCATGGGGAATTCCTCGAGAGTATTCAGATGGAGACATCCAAGGCTGAGGAAGCTATCCAGCTACAGAGGACTGCTGTCACACCACCAGGGGAGAAGGATATGGCTCTGTCACAAGGAGGACATCTTGGGACAAATTTGTCCCTGATGTAACTTTTAATCGTAGTGTCATATCATGTAAACCAAGCCATATTTACCGATGACATAAATGCTATCATGTTTTTTAGAATATGCACTGGCAGTTTTAAATATATCTTGAATATCTTTAGCACCTGCTGTCCAAGAATGTGTATTTTTCAGTTAGTTACATATTTAGTCATTCTTTGTTTTACACAAAATTTTCCAGTTATTGTTGAAAACTTGAACAGATTTGAGAGATGCTCTTTATTCCTCATACCTATTTCTTTTTAACTATGAGATTATCCTCAGTTTGTTTTTTGAAAAATTAGACAAATATAGCATAGGAGATGCAAATGAGCTGCAGTCCCAAATGTCGTGAAACAGATAGTTTAGATCTGATGTAAGGTTTCATAAATCCTATTTTTACCAGTAGGGAAAAGTGACAAAATTCATCCCAGACCCATACTTGCCAAAGCTTGAAGTTGTTTGGATCTTGAGTTTTGGTTCAGTCCATTATAAAGACAGAAACCAACCACAAAATTCAGATCTAGATTCAAAAACTTACACAGAATGTGGGTTTGAATCTGTCTCTATGTACAAAAATATTCATCCTGAGGTCTGTTGCTAATATTATATAATTCCTCAGTCTGGCTCTCTTAACAGGACTCAAGTGAATACTTTAGCCTTTAGCAAGCTAAAAACTTTAATTCTGAAATCATTATTATATGTATTATATTTAAATTCTATATTTTAGAGTGCTTTTGTTTGCATTGAGAGTATACAGCAAAATGTGGTATCAGGAAGACTACTTTTCAGTAAACTGAATCCTCATAGTAATTAATAAATCTGCTTTTTTCAAAAAACTGTATGAACATGAATTAATTAACTCATATTAAGTAGATGAGATGTACAGCTGAGAACAGCCTTTTATAAAAAGGCAAAGTTAAGGACCATATGCAAGAAGAATCCTTTTTTCATGGTCTAACTGGTTGGACAGTGATAAGGAGAGAGAGGGAAAACAATGAAACAATCCAGATTTTCACATCAGTGACAATTACTGAAGTTGATGCTCAGAAATAAATACCAAGTAATAGACATGATGTTGTAAAATGGACCTGGGCAATTGTAAAATACAAATGGCCCACTGAAATATTCTTTGTGCATGAGCTTTCATTATGCAAGGACCAAAATTAGAAACAAAAAGTAATTTCAGAAAACAAAAGAGACTGGGATTTCTGAAAATAGACACAAAAACGCAAAGGATAGTGTTTGCATAGGAAAACAAAACAATAATTTGAGACGTAAGAATGAAAGGAAATGACTGTAAGAGGGACCAGGTGGCAAGATTAAAGACAAATTGTTTTTATGAAGATGAGGAGATGCAGGACTGCTGCTAGGGTTCACTTAGAACCCATAGCAATCACAAAATTTATAATATTTCAAAGAGGGGAAAAAACCCAAACACCTTAAAAGGTGACATGTAAAAGAAAAATGTGTTTTGCTTATTTGTATGTAGAAAGAAAGAAAGCCTGATTTTAAACACACACACACACACACACACACAAACACACACACACATTCTTACTGATGATTTTTATCTTAAAAATAATAGTATATCAGAAAAATAGGTCTCCCTTGCTTTTGATGAAAGTCTTCTTGGATGTGGATTGGGTGCTTTCTCACTGAAATGAGAAACAAATGGATCTAACAAATGAATCTCCTCTCTCAAATATTTATACAGCATTTGAGTGAAATAGATAAATAATATCAACAAACAAAACCCTCCTCTCTCCCCCCGCCATCTCCAAGTTTTAAACACACTGAATGAAAATCACCTTCCTTCTCAATTAATCAGATTTCATTTTGTGATGTCATAATTCCATTTGTTCTCTAGTCAACTACATATTGTTTCAAGAAAAACATGGTAGGCCAGTCCAGAATTTGTAATGTGAAACACACAGAGGAAAAAAAAAACCCTTAAAATAAAGAAAAAAAATCCAGCCCTTCTTTATACACAATATAAAAAAAAATTATTCATTAATGAGTCATACTAATGACTGCCACCAAATTCTCTCCTAGGTTATACGCATGCAGCTCTCACTCGAGTCAATGTGAGTTGCATGCATGCAAGCAACAGGAGAATTTGACTTACAGAGGTAGATACCATCAGTGAGATCAAATGGAGCCTGAATATAATTGTGACATAATTACATTGGAAAAAAAATGACATGGGAGCCTTGTCTGTATCAGGACTCCAAACACTGTTAACATCACTGCAACATCACCAATATAGCAACAGTGAGAAAATTTTATTAAGTTTCCCTAGTGTAGAGAAGCTTACAGAGAAGTAAAATAACTTGTCCAAGGTCACAAAAGTAGTTTGTGGAAAATTTGGGAATAGAATCCAGAACAGCTGATTTTGAGTTCTGAGTCTTAACCACAAAACCATTGGTACTTCCAATTCACATCCCTATTAAACTAAAACTAAAAACATTTGTGTAAAAGCCTGTCTCAGTTCTATACTATAATCCATGTAGTTCTTTTATGTTCTCTGCATTGGTAGGTGTAGTTGCTCATAGCAGCCTAACTTAAATTTATTTCTGTACCACTTCATGACCATTAGCCACGCCCCCAATAGAAAACCATGTTGAAACTATATGACCTCTATGTTCCATTCCTATACACAAACAAAACATAGATTAATGTTATGTAAAGAGTTTATTATTACTAAAAAATAACCCCCTAACCACAGTGAGGAAGGGGAAAGGAGCTGCATATGTTGTGATCCTTGAAGGAAATTAAAATCTGCCTTTTGACAGAGACATGCTTCAAAATAGAGAAAACTCACCAAGTGGACAAAATGTCCTTGGTGCTGTTATTAAAGACTGAGAAAAAGTTAAATGGGAATTACTACTGATATTTTTGGGTGTTTGTTATTTAATAAAAGCATTTAAGCTTCCGCTATCCTCTGCAATGGATTAAAGAAGGACTTCACCCTGAATCAAACTTGATCAAGCTGTTTTTTTAATATATAACTCCTCACTATAGTATACTTCATACAGTGGTTGATATTGAATGTCTTGTCCAGTGCCTTATTTAATGTTAATGTCTAGGGGAAAAAATAGGTTACAAAACAAGATTTAAATTTTGTATAAAATCCTTAAGACCTTTTATATTGTATAAGAAAACAGAGAATGCAGAATTACTATAAAGTTTTTTGTCTTCTCTATGAGCCTGGTCAAGTTTGGGCCTACTGAAGTCAATGGAAAGATTCACGTTGATTTCAGTGAACTTGGATCAGGCACAAGAAGAAAGTGAATCTATTTCTGATCTTAATTTAAAGCTCCGGCTTTTCCAGACTACCAGCCACATAAATGCATAGGAAGATGCATGTGTGAGTGTACACATATCTCTGCAGTCCGCAAAGGGTTATAAGAAGTTAATTTATAGAAAAAATACATGAAAATCTTTATAGTGTTATTGGGGAGGGATAGCTCAGTGGTTTGAGAATTGGCCTGCTAAACCCAGGGTTGTGAGTTCAATCCTTGAGGGGGCCATTTAGGGAAGTGGGGATTGGTCCTGCTTTGAGCAGGGGGTTGGACTAGATGATCTCCTGAGGTCCCTTCCAACCCTAATAATCTGTGATTGAACCAAACACTTCCATGTCTCTATGGCTGGCTTATCTCTATTGCTGAATAAGAGTAGTGCAGTAGACATTTGGTCTCTACTGAAATGGGATGGATTTGAACAGTACCCAGAGATGAAAAGCCCACGGTCAATTTCCTGAGCAATCAAGTTCCTCTATGGATAACTTTTAAAAAAACTCCCTATTTCTCAAAATTACCCTTTGGAAATCTTTCCTTTTATACTAAGAATACTTTGAAAATCCCTTTGTCTAAACCATGTATTCATAAGTACTTTGTGTAAGACAGGCAAAGTTTCCTTTCCTTAAGTTTTAAGACTCTTGTACATATTAACATTGTTTTCTTTCATTGCATTTCTCAAAGCCTTTTACTGTAGCCTGTGGCATGGCACTCTCCCAGTAAGCATTCCAGTGTCAGATACCAGTTTGGCAAACAGACCCCAGCTGTCATCTTGTCTACAGGGAGAGACAGATAATGTACTACATGCTCCCAGTGCAGGCTTCTGTTCCACATTGGTTTCAAAGCCCTAGGTGCCCATATGTTAAAAGATATGAAAACCTCATAATAAAATTAATTTTAAGACAAGAGAAACTAGTGAGGCGTAAAACAATTCCAGATCCTACCTACTGAGGACATAAGTATGCTACTGTATTTAGTAAAGATAATAATAAAATCTGCTGCCTCTCACCCAACACACTGTAGATGTATGAAAATATCCATAGAGAACTAGGAAACCATACCTGACATTTATGCTTAATATTTCCAGAAGGCAACACTTTATGCCACCAGTGCATATTTCTGAGAGTTGCTTGACTTCATTCAAAGCCCGAAGTATCTGTTTGTAGAATTATCATATAACAACAATTGGTCCAGTCCTGAACTCGTTACTCAGACACAACCCTCAGTGAAAGCAGTCCATGATATTTTGGTCTGGGTAAGCAATTTTGGTACTGAGCACAATAAAAGAAATAATAATTAATATTATTAACATAATAAACATTTACACTTACTTACAACATTACACTCTATCCCCGGCAACATGCAATCCAGCCTTTAATATTTCAGCACATAAAAAGTTAATTATTTCAGTCTCCCTTTATATTTTCACCATGTCATGTCTTATACCAAATGGGCAGAATTATTAACTAATTTCAGCCTAAAACTTCATGAGTTCTAAATTTCAACTTGAATTATATTGAGTTTGCATTGTGCTAAGGAGGGACTGAGATGAAAGGGGAAGAGAAAAATTCTAATGAAAAAGGATTGTGTATGTGTCTATGTAACGTACATACAATATATAAATTTTATATGGGGCACCCACTCATGTCATTGTCTGCTCACCCTAATACAAAGCGATCCTTTTATTTTTCATATTTAGACTGGATTATTGTAACACACTATGTCTGGAGCTGAAGGTGGCAGCAATGCAGAGGCCCCAGATTGTGTAGAATCTGGCAACACACCTCTAGAACTGGATGGGCCTCCATGAACACATCCCCACAGTGCTGTAGTCTGCTTCTGTTGCCAGTTCAAGGCCTTTCTCCTGTCTTCAAAGACTTTATCAGATCAGTACCTAGGTATATCAATAATCACTTCTCCATCCACAATAACCCAAGACAGCTATGCTCCTCTGGGATGATGCAGCTCATAAAACCCAGGATGAAGTACATGAGAACTGGAGACCACTTCTCAGCTGATGGAATATGGCTGTGGTATGAAATGCCAGAAGAAATCAGACTAATCCAGTGTTTGCTGGTTGCAGGACACATTGCAAGACCCTCATCTTTGATGAAGCTTTCCTGCTATGGTCAGAATATTAAAAAATGTAGAGAGAGAGAGAGAGAGAGAGAAATACTCCAAGCACAGCTTCCTACATTAGGGAAGGGAGAGCAGAAGATGCATTGAAGTGCCCAAAGTACCTGATTTAAAGCCCACTGAAATCAGTGGGATGCTTTCCATTGGTTTCAATGGCTTCTGTATCAGGCCCTAAGCATCTTACTATGTAGATCTAATTTATGTGGAGAGTAATTACAGAACCTCAAACTCCATGAGGATCAACCATCTCTTGCAATAAATAATCAACAAGGGGGACTGTTTGCAGTTCATGACCAGCTGTGTTAAGAAACTGAGGCCATTTATTGGCTGACCCTGCAACACAGAAGCAGGTGGGGATTTTGCCATTGACTCCACTGATAACAAGATCAGGCCTTTACTTCCAGGATATGCTCTATCCATCAGTCACGACTGACTAAATAATATTATACTGGGGAAAAAACATCTGCTAAATGAAATCCTTTAGACAGGAGGGAAGGAGACCGCATAAAGGATAATGGAGTTCCATTTTAGCCACAGCACATTTGGTTTCTAGTGGAAGAGCTTTCCTGCAGCTTAGGCACTTGCAGCCAAAGACCAACAAAAAAAAGTTCCCATTTAAAACACACGAGAGACTAAAATCAGGAAATTCAAAATGAGGACTTATAGATCTGTGCTTAACACATGTTGGTCTGAGAAAAACAAGACTCATGTGTCCTGATATTTCCTGCATTTGTCTGCTGGTACCTCAACATTAGCCCTACATAAATGCCATTTTTTCATATTCAGTTTCCTTGTTTTAATAAATGCCAAAGAAACTGAAGTTTTCCTAAAAAGGCCAGTATATCAGACAAGCATGCAACAACCATCACTCAAATGCTTATTACTAGAATATAAGAAACTATTCTGTCTTTTGGTCATACACATATTGTTGCTGTATATCAAAATAGCTGAGTTTCTATTATAAACTTAGATCTTCCCCAGCTCTCTAAAAATCTGCAAACAAAGGAATATTGTCCGTAAAAATGACAGGTTAGAAAAAGTCTGTCTTAGCCACAGACCTATCAAACATATTAAGATTTTAAATAACATTGTTGTGGGGGCCTTATACCACTTATATAAGGCTTAAAATAGGGCTTCAGAAGGCTGTTAAATTATAGTTGTTGTTAAAAGTCAGTCCCCAGCCCTATTCCTTGCACAGAGAGAGAGAGACAGATAGACAGACAGACCTTGGAGTGTAAGCTGATCCCCTGCAGATGCTCATCAATGAAGAACGGGGAACATTTCCACCAAAATGGAAATTTGTAAATTCACGCACTAAAACTATTGTAGTCACCACAACTACATTTGCTAACACTTTTTTTGCCAGCTCCTTATCTTGAGGATAAATTAGGAGGCATTTACATTTAAGATTAGTTGATTCATTTATTTGACATAAGTGTGGGTGGGGACGGCAGGGGTGTCTTCTCTCCAGTCTGCTGCTTCGTACTTCATAGTCTTGGGATAGCCTCTGTATCCTCTTCCTGTGGACCTCTTAAAATGCACACTTCCTGTGGAGCAGGAGATGTGTGTGGGAATGACTTGGAGTTACAGGCTGGGGAGAACATAGAACTTGGGAGGTCAATGGAGAAGGAGGGCAAGGAAGGTGCTGAAAAACGTGGGCCCATAGAAAAGGGGGTCAATAAGATGGGTCTTCCCCTATGCACCCTTGGTAGACTTGATGTGTCTCCAACCCCCCCACGCGCGCACACACATACACACACACACACACACTCTAACTGAAGCCTGAAGATGCTCATTTAACAAATTTAACAAAAACAGTTTCACCCAATGGGATCCTTATTAGGTTTGGCAGGTCTCAAAAAGCTTAAATAGTGTCATGAGACCCCTGGAAAGATTAAACAGGATCATGCAGTGACTGATTTAGGGTTGTCGGGCAGCTGACTATTCAACTTTAGTATGACAGTCCTAAAATATCCTGGATAAACCTTACTGAATTAAGTTTAAAGACGTTTGGGGACCATTATATTAAAAATGCAATTATTTGTGTTATCATGAGACTGTATGTAACTTCTAGGAGGAGAAGGTATGCTAATGAAAATCCTGAGAAGGGGAGACATTGTCTGGCTGATTACCTATTCACTCTCTTCAAAAAATTCTCTAGAGATCAGCAGACAAAAAAGGACTTTGGGATAAATAACCTGTGCTTAAACTGACTCAGGGCCTCCTTCCTGATCCAGCAAATGGACACGACCTCTGGTCCATGCAGGGCCCCAATCCTTAGGGAAGGGTTGGCAAAACTTAGGCCTACTGAGGCCCCATAAAACTGACTTATTGCTCAGAGCAAAAGATGTTATGCACTAGAAACCACAGGAAAAGATCTGAGTGAGGTTTGAAGGAGTAATCACCAAGCAGAGCCCTTGTCACTTTAGTAAGGGGGGGAGGGGGTGATCTCTGGTATACTTATTAGCATGCGTGTATTGTTTATAATATTTTTCCCTGTAATGCTTTATACCTTAAAAATAAACGTGCTTGCTTAGAAAGAACTGTGTAGTAATTTAAAACCATAGGCAATCACACTGTTACTAGCCTCTGAAGAGAAGGCAAGCAAGCCTGCTTAGGCAATCTGTCTTCTGGAGGAACAATACAGAGCAGGTTGGGAGCTGCGTAGCCTGGAGATACAGTAGTCAGGATGGAGAAGGATGCATGTCTCCACCCAAGAGAAGCAACGGCTTGGGAACCCAGAAGCTGGAGTGTGGGTGCCCTTGCCAGACATTGAGGAGAAATATAGGTGCAGTTGCCCTGAACTGTGACAGGTAACTCACTGTGGATTAATTAGCTGCCTACCACTTAAGGTGAAGGGAGGAAAAGGTCTGGTTGGACTGTGAAGAACATCTTTTGGTTTGCAGGGAGGAAAGTGTGGGGGACCCACCAATAGAGCTGTGCCAATACTTCATTTTTTGATCTGACAAACTGAAAAATAAAAAATTGTTTCAGATTGAAACTTACCAATTTTTTGATGAACTAAAGAAAAAACCTCATCACTTTTAAAAAAATAGTTATGCTGAAATTAAACTGGGCCCTCTCTGTGGTATAAGTGTATATTACCTTTTAAGAACATCTGAATTAAAATAAAATAGAAAACCAGAAACCAAGGGGTTAAAGCTGCATTTCTCAAAAAGGCATTAACCTCAAACAGATAACAACCACAGCCATAGATCTGCCCCAGTCGAGACAAAACAATGTTCTATCATAATGAAGGGCAAAGTATGGAATAAGGTTTGTCTTTGGGAGTTTTATAATTGATGTTATAGTGTCTTAATGCAGGTATGATTAGCTTAATGTATAAGGGCAATAAGGCAATGAATGCAGGGATGAGGAATTCTGCCACTGATGACGTGATATATAGCTGCCCTACAGAACTTTAAAACTCCTTTGCTGATTTCTCTTCCTGAATTCCCCAGAAAAATTCTATCCTAGGATAAGATCAGGCAGGTGATATTTCAGAGGAATTAAAATTGGGCTTAATAAGAAGCTAGCTTTAATTTTAAGAGTGTAGCAGGTACTTCTTCATCTTGTTAGATCCTGAACCAAGGCAGTGCCAGTGAGCATCACTAGAATAATTAGATTATACGTTTTAAAATGATTTTATTTAAGGAATCAATTATGAAGTCTACCTGGTAGTGTATTTTATCAGCTTACCCAATTAAAGGCCTAATTCTGCCACCCTTATCTGCACTGACTAGCAACTTAATAGTGTTTACATGTCACTCCATTGACTATATTGGAATTGCTTGTGTTAGTTAGTAAGGTACTACTTATTATGCGTAGGGTAACTGAATCAACTCCTAAATGAGAAAATCCTGTCCTTTGAGTCTACATAAAATCCCCTTTCATCTTCTACTGTTGGGAAGTGGTTTCAATTTTGATTACTGTAATTTACTAAAATGCAGCAGTGAATGATGGAATAACTCTTGTATCCTCAAGAAATTATTCCCATACCATTTAGATTTACTGGTTTGGTCACACTGGAAAGGGCATTGTCTCACCTGAACTCCCGGAGACAATGAAAGTCACAGAAGAAGACTGAAGCAAATTAGAAACCAAAAAAGGCTACCAGCCTAAATCTACTCCACATAAATTTTGAGGCTGTCAAGCGATTAAAATAAGTAATCACGATTAATCACACAATTAAAAAAATTAATTGCAATTAATCACACTGTTAAACAATAGAATACCATTTATTTAAATATTTTGGATGTTTTCCACATTTTCAAATATATTGATTTCAATTATAACACAGAATACAAAGTGTACAGTGCTCAGTTTATATTTATTTTTATTACAAATATCTGTACTGTAAAAACCAAAAGAAATAGTATTTTTCAATTCACCTAATGCAAGTATTGTAGTGCAATCTCTTTATCATGAATGTTGAACTTACAAATGTCGAATTATGTACCAAAATACCTGTATTCAAAAATAAAACAATGTAAAACTTTAGAGCCAGAAGTCCACTTAGTCCTATTCCTTGTTCAGCCAGTTGTTCAGACAAACAAGTTTGGTTACATTTGCAGGAGATAATGCTGCCCCCTTCTTGTTCACGTCACCTGAAAGTGAGAACAGGCGTTCTCACAGCACTCTTGTAGCCAGTGTCACAGGATATTTACATGACAGATGTGCTAAAGATTCATGTCTCTCTTCATACTTCAACCACCATTCCAGAGCACGTGTCCATGCTGATGATGGGTTCTGCTCAATAACAATCCAAATCAATGTGGACATGTTCATTTTCATCATCTGAGTCAGTTACCACCAGCAGAAGGTTTTTGTTTTT
This sequence comes from Chelonoidis abingdonii, assembly GCF_003597395.2. NCBI lineage: Eukaryota > Metazoa > Chordata > Testudines > Testudinidae > Chelonoidis > Chelonoidis abingdonii. The sequence continues at coordinate 99,696,858 of NC_133771.1, forward strand.
TTTTGATGGTTCGGGCTCTGTAGTTTCCGCACTGGAGTGTTGCTCTTTTAAGACTTCTGGGCTGGAGTGGGGTGAACACTCATTACAATGATATTTGCTTACCTGCTTTCTGCTATTTTTACCTTGAAATAGACTGATCTTTCCTCTATTTTCAAACTGATGTTATTGCTTATAGGGTCTTTGTCAAGTTTGTTTTCCACAATTCCTTAATTCACTTTCCTTGTTTAAATCATTTCAGAAAAGTAACTCTCTTTCTAAACTTTTCACTTCCAACTAGCAAATATTATTACTCCCTATATCTTTTATTAAGTACAAATAAGCCTGACACCATTTATTTCCTTGTTTGTGGCCCAGCTGCTTGGAATACTGCTGCATTACTCAGAGTACAGTATTGGTTTTAACAAGTGTTCACTCTGATTGTGGTACAGGTGTTTGTGTATGGGTATTCAGGAGAACACAAGTCACTGTAGGCCCTGTTGTTATTTGTTGGAGTTTTTTTATTTCTCTGCAACAACCCTGAGTCAGGGAAGATAGAAAATTGTAACATTGCTGAGATTAGGCTCTGTGCTGTGATCTGTTTTAAAGGTATGCTATATTCTGAATGCATTTGATTATACATATATATAGCTATAGCGACTGCATAGCGTAGTGGTTAAGAGCACCACCCTTTGATACGGGAGACCACCCTTTGATATGACAGACTGGGGTTCAAATCCTGGTTGGTACCCAACTTTCCAGTAGGGGTCCTTGGGCAAAAGACCCCCTAACGCTTCACCTGCCTACCTCAAATATGAGAGTGACAC